>NW_012119265.1:9739566-9909408 GCF_000951035.1 Colobus angolensis palliatus
GCCTCCCAAAGTGCTGGGATTACAGGCTTGAGCCACCGCGCCCGGCCGGACATGTAGGTTATATCCAGTTTTTCAGTATTCCAAAGAATATGATAGTGACCATCTTTTTTACATATAACACTTTTTTAAAAAAACTTTGTGTCTCCCTTTCCCCCTAACGTTTTCTTTCAGATTTTTTTCTTTAGGATAAATTTCTAAAAGTAGGAAAGGGACTTAAAGGTCAAACTCTTTAAAAATACATATTGCTAGAGTCATATTTACACTGCCACACCAATGTATATACTTTGATACTTTCACCAAAAATTTGCCAACAAAACGAAGAGCTAACCACAGAATATATTTAGTCTATGGCAATAAACTCTCAGATACTAGGAGAATAGTATAGGATAGGGGAAAGAATGCTGGCCCAACCTTAAGGAAGTTCAGATTCTACCCTGAAAGTTCCTTAGGATATAACTATGTGACCTTGGTCAAATTTCTTAACTGCTCTGTTCTCATAATTGCTTATCTGCAATCATATCTGCAAAATGATTGTTAGTGTGTCTTTTTTAAGCAAAGATTTCTGTTCCTCGTCTTCCTTACAATGACTCATTGAATAATAGCTATCATTTATTGAGTGCCCTCTGTGAGTCAGAGCTTAGAGTCACTGTGTAAGCATGTTATATACATTGTCCTGTCTAATTCATACACAAATGGGGACATTCGGTACAATTATCATACTCAATGAACTGATGCAAAACTAAGATTCAAGCCAGTGCAATGGAGGTTGCCTGAGTTCTCATAGTTGTAATGGGGAGATGAGGGATTCAAAGGTCAGCTTAATTCCAGCGTCTTGCATCTTCAACCACGCTACACTGGAAGGCCTGGGAATATTTCCTTCTCAAAAAACTCCAAAAATGTTAACCTTGAACCAGTGTTTATTGTTGCAGATCTTCTCTTAACACCCCAAAGATAAGCAAATTGTGTTCCATTTACACAGAGTCCCAGGAACAGCTGAGTTGCTTGTATTTTTGTTTTTACAAAAGCTTTTGTTTTAAAGCCAGCTTTTGTTTAGCATGCTCATTTCTCTTGCTAAAATAAAAATAACTTCACTTGTCTGGCTGTTCTCAGTTTTTGCATTTAGTTCATTTAATTCATGATTATTTATCTTACTGTAACAGAACCTGGGTTTTTAATTGGCATTCCCTTATATAGGTTTATACTGCTCAAGATTGTTGCCTATTACTCTGCCCATGGGGCAGCTTTTATTTAAAAAGAATCAAATTAAATTGCTTCATAAAATTACAGCATGTGCTCAGAAAAGTTTTAAAAAAATTCAGTGTGCCTGGACTTCATTTTTTATTAAGAACTGCATTCAGCAGACTTCCTGTTTCAAAAGTTATGGAGTGGTACCCCCTAGTGGAAGATGCAGAGAAACTTTAGTTAACTAGCATTCCAGAGGCACAAAAGACGGAAGCGAATTCTCTCCACTCCCTGCCGCGGTGTGTTGGTTCTTTGTCACTAACTTACTGCAAAACAGTGGTCAAGGAGAGGGTGAACTCACACCTGTAATCCCAGCACTTTGGGAGGCTGAGGCAGGTAGATCACCTGAGGTCGGGAGTTCGAGACCAGTCTGACCAACATGGAGAAACTCCGTCTCTACCAAAAATACAAAATTAGCCGGGCGTGGTGGCACATGCCTGTAATCCCAGCTACTCGGGAGGCTGAGGCAGGAGAATTGCTTGAACCTGGGAGGCAGAGGTTGCGGTGAGCCCAGATCGCGCCATTGCACTCCAGCCTGGGCAACAAGAGCGAAACTCTGCCTCAAAAAAAAAAAAAAAGGGCGAACTGTGAGCACAGTTGGGTGGGTTGAGTTGAGTTGCAGGGGGTAGTATAAAGTGAAAAATGGGACTGAGATGGGTAACAAGGTCTTAAACAGCAGAGGCATTAGGTATGGGATGGCCAGATTAAAAGACAGTTGGCAGGGTGCAGTGACTCACACCTGTAATCCCAGCACTTTGGGAGGCCAAGGCAGGTGGATCACTTGAGTCAGGAGTTAAAGACCAGCCTGGCCAATATGGAGAAACCCTGTCTCTACTAAAAATACAAAAATTAGCCAGGCGTGGTGGCATGTACCTGTGATCCCAGCTACTCGGGAAGCTGAGGCAGGAGAATCGCTTGGACCCGGGAAGCAGAGGTTGCAATGAGCTGAGATCACACCACTGCACTTCAGCCTGGGCAACAGTGCAAGACTCCATCTCAAAAAGAAAAAAAAGAAGAAAAGAAAAAAAAAAGGATAAACTAGCAAGGATAGGGTTGGACTTGAATTGCGTGGGTAGAGTTTGGCTGTAGGGGTTTTGCTTGGTGAGTTGGCAGGAGAGCAACACCAGAATAGGCAGAGGACAAGTTAGGTGACAGAACTGAGATAGAGGGAAAGGAAGAGCTCCATACAGGTAAGAAGAGAGGGGGTTGACTCAAAAGTGAATTAGGACCACGCCCGGTGGCTCACACCTGTAATCCTAGCACTTTGAGAGGCCAAGGCAGGCAGGTCACTTGAGGCCAGGAGTTTGAGACCAGCCTGGCCAACATAGCAAGACTCCATCTCTACTAAAAATACAAAATTACCTAGGCATGGTAGTGCACACCTGTAATCCCAGCTACTCGGGAAGCCGAGGCATGAGAATTGCTTGAACCTAGGAGGTGGAGGTTGCAGTGAGCTGAGATTGTGCCATTGCATTCCAGCCTGGGCGACAGAGTGAGATTCTGTCTCAAGGAAAAAAAAAGAAACTGAATTAGACTGCCCAGTGTGGCCAGTGAGAAGGGTTTGTACCCAAGGTGAGGACTGGAAGAGGGAGGGGTACACCATGACAGTGTCTTGGAGCCTGCCAATCTTTTGAGGCTAGAAGCCACCTCCTCTGCCATCCTCTGTCCCCAATGTAGTGAAACTCACTGGTTTGGGGAAGTCTTCACCTCAGCGACTTCAGACTGGCTTTATCCTCTGCATAGTGACTATATCTATTTGAAACTTTGGGAATTTCTTATTTATCAGGTAAAAAATTAAACATTTCAAAAATTTCAGAAAGTTATCAGATTTTAAAATTGAATAAATATCTGTTGCTACATCAGAGCAAAGCCATATATAACAGCCATAAACTAGGGAGGGAGGGGTGACATCCTCTAGGAAAACTGAGGTGTCCAACAAAGACATGCTTAGATGTCCTTCCCTATGTGAGATCATCAATAAGCCAAATACGCATACTCTCTTTTTTTCATTTTTCCCCCAGAACCACCAGGAAAAATGAATAAATAAAAATTAAATTTTAATTTTTTGTAGAAAGAGAGTCTAGCTCTGTTGCCCAGGCTGGTCTTGAACTCCTGAGCTCAAGCAATCCTCCTGCCTCAGCCTCCCAAAGTGCTGGGATTACAGGCATGAGCTGCGATGCCCAGCCTTAATAAACATACTTTCAATTCCATTACCTAGGTCACTGATTCAAAAGCAAAAACACCTCTTGGTCCAGCACCCTAGGAACCTATGTCATGTGCGCTGATCAATACGGACTTGTTAATATTCAATCTGGAGATCGTATACCCATGGAGGGTTGCAGGGGCCCCTGACTTTTTCTCTGAATGCTAACTCTAAATTTGTAATGGTTGTGTTTAAATTTTTAGTTTTCTTTCTGTAGGAAAAGTTCTGTGAGGATGGCTGCATTGTGTCACTTCTAAGCCAAAGTTTGGGAATCTTAATGGAACTAAGACTGTAGATGATACCAGGAAGTTCACTCACAGCAGGCTCTGATGTGATGATAGGAGCTCTGGGAGCCACTTACCTACTTCAGCTTGATATTTCATCTGGTGATTCTCTTTGACTTAGTCAGAAATTTCTGGGATGCAAGGAATGGAAACTTACTCAAGTCAGCTTTGATAAAGAGGTTGTTATTGTTCAGAGACGAAGGATGTCACAGAAGGAAGAATTGAAGGAAGCAGATCTGGCTGTCACAGGAGTAGAATGTCATCAGGCAGCTCCCTTCTCTCTGCGTTGTCTGTTGCCTCTGCTTCTCTCTGCAGCTCAGGCAGGCCATCTTCAGCAAGGCTCTTGGGTTTTGCACCTCCAAAGTTTGGTTTCTATGGCTTTTGGTTGCCACAGCTTTAACTGGCACCAGTGCTATATCACCTTACAGGTGATACAGGCATGAACCACCACACCCAGCCCCATTTTTAAAACATTACTGGGTAAGCAAATTCCTTAATAAGAACATCTATAAACTCAAGTCATGTGTAAAGGAAAGGTACCAGCTTGATGAGGATCTAGATCCAAAGAGGACCAGTTCAGGGAACTAAGCATGTATAGGCTGGGCATAAAAATCTTGAGGTGAACATAGTAGCCATCTTCAGCATCCTTAAAAGGCAAGGAGTGATTTTATTCTGTATTACTCCAGAAAATGAACCTAGAATACATGAGGGTCATTACCAAGGAAACTGCCAAGGCCAGGTGCAGTGGCTCATACCTGTAATCCCAGCACTTTGGGAGGCCAAGGCAAAAGGATTGCTTGAGCGTAGGAATTTGAGACCAGCCTGGGCAACATGGCAAAATCCTGTCTTTATAAAAAATACCAAAATTAGTTAGGCATGGTGGCATGTGCCTGTGGTCCTAGCTACTCGGGAGGCTGAGGTGGGAGGATCACTTGGGTCCAGGAGGTGGAGGCTGCAGTGAGCTATGATGGTGCCACTGCACTCCAGCCTGGGTGACAGAGTGAGACCCTGTCTCAAAAATAAAATAAGTATTGAGAGTGACTTGACACAATAGAACAACATACAAAAAATACTTCACAGCATAAGAGTAAAGGCAGAAGGAATATATTTTGTAAAATAGAATGGAGCTGAGTGAGAAGCTGGTTTGTGAAGCACCTGCCATGAAATCCTGTGGCTTTGCTGGTGGCTATCTGCAGGGCTGCCTCAAGTTTCCTGTGGACAGAGAAGGGAAAGGATAAGTCATTGCATCTGTGAGAGAAAAGAAGCCATTAGCTCAGAAGAACTATAAAGATTTCTACCTCAAAGAATAGGAAAAATGTGGCCAGGCACGGAGGCTCATGCCTGTAATCCCAGCACTTGGGGAGGCCGAGGCAGGCGGATCACAGGGTCAGTAGATCGAGACCAGCCTGTCCAATATGGTGAAACCTCGTCTCTACTAAAAATACAAAAGTTAGTTGGGCATGGTTGCGGGCACCTGTAATCCCAGCTACTCAGAAGACTGAAGCAGGAGAATTGCTTGAACCCAGGAAGCGGAGGTTGCAGTGAGCCGAGATCACACCAGTGCACTCCAGCCTGGGCGACAGAGCAAGACTCCATTTAAAAATAAATAAATAAATAAGAAAACTGTTCTCTGTTCTCCTTGGGATTCTCCCGGAGATGTTGTGAAATCAGGGAAAAATAACATCTTTAACAACATACTTACGGTAAATACCTCAGTCAGTTCTTAGGATTGTTTTCTGTAACATCTGCCAGAGTGAGAAAGAATGGTGCTCGGTCAAAGCACAATTCAGAGGCCCCATGATCCAGTCTGGGTGTGCCATTCTGTGGGTCTCTGCCCTGATGTCTAAGGATGGGTTAGAGGACCTAACAAGATGTCCTCTGAGGGGCAGCTTCCCAACATCCCATTCTCCTGTCCTTGGACTTCTAAGAAAGACAAGGTTTGAACAAGGATTCTGTGGTTTAGAGAGTTTGAAACTGACCTAAAAGAAATGAGTGCATTGCTGTCCTTCACATAATCCTCTGCAAATATCGCTCATTTCCCAAAGTTCAGTAGTTAAGGAGTAGCAGTGAGTTACAAGATTAAACATCCTTCAGTTAACAGGGTTTCTTAAAAAAAAAAAAAAAAAAGATTAAACATCCTGATAAGTTCCTGGCACACAGAGCATCCATGTTGCCAGTTAAATACAGAGCCATATGTTTTAATAAGCCAGCAAGCTAGGGAGGGATTGACAACTTCTTATTAAAACTGAGGTACATAGCAAGGACATATGGTAGACAGAAGGCCACTGCATCTCAGCTTGGAGGTAGGCTAAGAAAGGACTGTCTGTCTGTGCTCAGATTCTCCTTAAGAAATAATTTAGTGTTTGCTCCAACAAGACAATATACCAGGTACGGCCTCAGTGATTTTAGCCTGAACAAAATTTAAATTTCTTATAACCAAATGTCAGTTTTATCCATAAACAAATCTCAGTAAGTCCCTTATAGAACATCTAGCTTTTTATACTGAGAAGGGTATATGTGCATACGTTTTAAAATAAAATATATATAAATTAGAAAGTTGGTTTTGGATTTAGAGAAACCAGCCCTTCTTTGTGATAACAATAGCTAAGATCAATTGTCTATTAATGCCCTCTGGTTCTTTTTTTTTTTGAGACAGAGTCTCGCCCTGTCCCCAGGCTGGAGTGCAGTGGTGTAATCTTGGCTCACTCCTACCTCCACCTCCCCAGTTCAAGCAATTTTCCTGCCTCAGCCTCCCCAGTAGCTGGGACTACAGGTGTGTGCCACCATGCCCAGCTAATTTTTGTATTTTTAGTAGAGACGAGGTTTCACCATGTTGGCCAGGATGGTCTCAAACTCCTGACCTCAGGTGATCCACCCACCTCGGCTTCCCAAAGTGCTGGGATTACAGGCGTGCGCCACCGTGCCCAGCTGCCCCCTGGTTCTTGATAATAAAACCATAGCATTGATGAACCAGAGAAAGCCTCTGATGAACCAGAGGAAGGTCTCTGTATTTTTTGTAATTGTAGTAAACACTGTATCTAATCCTCAATGAACTATTACTCTTGACCTTGAAACACAGTGGTATTAAGTGCAGGTTTCTTACAAGTTTTTGTGGCTGAGGGTGAGAGTGGGGATGTGGAATCAATACTGAGCTTGCATATCTCAGCCTATAGCTGATTTCAGTCATCTGAGTCAAAGATTATGCAAAGGTCAATAAAAACTGTGAGCACTCTTAGGTTCTTATCAGATTGCTCCACAAAATTGATAAAGAATTTAATAATGATCAGTGGTGAAATAGGTGGGCCTCTAGAACCTTGTGTAGAACATTGGCCCAAGAGTCCCAGAACTCACATTTTATCAGTCAGGAAGTGGCATGTATTTTAGATGAACCACCTAGTAAATTAGGAGGAGAGTTTAAAAATTACCTTTGGGAAAAATGTGATAGACCAAACTCTGGTCCAATCAGTAAGGAAAATTTTCACATTAAAAATATCACCAAGTGCCAGGCACGGTGGCTCATGCTTGTAATCCCAGCACTTTAGGAGGCTGAGATGGGAGGATCACTTGAGCCCAGGAGTTCAAGATCAGCCTAGGAAACATAAGAAACCCTGTCTCTACAAAAAAATTTTAATTAGTCATGTGTGGTAGTGCACACCTGTGGTCCTAGCTACTAGGAAGGCTGAGGTGGGAGGATTGCTTAAGCCCAGGAGGTCATGACTGTAGTGAGCTGTGATCACACCAGTACACTCTAGCCTGGGCAGTAGACCCTGTCTCAAAAAAGGACAAGCTGGGTGCGGTGGCTCACACCTGTAATCCCAGCACTTTTGGAGGCTGAGGCAGGTGGATCACCTGAGGTCAGGAGTTCAAGACCAGCCTGACCAATATGGTGAAACCCCATCTCTACTAAAAATACAAAAATTAGCCAGGCATAGTGGTGCGCACTGGTAGTCCCAACTACTCAGGAGGCTGAGGCAGGAGAATCACTTGAACTCAGGAGGTGAAGGTTGCAGTGAGCCAAGATTGAGCCACTACACTCCAGCCTGGGCAACAGAGTGAGACTCCATCTCCAAAAAAAAAAAAACAACAAAACCACCAAGGTGGGTGCTGTGGCTTGCACCTGTAATCTCAGATACTAAGGAGGCTGAGGCAGGAGTATCACTTGAGGCCAGGAGTTCGGGACAAGCCTGGGCAACGTTGTGAGACCCCCCATCTCTAAAACAAAAAAGAAAAATACCACCAAGAAGGGATGTTACCTGTCTGCTCACAAAACCAGGTGATGATTCAACCTTTATTTCAAGAGTTCTGTGGAAATAGTGTATATGCACCAGAAGCCCTCCATAATATAGTGGCACATGATTAAAGAGTGAAACTGGAAAGTTATAACATTAATAAAACATAAGCTAATCTTCATTAACCTCCCAAGAGGGCAACAGGAGAGGTACAGGTGGGTACCAACTGTCTGTTAGGGCAAAACCCTAAAATGCCTGATTGACTACAACTGCATGGATAGATAGACCTTCCATCTTCACAGAGGGCCTGTCAGCTGGTGCAAAAGAAGCACCTGGCCCTTTTAGCTTCATCTCAAATGACCATGGCAAGGGCAACACGCTAGAGCTTAGAAGCCTGGCGGGCTAGGCAGCAAGTGTGACAACAACAAAGAACAGGCTTCTGAAGGACTGGTCCCAGGTCTTCCAGATGCAGAGAAAGGACTTCCCATTGTCCCCTCCCGTGAAGGTCCACACAGCCCACCTCTGGCTGACCTTACATTCAAGTAGACCTTACATTCAAGATTTAGTCCTGGGAATCTTATCCCAGGACTAAAATGACAGCATTTCTTTTGTCCAGCTTGTACAAACAGAATACTCAACCAGAGACCAAATCACTCAGTTCCCAAAACACCTGAAGATTTTTAAAAAATTGTTAAAAATCAGAGCTCTTTATTAGAAGCAATCTGTGGGTGATAATAAATCTGCTTTTAGAGCTTTATTTAGTTAGATTTTTTTAATGTGCTAAATAATAGAAGGTACTGCCAGCGCCATCTCTGACCAGTCTGCAAACTTAGAGCATTCAGCCTCTGCTTGCAAACTGAAAAGTTAGTTTCCTAGACAGCACCTGTGGTCTGAACTTCAGTACTTCTCCAAGGAAAATCTTACCAGGAAAACTGCCTCAGAATCTGTCTATTAACAGAGCTGATAACCAAGTTCTTTAAAGGTAATAGTAGCTTTATATTGAATTTTATACTTTCCATGTTCCGAGGTGGCTATTTTCATTGCATACGTCATCCCACTAATGTGGCTACACATATTTGTTTGTTGATGCCTGACAGTTCAGGTCAGTCAAATTGCCTGTGCCTCTCAGGTGGTGTGCTCTCCACTCCCAGAGATGTGGGATTTAACAGAGAGACACTAGATGGACATTGTTTGAAGTTTTAGGTTTTTTTTTTTTGAGACAGTCTCGCTCTGTCGCCCAGGCTGGAGTGCAGTGGCGTGATCTCGGCTCACTGCAAGCTCCGCCTCCTGGGTTCAGGCCATTCTCCTGCCCCAGACTCCCGAGTAGCTGGGACTACAGGTGCCCGCCACCATGCTCAGCTAATTTTTCCTATTTTTAGAAGAGATGGGGTTTCACCATGTTAGCCAGGATGGTCTCCCATCTCCTGACCTCGTGATCTGCCCGCCTCAACCTCCCAAAGTGCTGGGATTACAGGTGTGAGCCTCTGTGCCTGGCCTTGAAGTTTTAGATTTTTAATTACATTTTATGTTGTTTTAGGATCATAATTCTCATAATTCTGTTGCCCAGGCTGGAGTGCAGTGGTGTGATCTTGGCCCACCGCAACCTGCACCTCCCGGGTTCAAGTGATTTTCATGCCTCAGCCTCCCGAGTAGGTGGGACATGCACCACCATTCCCAGCCAATTTTTTGTATTTTTAGTATAGACAGGTTTTGCCATGTTGGCCAGGCTGGTCTCAAACTCCCAGCCTCAAGTGATCTGCCTGCCTCGGCCTCCCAAAGTGCTATGATTACAGGTGTGAGCCACCACGCCTGGCTCCTGTACCTATCTTCTAAAAAATAATATAATTGACATGCAGTTGTTTTATAAACAGAGAACATGAAAAAGGATTCTGTATTTTTAAAAATTCAAAAGAAAAAATATCAAAGAGAGTCCTGTGGTTTTTAAAGGCCTTCCAGGTCTGAAAGACTGGTTTCAGACTGCCATGTTGCACAGAATTACCAGAAAAGATTTTAAAAAACATCTCCCCTGGGAGAGTCACCAGGTGATACTCATGTTGTCAGTCCCTAGCCAGCTAGAGGACAGAGCCACCTAATTTAGCTATTGACACATCTAACTCCTCTGCCTCTTACTAAATGTGGGACCTCAGGTTACTTGAATTTAAGAAAAAAAAAATTCGTTTCTCCTGAGCGGCAACATGGAATATTAACACCAATCCTGAAGGATGGTAGCAATGCTTAAATGGAGTAATGCCTAATCCAGTGCCGGCACACAGTAAAGCCCAGTAAATGATACGTTGGTCTCCATAGCATCTAGCCCATGGTTCTCAACCGTATCCATAGGTCATTCCATGCCACAGGTCTTCCTTCTCCCTTTGCAGCATATTCTAGACCAAGAGGAAGTAAAGTAAGCAATGGCTTAATATGGATGTTACTGTTGCTGCCAATTTGTGGAAATCATTGTTTCAAATGCTATAAAGTGATAACCCCCTGATAAATGACTTATATTTTCACCCTTTTAAAAAAACCCTTTGCTGCTTTTCTTGTGGCTTTCCCATTGTGGTGGAAATCCCCCTTAGAATTCAGGTAAGCCTAGAATTTCATTCAAGAAACATTTGCAGTTGTGCCTGAAGCAGTCTGCTAGGTATTGATATGATCTTCATTCCCCAAAGAACTTGAAGCCAAGTGGAAAAGACAAATCAGTAAAATAGAAGTTTCCACATCATAACATTTTAGAGGAATATTTGTTGTTTTGAACATCTCACTTGCTGGGAGAGAGTAAAGAGTAAACTTAATTTTTAAAATTTCTTTTTCAAATACAGCAGGATATTTAAAAAGCAATTCTTATGGGGGAGTTACCAATTTTGTATAGAATATGGTTCAAACCACTTCAGAAGGGCTGAGATCAAAGAGACTTAATCTTGAAGAGGTCACAGAACCCGGAGGCATTGTCTGGGAGGCATTGTTCTTCGGGTAGGAAGCCTGGCAGCTCCTCAGGGGGGATCAGCTAAGCTGATACACACCCCTGCTCCTCCCATCCCTTCTCCATGTGTGCTGTACCTCTTCTGCGCTTATGCCCCCAGAGTTCAGTGGCAGTGTGAGCAATGGAAAATTCCTTTGACCCCAGAACTGAGCTGTGAAGGTCATGCCAAGGGATGCATCTTTTCAAAATAGAACCAGTGGATCTCAGCTCAGCTTCACTTTCTTTCTCTAAAGTCCAAGATACATTCAGTAGCCCCATAATCTCCTCTGTCTTGAAGGGCTGCAGGGAGAATGGTTAGAATAGTCATTCTCCATGCAGAAGACTGGCCATCTGCTAAACTTGTAGACATCAAGATAATATCCTTTTATCCCCCTAATCTTACCCTCCCTTTACAAAATTATCCTAAACATATTATTTCATCCAAGGTATTTCTAATGATTTTGTTTCTGTGGGAATAGTGTATATGCATGAGGAACCCTATGTATTATAGTTTCAGGTGATTGAAGAGTGAAAGTAGAAAGTTGTAAAGTGCACATAAGTTATAGTTTCAGGTTTGTCGTGAATTGTTTTGATTTAAAATGTGCTCTGTAGTTATCTATGCAATATGATCATTTGTAACTCATGCGATTGTAACTCACGTGACGATGACTAAGGCAAAGATAAAATTTTTGTAGCAAGAGCAGTTAACTATGCAATTTTGAAACTTGTATTAGATTTTACTATTTTATTATTATTGTAATGTATTAGATTTTACTATTTTATTATTATTTCAGTTCTGATGCCCTTTTGGTTTATGGTTTGTGACCATTAGATGGCACTGTGCATCTCAAATATGGAAAGCACTTGGAATTCAAATGCTAGGCTATGCAGAAGAAAGTAACATGCATTAGTTAATATTTTCATGTTATGGTTTAAATCCGGGTAGAAACATTTTATTTTTCATATAAAATTTGCCAATGTTATAGTTTATTATAACATAAGGAGAAATCTGGAATGTAATTCCACAGTCTCATATGAAACTTACCTTGCATACAGATACTGTTCCTTTCTATATGACACAAGAATAATCCCTCTCAAACTTAGACCTGGGCCTGGGGCTCCTGAGTCAAATGAGAGAATACAACTCCTTCACCTCCACTTCAGATCATTGTGCTGCTGATTTTCTAAGAATGTTGGTGAACTGGTATATTTACTGCAGTGGTCTCCAACCTTTTTGGCACTAGGAACTCTTTTCATGGTAAACAATTTTTTCATGGAAGGGGAGGGGATGATTTCAGGATGAAACTGTTCTACCTCAGATAATCAGAGATTAGATTCTCTTAAGGAATATGCGACCTAGATCCCTTGAACGCGCAGTTCAGGATAGGGTTTGTGCTCCTGTGGGAATGTAGTGCTGCCACTGATCTGACGGGAAGTGGAGTTCAGGGGGTAATGCTCGCTCGCCCGCCGTTCACCTCCTGCTGTGTGGCTGGGTTCCTAACAGGCCATGGGACTGTTACCCATTCGTGGCCTGGGGGTTGGGGACCCCTGGTCTAGTGTGTTCTCTCATTTGTAGGTCCTTATCACCAGAAGCATGTGCTTACAAATAGGACGCAAATTCATTTACAAATTACAAATCATCTGAGGTGCTAGTCTGAACTCTAGAAAAGAATACAATTAATTGGCTTTCAATCCCAGAAGCGAGCTTTATTACTCTCATCTTTAATCAGCTAATGGAAGATGATGTTACTGACATTTCATCCCCAGACTTCATCCCCTACATAGCACAGTCCTTGATACACCAACAGTCTCTTTGTTGCCCTTAATCTCCAGCCTTCTATCTTGCTGTACACCCCCTTCACTCCAGAGCTCTGCCTGAGGCCTTGTGTCCTCTCCTTCTACAACTTCCCTGGAGCAGTCTCACTTGTGCCCAGGACTCCAGTTCCTTGATGGTATTAATGTTTCCCAGTCTGTATCTTCAGTCCATGTAGCCACTTCTTCCACTTGGATGTCTTCAGGCACTTCTAAACTTAACTCATCCAAAATAGTACTCACTATGCCCAACTGCAAACTTAGTGTTCCTTCTCTCAGGGAATGCCAGCATCATCAGTGACATGCCCCATGCAGAGATCTGAGAGTCAGGATTAACCTTCTCTTGCTCTCATCCCTCAACTTACCCAGGGATGAGGGGAGGAGCCAGGATTTGGAACCAGGAAGTGCAGCTCCACATCACGATCCCTTATCTACAACATGATAGAGAAATAAGATACAAATTCATTTACTAATTACAAATGATCTGAGGTGCTAGCCTTAACTCTAGAAATGTGAAACACATTTTCATTATTTTAATTGAGGACACTAGTATCTATTTAATAAAACTTTGTCATGTGGCCCTGTTTCAGTATGTAGATATCTGAGAGTAAGAGGGTAGTTTTTTTGTTTTTGTTTTTACCAAAACTCTTTTTTCCTGCTTTTTACTGTTACCAGCGGCAAATCCCTCTGGGTCTGCAGCAAACTCAGTTCTTGCCTCCTCAGAAGAAAGAATTTGACCACGGGGCATAAAGCAGAAAGATGGTGCAAGGCAAGTTTTAGAAGAGGAGTGAAAGTTTATTAAAAAGCTTTAAAGCAAGAATGAAAGGAAGTACACTTGGAAGAGGGCCAAGCGGGAGACCTGAGAGATAACGTGCGTGGTTTTACCTTTTGACTTGGGGTTTTATATGTTGGCATGCTTCTGGGGTCTGGTGTCCCTTCTCCCTTGATTCTTCCCTTGGGTTGGGCTGAGATAAAAGCACTATCTTATGTTCAAAGATCACATAATGTAGGGTAAAGGAGAATAACTATATTTACACCATCAGAACACAGTGTATAGGTGCCATGAGGGAGATGTATACTGGGGGACATGGGTACAGGGAGGGAGAATTTAAATCCTCATGGTGGTTCCAGAAAGATTACACTGAAGAAGGGTCCACATGTGCAATGACCAGCCAGTGCCTGGGAGGGGCTGTATGCTTAGTTTGTTTATTGGAGTTGTATGCATGCTCAACTGAGGCGTTCTTCCCTTACCAGTCAAAAGTTCCTAGAAGGTCATATATACTAGTTAAAGTCTGCCATGTTGCCTCTTAATCCTCATGCTTGAGCCCACTCACTCAACTCCTGAGATCTTATCGGGAAGCTGCGGATCACAACTTTCAGGTTTTTTTCTACTGGGAGACTGCCTTCCCCTGGGGCCACCTGTGACCAATTATTATTTTAGAGAAACAGGGTAACAACCACCTGACCATCACTTGATGGTGGCCTGGCATTCCTGGTGGGGCAGGAGGAGCCCTCTTCTGCCCTGCTCATACCTGACTAGCTATCTACCATAACAGTACCACAGCATCCTTGTCTCAAAACCTTGCAGTAAACTTGCAACCTTTTGCCTTTCAGGTTTTCACCTCCACTTTCATCTCCCATGACATCTTTTTTTGAGACAAGCAAAGCCTCTCAGTTCAGCTTATAAATTTTTGAATTCACCCCCCCAACCTAAAATCAAACTAGAGCTCTGCAGTTGGAACATAGCTACAGAAGTTAACAAACTGTATTGTTATTTGATATAAGAAAATGTGATCACAAACATATGCATTATTATAAAACCTATTTTAAAATAAACATTTCAAAGGACAAATAACATTTTTCATCAGTTGGAATACTGTCTCACCTTTTCAGAAGTAATACCATTGCAAAGATCCTTTCCCCATACATAAGTTTTTCTTTCTGTTATAATCCAAAGCCTGTGAGTGTATATCCAAAGTCTCATTTCTCTACTTTACTTTATCTCATAATATAGTTGTCCTTTATGTTTTCCATTTTTCATTTAATATTGAACTGGAGCATTTTTTAGCATTTCATTCAGTATCTGCTATGTAATCTTTTTGTTTTGTTGTGTGTTTTACTTTTTTGTCAGGGGTTTTGGAATACTTCTGTAGGATATGTTTTCTTAGATAACATGTAACAGGAAGGGAATCAAATTTAAAGGAAAAAATGTTTAAATCATCTTCTCAAGACCAATAGTATATTCTGACTGAAAGAATCTCCATATGGATATCATTCAACCACTTGATCAAACAGCATTTATTGAGCACTGCTAAGCCTGGCAGTAATACGATGGGCACTGGGAAAATGAGATAAAAGCACAGTCTTATGTTCAAAGATCACATAATGTGGGGTAGAGGAGAATAACTATATTTTAGACCACCAGAACACGTGGTATAAGGGAGATGTATATTGGGGGACAAGGGAACAGAGAGGGAAAATTTAAATCCTCATTGATACAGGAGTTAAAAAGAAATATTTAGGCAGATAGTGAGAGTAAGGAAGTCTTTGGTAAGGTTTTCCTTTTAATGAAAAGCAACCCCTAAATCATTTATTTTCTAATGAAAAGCAGCCTGAAAAATCGAGCTGCAGACATAGATAAGCAGGCTGGAAGCTTGCATGGGTGAATGGCTGGCAACTGTGACAACAGGGAAAGGCTACCTGGGGGCTAGGCATGTTCAGCATGGCAGTTCCATCTTCCCTTTTCTTTGTCAACCTTGTGAATGGTAAAGAACAGAAAACGTGGCACTGGCAAGGTAGAAAATCCATTTGCATAATAAAAGAGTAGGGTGGGGTGGTCAGCTTCTACTCCTGTTATGTAAGCATCACACCTGGTCCAACCAATCTTTGGGCCCTATGTAAATCAGACACCACCTCCTTTTATAGACAGGTTTTAAGCCAGTCTATAAAACCTGTGTACTTCAGGCGTCCCTCTCTCTCTGCAGGAGAGAGATTCTCTTTTCTCTTTCTTTCGCCTATTAAACTTCTGCTCTTAAACCCACTTCTTGTGTGTCCATGTCCTCGATTTCCTGGCGTGAGAGAATGAACCTCAGGTATTTACCCCAGACAATGACTCTGCTTCATCATGGTGGTTCCAGAAAAATTACACTGAAGAAGGGTCACAAGCTAAATCTGGAAGGATGAATCAACACAGCCATTATTATCATCACTGAAATAAATATGATTGGGTTTGAACTTTGGAACTTTTATTCAGAAGGAAAAGAAACATTTTTCAAATAAAGTTATAGGATATTTTTTGCATTTTTGCATATCTTACCTAAGATATCTCTTGGGACTTTTTTACTTCAATTATATTTAAGATTTAAAATGTCAGAATGTTTCACATTTTGTGTTTATGTCATAGTTTTTGGCATGCAACTTATGCTCAATTAAGGTGAAATGTGCATACAGTGAAATGTACACATCTGTTCAGGTACTGTGGCTCATGCCTATAATCCCAATACTTTGGGAGGCTAAGGCAGGAGGATTGCTTGAGTCCAGGAGTTGGAGACCAGCCTGGTCAACATGGTGAGACCCTATCTCTACAAAAAATACAAAATTAGCTGGGTGTGGTAGTGTGTGCCTATAGTCCCAGCTACTCAGGAGACTGAGGTGGGAGGATCACGTGAGTCTGGGAGTTCAAGGCTGCAGTGAGCTGTGATTGTACCAGTGCACTCCAGCCTTGGTGACAGAATGAGATCCTGTCTCAAAAAAAAGTACATATCTTAAAGGCAAAATTTTATGGATTTACCAAATGATACACCCTTATAACTACCACAAAAAGTTTATCATATAGAATTTTTTTCATCATTCCCAAGAGTTCTCTCATGTTCTCTTTCAGTTGACATTCTACATAGGCAACCACTGACCTGGTTTCTATCACCACGGAGTTTTCCCTGTTCTATTTCTTTAACAGAGAAAGGGCTATTCATATTTTCCATTTCTTCTTGTGTCAGATTTGTATGTGTTGTGTTTTTCAAGAAATGTGTCCAATTAATCTAAGTTGTTGAATTTATTGGCATAATGTTATGCACACTATTTCCTTACTATTCTATTAATAACTATATGATCTGTGGCATAAAACGTAAGCATATACTTACCATAAATCCTGCCTTAAGCAAATTATAGGCTGTGAAGCATATAGCATTCTTGCCTTTCCCAGAGGGGTCCACTTCAGTTGTTTTGCACATTCCTTCTGAAGCAGTATACCCTTTCTTTATGGCATATAAGCCCTGGGTTGGGGTTGGGGGAAAGTATGGGGATCCACCATCTCATCTCATGGGTACCCTAGACATGGCTTCTGTTCCTAAGTTCCTATTAAAGGTTTCTTTCTGAGAAAATGGATTTGTCAGCCTCTTTCTTCAACATCTCAGCTACCTTAATTTTGGGGGGATAGGTTTGCATAGACCTGCTCTCTATGGAACATTCACAAATTTTGATTTTTAAAATTATTATTCAGGCTAAAATATCATCTAAATTTACTGTGATTTCTTCTTTAACTCAGTTATTTAGAAGTATGTTGTGTGACTTCCAAATATTTGGGAGTTTTAAGATATCTTATTGTTATTGATTTCTAATTTCATTCTGTTATGTTTAGAGAGCATATTCTGTGTTTTTCAATCCTTTGAAATTTATTAAGCCACATTTTATATTTCAGCACGTGATCTATCTTGGCAGCTAGTCCATGTGCACTTGAAAATCGTGTCTATTCTGCAGATACTAGGTGAAGTATTCTCTATATATCAATTAGGTTAAGTTGGTTGATAGTGTTCAAATCATTTATATTAATATATTTATGTCTAGTTCTACAAAGTACACAGGTGAATTAAAAATGTTCAACTATGATTATAGATTGTATATTTGTTCCTTCAATTTTTTTTTTTTTTTTTTGAGACAGGGTCTCACTCTGTCATCCAGGCTGGAGTGCAGTGGCATGATCACAGCTCACTGCAGCCTTGACCTCCTGGGCTCAAACAATCCTCCTGCCCTAGCCTCTTGAGTAGCTATAGATGCCACAGCTACAGATGCCTACCACCATGCCCACCTAATTTTAAAATTTTTTTATAGAGACAGGATCTCACTATGTTGCCCAGGCTGGTCTTGAACTCCTGGGCTTGAGCGTTCCTCCCACCTTGGCCTCCCAAATTTCTGGGATTACAGGCATGAGCCACTGTGCTGAGCCTATTCCTTTAATTTTCATATCTTGCTTCTTATACTTGAAGCTTTTTAGTCACATAAATGTTTATATTTTTTATGTTTTCATGATGAAATGACTATTTTTTATTAAGGAATGTCACTCTTCAACTTTGATAATTATTTTTGACTTGAAGTTTATTTTGTATAATAATAGTATATCAATACCAGGTTTCTTAGATTTGCTTGGTCTATGTTTTCGCTTCCTTTTACTTTCAACCTATCTGGATCTTTAAAATGCATTGCATCTCATGCCAAAGCACTTACTTGAATCTTGCTTTTTATTCATCCTTGCAATCTTTTTCTTTTCTTTGGATTGTTTAGTTCATTTATATTTAATATAATTATTGATTTGGTAGGATTTAAGTCTATCATCTTGCTATTTGTTTTCTGTTTGTCTCATTTTTTGTTTCTCATTTCCTCCTTTATGGCTTTATTTTGGTTTATACAATATTTTTAGTATTCTATTTTAATTCATCTATTGATTTTAAAGTTATATGTCTGTATATTTTTATTTTTTCATGGTGGCTCTAGGGCAGCACTCTCCAACTGAATGTTCTTTAGTAGTTAAAATGTTCTGTGTCTTTCCAATATAGTAGACACTGGCTACATGTGACTATTGATACCTTGAAATATGGCTAGTACAACTGAAGACTGAAATTTAAATTTTATTTATTTTTAATTAATTTAAGTTTAAATTTAGTCACTTGTGGCTAGTGACTACCATAGTAGTCAGCACAACCTTAACAGTCTATTTAGAATTAATATTGTACTATTTCATGTGAAATGTAAGAATCTTACAATAGTACAATTTTGTTAACTCTGTCCGTTTTTCCTTTCTCCAAAAGCATTGCTTAAAATAAAAAAAACCACACTCAAACAAAACCCTCTGTCCTTTTTTGTAATTGTGTCATGTATTTTACTTCTACACGAATTGAGAGTCCTACAATATATTTGTCTTTAAATAGTCTGTTGTTTAAAAAAAAAGAGAAGAAAAAAGTTCTTTATATTTACACATCTACTTACCATTTCTGGTGCTATTTATTACTTTCTGTGGTTTAGATTTCCCTCTGCTATCATTTTCCATCATCCCCCCCAAATTCGTCTATTGGTATTTCATATAGTTTACAATGAATCCTCCCAGCATTTATCAGAAAATGTCTTTTTTTGTTTTCATTTTTGAGAAAATACTAGAATTCTGGCCAGGTGTGGTGGCTCACACTTGTAATCCCAGCACTTTGGAAGGCTAAGGCAGGAGGATTGCTTGAGCTCAGGAGTTCAAGAACAGTTTGGACAATGTAGTTGAGACCCTGTCTCTACAAAAAAAAAAAAAAATTAGTTGGACATAGTGGTATATACTTGTAGTCCTAGCTAATTGGGAGGCTGAGGTGAGAGGATCACTTGAGCTTAGGAGGTAGAGGCTGCAGTGAGCTGTGATTTTATCACTCTGGGCGACTGAGCCAGACATGGCCTCAAAAAGAAGGCTGGGTTGATCTATTCCTTCAGCACCTTAATGACATCATTCCATTTCTTTTGGCCTACACTGTTTCTAGTATGTGATTCATAGCATTGTTCCCTTATGTCTTTGACTTTTTCTTCTGTTTCAACATTTATTCTATATTTTTGGTTTTTAACCTTTTGACTACAGTGTAGCTGGTGTGTTTTCTTTCTTTATCTTATTTTATTTTTTGTATTTATTCTGCTTGGAGTTTGTTGATTCTTCAATCTGTAGGCTGATGTTTTCCACCAAATTAGAGAAATTTCAGCCAATTTTTTTTTTTTTAATTTCACTCTACCCCATTTTCTTTTCCTTTCTTTTACTGAGATTCTAATTATTATTATTTTTTATTTTAGAGATGGGGTCTCGTTCTGTTGCCTGGGCTGGAGCACAGTGGTACAATCAGAGCTCACTGCAGCCTTGACTTCAGGGCTTAAGTGATCCTCCCACCTCAGCCTCCCAAGTAGCTAGGACTATAGGCATGCGCCACCATGCCCAGCTATTTTTTTTTGGTAGAGATGGGGGTCTCACTATGTTGCTCAGGCTGGTCTTGAACTCCTGGGCTCAAGTGATCTTCCTGCCTCAGCCTCCCAAAGTGTTGGGATTAGAGGTGTGAGCCACCATACTTAGCCTTGGGACTCCAATTATATATATATACTAACTTTGGAGGGTTGTTCCCAAGTTCACTGAGGCTGTTTACATATTTTTTCCAATGTTTTCCTTACTGTTATTAAATTATATAATTTCTATTGCTCTCTCTTAGAGATAATTGATCCATCCTTTTGCCACCTCCAGACTGCTCCAACCATCAAATAAATTTTACATTTCAGATATTTGCTTTTTATTTCTAATATACCCATTTGGTTTATTTCTTTGCTGATCCATCTCATCTGTTTAGTCATGTATTCATCTTTTCCCATGCATCCTTACATATATTTATAATAGCTGTTTTAAAGATCTCATCTGCTAATTCCAATATTTGGGTCATCTTGGATTCTGCTTCTATTGACCATGTCTTATTTTGATTATGAGTCACATATTTCTGCTTCTTTACAGGTGTAATATGTTTTAACCTACTGTTGGATATTGTTATAAAGGAGTTATACAGAGTCTGGATTATGTTATTTTCTTTTAAGTGGTGTTGAGGTTTATTCTATCAGGCTATTAAACTACTAAAAAATCCTCTTGATCTTGTTAGGCTTTGTTTTGTTATGTATTATTATTATTTATTCTATGTCAGTTTTATCATTAATCCTGAAACATGGCCCTTTGTCTGGGTCATGGTATTTACTCCTAAGGTGTGGCCTCTTTAGAATTTCAATTGAACGCATGAGGTGCTTAGTAAGGTCTCTCCATTTAGATTGGGACAATATTCCAATGTTTGCAGTACTGCACGGACTGTGATATCTTGGCCCAGTTCTCTTGTTCATAGCAACCATTCTCTTTTAGGCCTCATTAAGTCCCATCCTGCACATGGGCTACACAGGAACCCTTGTGAAATCTTCTTTGTCCTCTTCTGCACACTCCTTTCTTTCTGGTATTCTGTCTTACAAATTTCAAGGATGACAACCACTCTAAAGTTTTATCTAGATCTCTTCAGCTCAGCAAGACTTCCGTATTTCCTTGGATTCCACTTCCTTTCAGTCTAGTCGGTGTCCCCAGACAGAAAGCTGAACAGGACATGTACATCACTTTGTGTTTCCTTTCTTTCAAGGATCACTGCCCTGCAATGTTTGTCAAGTGCCTGGAATCCGTTATCTTGTGTATTTCTAGTTGTTTCTAGTGGGAGAATGTGACTAGCATTAGCTACTGTCTATGGCCAGAAGTGGATGTCCTCTTATGTATGTTTTGGTGTATTGTCTACAACTTAATAATGTATGAAAACACACAATCACATTTTTCCTTTTTAAATGTAAAGATCTGTCTTTCATTACTGTGTCAGGCCACTACTCTTCATGATTATAGGTATTCTTAATCTAACTTCAATAACCATTAGTTTGTTGAAGTTCCTTTAAATGATTATAATTAATATTTCTAAATTATAATGATTAATAATTAATATGAAAAATACATCTGTAAGACTCATTGCAGTTTTTACCAAACATTGAAAAGACATTTTTAAAGAGTTTAACACAAGATTTGGGTATAGAACAAAGTATATTCTAATATGCTTCTATTTTCTAAAGTGAGATACAATAAAATTTCAGGACAATAAAATCATCTACACAAACCTTGTTCACTGATACAAGATTTAACTTGTAATTTCTTAAAAACAGCAGGGCCGGGTGGATCATGCCTGTAATCCCAGCACTTTGGGAGGCTGAGGCAGGAAAATCACTTGAGGTTAGGAGTTCAAAACCAGCCTGGAAAGCATAGCAAGACTCCAGTCTCCACTATAAAAACAACAGCAATGAATAACTTTTTTTTTCTCCTACTGGTTATAATTTCATGGGCACATCAAAGCAAATGCCAGAAACAAACTTGCCACAGACATTGTATTTCTAAGAAAGCTGATATACCTCATCAACAGCATCATAATTTATATGTTTTACTTTACTATTTAACAAACCATATCAAAGCAATCTAAACAATAATGCTATTTAAATCAATCAATCAGATAAGACCTATTGAGTCAGTAATTTTCTTGAGAATACGACCTGCTCTGGGAACCTCTAGCCTAACATTCTGAAGACCCAGAGAATGTGTAATAAACAACACGCAGATACTCAGCTCTTATTCTGGCTCCTCATCTGTAAAATAAGGTTTGGTCCAGAGTTCTCTAGCACATCTTCAAATGGACCCATTTTTCCTGTGTTCTTCTGACCTATCTTATTACAATGCTGGTTTTTGCTTTTTATCATAGAACATTCATTCTATACATTTATTTTCATCTTAAAGTAATGATGGCCATATTTCTGTGTGATTATAACAATCTTCAAATAACTATAAATGGGAACAAAAACAAACATGCAGCTAAATGCCAGGTAATTTTACTTTATTATTTTTGAGTGAGACAGGGTCTTGTTCTGTCACCCAGGTTGGAATGCAGTGGTGCAATCAGAGCTGTGACCTGGAACTCCTGAGCCCAAGCAATCCTCCCACCTCAGCCTTCTGAACAGTCAGGACCACAGGTGCACATCAGCACACCTGGCTAATTTTTAAATATTTTTTTCGTAGAGATGGGGATCTCGCTATGTTGCCCAGGCTTGTCTTGAACTCCTGGCTTCAAGTTATCCTCCTGCCTTGGTCTCCCACAGTGCTGGGATTACAGGCATGAGCCACTGTGTCTGGCCCCAGGTAATTTTAAAAGTTAAAATGTGTAACAATTATCCCATAAATATAATGCATTGAGTCTCTGATTGCTATTACATAAATAGACCAAAACTGAGAAACATAGCTTGTACATTTACATGGAAATATAGATGCTAGAATGATATCACTGCCTGCCATCAGTTATCTAAAATGGAGTCCAAGTTTTTAAAGTCATTTCCTCAGTAATGTTAACAAGTACAGGTGTTTCCTGATTTCAGTTGTTCGGACTCTTAAAATGAGTAACTCAGGGAAACGTGTAAAATTCCTTTGTTGACTTCCTTTCTCCTGTATCAAGACCAAGTTTCATCTTAGTACTCAATGTGGTTTTTGTACCATTGTACCCATGAGCTTATCATTTGCCTTTATTTTTGTTATACGCACCAGAGCACTTTTGTGTTTCTTGCTGCTTGTGTTATTTTTCAAGTGTTCCTCCGTGTGTGTGTGTGTGTGTATGTGTGTGTTATATTATTTTTTATTTATTTTTTGAGACAGAGTCTCGCTCCACTGCCCAGGCTTTAGTGCAGTGGTACAAACATGGTTTATTGCAGCCTCGAACTGCTGGGCTCAAGTGATCCTCCCACCTCAGCCTCCCGAGAAGCTAGGTCTATAGGCATGTGCCACCACACTGGCCCTAGTTTTAGATTTTTTTGTAGAGACAGAGTCTCACTATGTTGCCCAGGCTGGTCTTGAACTCCTGGCCTCAAGCAATCCTCCTGCCTCAGCCTCCCACAATGCTGGGATTTCAGGCATAAGCCATCACGTCCAGCCTCCTGCATATATAGAATCTCAGTTTAAGTGATTATATTTGGACTAAAAGAATGTGTCAAAAAGTCTACCTATGAGCTGGGCACCATGTCTCATGCCTGTAATCCTAGCACTTTGGGAGGCCAAGGTGGGAGGATCACTTAACATCAGGAGTTCAAGACCAGCCTGGGCAACATATTGAGACCCTGCCACTACAGAAAAATACAAAATTAGCTGGGTGTGGTGGTACAGCCTACAGTTTCAGCTATTTGGGAAGTGCGTTGGGAGGATCACTTGAGCCTGGGAGGTCGAGGCTGCAGTGAGCCGTGATCGTGCCAGTGCACTCCAACATGGGTAACAGGAGTGAGACTCTTTCTCAAAAAATATTACCTCTGATTTGAAGGTTCTCTGGAAGTGGCAGGGTTGAGCCCCCTGTATTGTCATGGATCTGTGGCAGGGGCCAAAGGATGAGGCGAATGGGAGGGGATCTGTGGCAGGCAGGAAGGATGAAGCGAATGGAAGGGAATGTGAGCAGCAGGATGAGGCAGAACTGATAACATTAATACAATGCTGTAGAGCTTTGCAATGTGCTTTGAATTCAGTTTCTCATTTAATTCTGTGCAATTATATGATTTGTCCAAGGCCATCTAGCAATTTTGTGAGTATGTAAACCAGGGTCTTTGAAAGCTGTTGTCTCCTATGCCTAGAGTTCTTGAACTTGAGAGCAGAAAAATCACCCAAGTTTGTCAAATCCCAATGTTTGGGCCATCTAACTCCCCGTGCCACCCCAAAAGGTCATGAATGGAAGATCTGAATTAACTTGCTATTACCTACTGGCTTCTAAAACTAAAATTATGTTGACTACTGTATTAGTCCATCTTCACACTGCTATAAAGAACTGCCCGAGACTGGAAAATGCATAAAGAAAAGAGGTTTAATTGACTCACAGTTCCATATGTCTGAGGAGGCCTCAGGAAACTTACAATCATGGCGGAAGGGGAAGCAGGCACAATCTTACATAGTGGCAGGCAAGAGAGAGAATGCAAAAGGGAAAGAACTCCTTATAAAACCATCAGATCTCATGAGAACTCACTCACTATCACAAGAATAGCATGGAGGGCACCACCCCGCATGATCCAATCACCTCTCTCCCTCAACAAAACACATGGAGATAAGAATTCAAGATGAGATTTGGGTGGGGCACAGAGCCACACCATATCATTCCATCCCTGGCCCCTCCCAAATCTCATATCTTTTCACATTTCAAAACCAATCATGCCTTCCCAACAGTCCTCCAAAGTCTTAACTCATTTCAGCATTAACTCAGAAGTCCACAGTCCAAAGTTTCATTTGAGACAAAGAAAGTCCCTTCCGCCTATGAACCTATAAAATAAAAAACAAGTTAGTTCCTTCCAAGATAAAATGGGGTACAGGCATTGGGTAAGTACACCCATTCCAAATGGGAAAAATTGGCCAAAACAAAGGGGCTACAGGCCCCATGCAAGTCCAAAATCCAGCAGGGAAGTCATTAAATCTTAAAGCTCCAAAACGGTCTCCTTTGACTCCATGTCTCACATCCAGGGCACACTGATACAAGGAGTGGGCTCCCATGGCCTTGGGTAGCTCCACCCCTGTGGGTCTTCAAGGTACAGCCCCTTTCCCAGCTGCTTTCCAGGTGTTGGTGTTGAGTGCCTGTGGCTTTTCCAGGCCCCTGGTGCAAGCTGTAGGTATATCTGCCATTCTGAGGTCTGGAGGATGGTAACCCTCATCTCACAGCTCCACTAGGCAGTCTCCCAGTGGGGACTCTGTGTCAGGGCTCCAACCCCACATTTCCCCTTTCACTGCCCTGGCAGAGGTTCTCCATAAGGACTCTGACCCAGCAGCAAACTTCTGCCTGGACATCCAGGCATTTCCATACATCTTCTGAAATCTAGGTAGAGGTTCTCCAACCTCAATTACTGACTTCTGTGCACCTGCAGGCCCAACACCAAGTGGAAGCTGCCAAGGCTTGGAGCTTGCACCTTCTGAAGCAACAGCCTGAGCTGTACATTGGCCCCTTTTAGCCACGGCTGGAGCTGGAGCAGCAGTGCATGAGACTCAGGGTGCCATGTTCCAAGGCTGCACAGAGCAGCAGGGCCCTGGGCCTGGCCCACAAAACCATGTTTTCCTCCTAGGCCTCCTGACCTGTGGTGGGAGGGGCTGCTGCCAAGATCTCTGTGACATGCCCTGGAGACATTTTCCCCATTGTCTTGGCAATTAACATTTGGCTCCTTGTTCCTTGTGCAAATTTCTGCAACCGGTTTGAATTTCTCGCCAGAAAATGGGTTTTTCTTTTCTATTGCATTGTCAGGCTACAACTTTTTCAAAGTTTCATGCTTGGCTTCCCTTTTAAACATAAATTCCAATTTCAGGTCATCTCTCTCAAGTTCAAAGTTCCACAGATCTCTAGGGCAGGGGCAAAATGCCATCTGTCTCTTGGCAAAAGGATAGCAAGAATCACCTTTGCTCCAGTGTTGAATAAGTTCCTCATCTCCATCTGAGACCACTTCAGCCTGGGCTTCATTGTCCATATCACTATCAGCATTTTGGCCCAAACCATTCAACAAGTCTCTAGGAAACTCCAAACTATCCCACATCTTCCTGTTTTCTGCTGAGCCCTCCAAACTGTTCCAACATCTGCCTGTTACCCAGTTCCAAAGTCACTTCGACATTTTCAGGTATCTGCAGCAGTGCCCCACTCCTGGTACCAATTTACTGTATTAGTCTGCTTTCCTGCTGCTATAAAGAACTGCCTGACACTGGGTAATTTACAAAGAAAAGAGGTTTAATTGACTCACAGTTCCACATGGCTGGGGAGACCTCAGGAAACTTATTTAGGTTGGTGCAAAGTAATCGTAGTTTTTGTAAACGTGATTGTGTTTACCTTTAATGGCAAAAACCACAATTATTTTTGCACCAATCTAATACAATTATGGTGGAAGAGGAAGCAGGCATGTTCATCCTACATGGCGGCAGGTGAAGAGAGTGTGCAAAGGAGAAAGAGACCCTTATAAAATAATCAGATCTTGCAAGAACTCACTATCATGAGAACATGAGGGAAACTGCTCCTATGATCCAGGGTGGTTGACATGTGGGGATTACAGGTCCCTCCCTTGACATGTAGGGATTATAATTCAAGATGAGATTTGAGTGGGGACACAGAGCCAAACCATATCAACTACATAGTAGGATTTTATTAAATTAGTACTGAAAAGAAGCAGTACCTTAATTTACCTACTTTACTTGTCCAGCATTTTGAATGAACATTTGCTAAATTTCTGTGTTCAAAACAAACGATTCTTGTGCTTCAGCTTCCTAGGTAGCTGGGATTACAGGCATGTGCCACCATGCCTGGCTAATTTTTGTATTTTTAGTAGAGATGGAGTTTCACCATGTTGGCCAGTCTGGCACATATACATTTTACACCAAATAGGATCATGATGAATTATAGTATGCCTGCCTTTTTCACTCACAATATATTGAGAAAGTCTTCAGTGGCTACTATAGTAAATAGTTATGGCTACATCCTGGTAAAATAGTCAGTTTAAAGTGAAGCTCTCTGTATTCGTCCATTTTCATACGGCTGTGAAGTAATACCCGAGAATGGGTAATTTTTTTAAAAAAGAGGTTTAATGGACTCACAGTTCCACATGGCTGGGGAGGCCTCACAATCATGGCAGAAAGTGAAGGAGGAGCAAATGCATGTCTTACATAATGGCAGGCAAGAGAGTGTGTGCAGGGGAACTGCCCTTTATAAAACCATCAGATTTTCTGAGATTATTCACCATCACAAGAACAGCATGGGAAAACCTGCCCCCATGATTTGATTACCTCCCACCACCTCCCTCCCACAACATGTGGGGATTATGGGAGCAACAATTCAAGATGAGATCTGGGTGGCACACAGCCAAACCATATCACTCTCCCCCCACCTCCCACAGCTATGAAAAACATAACTAAGAAGGCCTGAGTGACCTTAACATCAAGATCATTTGAACTGATAATAAACATTTTGTGCATTAAATTTTATCACTATAAAAACTATTTAGTTCAAAGGCTAAAAGAGTGTGTAGAGGTTTTCATAAATGACTTAAAGGCAATTCCAAAGGATTTTGAAAAATCCAAGTATGATGCCCAATGACCAGAATGAAATTACTGACCAGATGGTCACTGAGTATACCAGAGAATGCCATCAAGACCTAGAGAAAACCCAGTAAAGGGTAAAGAGAATGATGCTATTACAGCAAAATAGTCATTTTCCTTTCACAGGTTTCTTACACAAGCCATACAGTTTAATAATTTGGTTATGACTTGTAGTTAATAACTACTTGGCTTGTTAATGGACAAGAACCAAATGAGAAACATTAATGGAACAACCTGACCATTAGCTATATTAATAATAGCTTTAGAGAAAATGATTACTATTTTAAACCATATTCACATGCTTCTATCACTAATCCTTTTTTAAAATGTCAAAGATATTAAGTTCTGCATTCAGAATTAAAGAATTTTAAACCATTTTATTTCAAGACAGGGTCTTGCTCTGTTGCCCAGGCTGGAATACAGTAGTATAATCATGGTTGGTGATCAGCCTCAACCTCCTAGACTCAACCAATCTGTATTAGTCTGTTCTCATGCTGTTGGTAAAGACATACCTGAGACCGGGCAATTTACAAAAAAAAAAAAGAGGTTTAATTGGACTCACAGTTCCATGTGGCTGGGGGGCCTCACAATCATGGTGGAAGGCAAGGAGAAGCAAGTCACATCTTATGTGAATGGCGGCAGGCAAAGAGAGCTTGTGTAGGGAAACTCCCCCTTATATAACCATCAGGTCCCATGAGACCCACTCACTATTATGAGAACAGCATGGGAAAGACCTATCCCCATGATTCAACCACCTCCCACTGGGTCCCTCCTACAACACGTGGGAATTCAAGATAAGATTTGGGTGGGGACACAGCCAAACCACATCACAATCCTTCTGTTTTAGCCTCCTGAGTAGCTGGGACCATAGGCATGTGCCACACACGCAGCTAATTTTTAAAATTTCTTGTAGAGTCAGGTTCTTGCGATGTTGCCCCGGCTTACACTATTTTAGTTTGGAAAGATATTTTTGCCTCATTTGGTGACATGCTAGTTTTACGTGTTAGAAGTGGATACAAAGAAATGTTTGCAGTGACTAAAAGCAGTTAGATTTGGCTCCCCTAAATAATTTATCTCTTCTTTTTTATTGCGTATGAAGTCTTTTTTATTGTGTATGAAGTTTTTTTTTTATTGTGTATGAATCTACAAAACTATATTTGGGCTCTTATAAATCTGTTTCTTAATAGAATGGTAGCAAGGCTTTCCAGGGTTCACACAATTGCTAGAAAGGCACTTAGGTAATATACAGGATTTCAAATGAAAATATTCTAATATGGGTAGATTCAAGTAGGTGAGATGTCAAAAATAAATTAGCCATAGGAGAGATTTGTATTTGTTTTGTTTACATACATAAAATATTTAACCTCACTAGATTTTCCTGTTAGAAAACAGTAGCAAAAATGTGTTATAAAGTTGTTGCTCTTGATCACCAGGCTGCCTGGGCAGCTGTCAGTACTTGACTGCTTTTTATGGGAGGATTACTTTTATTTGTGCTTTTCTGTTCTGATCTCAGTCCCTGGAATCTGTCTTACTTAAGTGGGCTTTTGAGGCAAATAGTAATCGAAGGTCCTTCTTTTGGGGAAACCTAAGGAAGGGCGAGAAGCTCTGCCTGTCTCCTGGATCTGCCTGCCCTCTTAGGACTCTTCACCTTTGGGCTTCCTTCCTTTTATTCTCTCTCTCATCATGAGCTGTCCATCCACTGACACTCTAACAGACTGGCTGTCAGAACCCTTTGGCTAGCTGAAGTCCTCACTCTCTGATCTCATCCCGCTGTGCCACCCCGCCCTGACTTTGCCTCTGTTTCTTCCTCCAAGTAGTTGAAGATCTTTCCTTTATCCATCATGAAGTCCAGAAACTTCAGAGTGATGTTTCTAGTTGTGGGTCTTTCTTTACTTGTTCTGCCCAATACACTGCATCATTTTCAGTATGAGACCAGTCTTTCTTTCATTCTGAGAAATGTTACTATATCTTTGAAATATCTTACCTTTTCTGCTCTTTTTGTCCCATGAGGAGGACATTGTGGCACCACTTATTTAGATGTGCCTTTGCATTACTCAGAAATGGATATAGACAGGCACTTCTAGGACTGCTGCCCTGCAAACCATTCTCTCCTGCTTGCTGAGAGTCTTAGTCTTCTTCCCCTTTGTACTCAGTGTATAGTAGTGGTGGTTTTCAATCCTACTATCCATTAAAATCATGCTGGGATGGAGCTTAGGCATTTGTTTTTCCAAAAATTGGTCAAATATCAGCTCTACCATGTATTAGCTGTGTGATCCAATTCAGTTAACCTTTCAACTCTCGGTTTCCTTATTTGTGAAATAGAGATAATGACAACATTTCATTTGGTTGTCATGAGGATCAAATGAATAATGTTTGTAAAGTGCCTTGTTGGCTGGTGGATGCTCAGGGAATTATAATATAGAAGCCAAGGTGACAGCTGAAGTGTACCATGTGCCTGGCAAGGTATCAAATGCCTTATGTGAATTATTTTATCTTCAGAGTCCTTTAAAGTAAGAACATTTATTATTTGTACAATGCTCTAAAAATTGTTTTCATTTACCTGTGTTGCATTCCTTTCTTTATCATTTGGTGTACATATTTTTGTACTTCTTAGCATATTTATATTTCTTACTCTAGTTTTCAAATGTTATTTACTGGAATTTTTTTTTTTTTTTTTTTTTTTTTGAGACGGAGTCTTGCTCTGTCGCCCAGGCTGGAGTGCAATGGTGCAATCTTGGCTCACTGCAGCTCCTGCCTCCCAGGTTCCAGCTATTTTCCTGCCTCAGCCTCCTGGGTAGCTGGGATTATAGGCACACACCACCACCCCCGGCTAATTTTTGTATTTTTAGTAGAGACGGGCTTTCAACATGTTGGTCAGGCTGGTCTCAAACTCCTGACCTCTGGTGATCCACCCACCTCAGCCTTCCAAAGTGCTGGGATTACAGGTGTGAGCTACTGTGCCCAGCCTATTTACTGTTTTTTTCTATGTTGTCTATCATATATAATTTTAGTAATTACATAATATTCCATTAAGTTGCTATTCTATAATTTACTCAGCCATTCCACTATGGCTGAACTGGTTCTTCAGGCATAGAACTCATTTTACTTTGAAGCTTCTGATGTACACTGTCAAACTGCCTCTCAAAGCCTGTGCCATTTTATAGTAACATGGGGTCACATTTGACCTGGCTATGCTATTCTCTAAATTGTCTAATTCTATTAAATGGAATGGGAGCTGTGTGAAATGTTCCTTAAGAAATCAGAAAAATGGCAGTGATTCAATCAAGCAACCAATCAATTTAAAAAGCATTTTGATAATGTACTAGGAATTATATACAGAGAAGTCTAAAGTTATAGTGTGACTAAGACAAGAAACAGTAATAGTGATCATGGAATAAAATCCTCTAGTCTATAAAAGGACCTATAATACAGATATATCTGTATTGCAATAGTTGCTATATTATATCACATACAAGCCATTAGTGATTAGCATGGGATGTGTAGAGAGAGGGGACCCCTTGCTTCCCTGTTTTCAGGGTCAGGGCCAGCTCTGGATAGAAGTTGTTACATAGGAGAAGTTGGTATTGGCAGACAGTTCCTTCTTACGGAGACCTTGTACTGTGTGCTGCTTCCTACCTGACCTTATGTCACATAACATAGGCTGGAGACAAGAGTTTTCCTGGAGATTAATTTTGAGATGCTGATAGCAAAGATCCTCATTCTGCTGGGGCTATTAAGGTGGGAATGTAGGAAGTTGGGGCTGTTGATGACCATCTTCCCTGGCTGTATTTAGGGAGCCAGTTGCAAGAAGAGAAAATGAGGAACAGGGAGAGGGGAGCAAAACCAACAGATGATGAGACGGGGAAGGAAGGAGAGAAAAAGTGTTTGAGTGAGACAGTGAGAGGGTAGCTTGACAATTATTACCATGGTAGCCTGCATTTTGCCTGTAATTCTTTTGGGGTTTAAATACTTCACGTCAAATGTGTGACTTCAGTCAGGCAATTTTGGGCAGCAGGCTGAGAGCCACAACATATGTGTTTCTTTTTAACTAAGGCCCATGCTCTTGCCATGTCTTGGGTGTCATTCCCTCCTGCCACCTCAGAACCCTGTGATCTCTCTCCTCAGTGTTGCTTACCCATTCTAAACAAGCCCTTCTTCTAGTGATTCCATCTTCTTCCTCAGCTCTCACTCTCCTTTCCATTCCAGCCAAACCTCTTGAAAGGGTGTCTACATTCACTCTCTCACATCCTTTTCACCTCAACCTACCCCAACAGGCTTCCACTCACAACCCCTTACTGAAACTGTTGAAAGATTACTAAGGACTTGTCCATGCCAACTCCACATGCCATTCTTTTTAAATTTATTTTTATATTTTGTAGAGACAGGGTCTCACTTTGTTGCCTAGGCTGGTCTTGAACTCCTGGGCTCAAGTGATCCTCTTGCCTCATCCTCCCAAATTGCTGGGACTACAGATATGAGCCACAGTGCCAAGCCCATGTGGCATTCTTTAGTCCTTGCCTACTTAATCTCTTGACATCATTTGACCTAGCTGACGATTCCTCCCTGCTTGAAAACTTTTTGGTTGGTTTCCATAATACCTGGACACCACATCTTCCTGGCTACTGCTTTTCTCTTACCTCCCTGGCTACTGCTTGTCAACCCGCTTGCTTGCTTCTCCTCCACCTATAAATGCTGAAGTTGCTGGAGGGCTCTGTCCTGGGTCCTCTTCTCAAGTTGCATTTTCTTCCTATCTTCCCATGAAGGGTCTGATCCACTATTCTAGCTTCAGTTACTATCTGTATACCAATGGCTCTCAATTTTGTCTTTAGCTAAGAGACTGCCCCTCTGAGTGTCACAACCACATAACGAATTCCCCACTTCAGATTTCTGCTTAAATGTATCAAGATATATACAAACTTGACAAGTTTTGAATTGAACTCTTCATCCTCCCCTCCTACCCCCAACTCTTTACCTCTGCCCCAATCTCTTCTTGCCATGTTTCTTTCTTTTTTTGAGATAGGATCTCACTCTGTCACCCAGGCTGGAGTGCAGTAGCATGGTCATGGGTCACTACAGCCTCAACATCCCAGGCTCAAGTGATCCTCCTACCTCAGCTCCCGAAGAGCTGAGACTACAGGCACCCGCCACCATGTCTGGCTAATTTTTATATTTTTTTTTGTAAAGACAAGGCCTCACTATGTTGCTCAGGCTGGTCTCTAGGCTCAACTGATCCTCCTGCCTTGGCTTCCCCTGCGACCACAGGCACGTGCACTGGCTAATTTTAAAAAGTTTTTTTTTTTTTTTTTTTGTTTTGTAGAGATGAGAGTCTTCCTATGTTGCACAAACCTCCTAGGCTTAAGCCATCCCCCCAGCCTTGTCCTCCCAAAGTGCTGGGATTATAGGCATGAGCTACCGCGCCTTGTCTCATGCTGTTTCTTAATTCCCTAATAGCTCCCTAGTCCACACAGTTGTTCAAGCCAGATTCTGCAAGTCATCCTTGATACTGTCCTCTTCCTCATTCCATTCAATCTGTCATCAAGACCTCTCAGTTCTACTTCTGAAATGCTTCTTGAATTCATCTATTTATCTTCATCTCCATCACTACCACCTGAGTCCTGGCCACCATCCTCTCACCTCTGGACTTTGGCAACAGCTTCATAACTGGTCTCCCCACACTTGTGCTGTTTCTTCCAGTCCACCCCCTAGAGAGATATTTTATTTTACTAAAAAAATATAATGAGACTACAGGCACATGCCACCACATCCAGCTAACTTTTTAGTTTTTATTTTTTTGTAGAGACAGTCTTGCCATGTTGCCCAGGCTGGTCTTGAACTCCTGGGCTCAAGCAGTACTCCTGCCTTGACCTCCCAAAGTGTTTGGTTTATAGGTGTGAGCCACCTTGCTTGTCCCTAGAGAGATATTTTAAAACACAAATTCTCATCTTGCCCTGGCTCTGCTTAACAGCCTTCAGAGGCATCCAGTGACCCATAGATAATATCCAAAGACTTTCCTATGATCTACCAGTCTGGTCAGTGTGACCACCTTTGCAAGCTCATTTCAGCCACTTTCCCCTTACCTTCCTCAGCTCCAGCCACATCGGGTGCTTTTGGTTCCCAAACAGGCCAACCCATCTGTCTTCTCGGGAGCTCTGAATGAGCTGATCTCTCTGCTATTTGCTTCTTCAAGGAAGCCTTCCCTGACCACCCATCCAGTTGTAATACATCACCCCTTGGCACTGTGGGCTTTTCCTTCACTGCACCCTCCACATACATCCTCTTCTATTTGTTGTTTTTCCTCCTTGTGGGACTATAATCCCCAGGAGGGCAGGCATCATGGCTATCTGACTCACTGCTCTGACACCATTTCCAGTCTTGATAGGTACTGATAGGGTGAAGATGGAGTGTCTGGTGTCCTCATATCCCAGTCCCAGGACAGCTGTGTGGCCACCTACCATTTGGGGACAGTTTTCTTTTTTAAAATTAAAAAAGAAATTAAAGTCTACACCCCATGATTCTATATGGGGACTGTTTTCTTTTAGCCCCAAAGTCCAACAGCAGCAGATCCTGTAGTGTCTCTTAAAGCTGGAGTCCAGCTGTTTGGAGGAAAGGGCGACAGAGTTGACCCACAAGGTAGATGTGACATCTTCCCCTGGAGCACTAAGGCCAAACAGGAGCCCCTTGGACGTTTGGGAGCATGCTTCACAAGCCCCGCCTAAAGCTAAGGTGTCATTAGAGTGATGTGTTGCATCCCTGCCTTGTTCTCTAAGGAAGCTTTGGTGTTTTTAAGACAGGCCCTCTCCCCCCTGGCCCATTGTCCTTATTTGTTTCATTCTATATAGTGCTGTTATTATGGGTCAGGCCTCCTTGCACTCATGTGAGATCGTTGAGAACCTACTCAATTAGAAAGTTCTGAACAGGGCCTTAGAGGAATGGGGGCTAGAAAGATGAACCTGGGGCCAGGCATGGGGGCTTATGCCTGTAATCTTAACACTTTAGGAGGTGGGGGCTGGAAGATCACTTGAGCCTGGGAGCTGGAGGTTATAGTGAGCCATGATCACACCACTGTATTCCAGCCTGGATGACAAAGCAAAATCCAGTCTCTAAAACAAAAGAAAGGAGGGAAGAAAGGAAGGAAGGAAGGAAGGAAAGAAAGCTGAATCTGCTCCAAGGGAACCAGTATAGCAAGACAGAATGTAATCAAGTATCTTAAGAGTGGCTTAGGCTTGGCTGGGCGCTGTGGCTCACGCCTGTAATCCCAGCACTTTGGGAGGCCGAGGCAGGCGGATCACCTGAGGTTGGGAGTTCTAGACCAGCCTGACCAACATGGAGAAACCCTCTCTCTACTAAAAATACAAAATTAACCGGGCATGGTGGCACATGCCTGTAATACCAGCTACTAGGGAGGCTGAGGCAGGAGAATCGCTTGAACCTGGGAGGGGGAGGTTGCGGTGAGCCGAGATCGCACCATTGCACTCCAGCCAGGGCAACAAAAGCGAAACCCCGTCTCAACAACAACAACAAAAAAAGTGGCCTAGGCTTTATGGGAAACAAATTGGTTGTGGCTGGCCCTCAGGGAGCAATCTTTGCGGCATAGCAGAGTAGGCCAAAAGGCCCTCCTCGGAGACAAAATCTGCAGGGGCTACGGGGTGGGAAGCATCAGAACGCTGGCCACTCTGATTGCAAATACAACAACATGGAGTGTTCCTAGAAGAGGCAATTTCTTCCACGTGTGTGTTGGGGACAGCCTGTGTGTGAACATTTTCTGCCCTTGCTGCGCAGGGATGGGTGGACCAGGAACCACCAGCAGAGGAAAAGACTTATTACCTCTTGGCCATGTCTGTCTCCAGAAGAACCGACCTTTCCTGCTCTTTGTGCAACGAGGCACACCTTCCGAGGAAGGAGGCGAACAGGATTTCCATCATTACTACTGCCTTATTAAAACACACATACACACAACTGTGTAATTAGCCTCTGCAGGAAAGGCGCACAAACAGGATGCGTTCGAGCTGACCCCGGTATGAGCCATCCCTGTAAAGATTAGGAAAAAGAACCTCCCCGCCGTTCGCCTGCCTCCAGCCAGGGCCTCTTGGGGACGGCCCTACAGGGTCACCAGCCCACCGGGGAGGTTGGGAGAGAGGGGGCGGGCGACTCCTCGCTGCGCGGGTTCCTGGCTGGAGCCCCCTCCTCTGTGTCCTCCCAACCTTCCATCCCTCCCCAGGCCAGTCTCCTACGCCTCAGGTGTTTGCTCAGGCTGGGCCACGAACCCTTTCCTTTTTGGCCTGCGCCCGGGGTGGCCCCTAACGCGCAGCGCACGGCCAGACCCAGCGCTACAAAGAGGGCGCGCAGGGCGGTGCAAGCGGGCACTGGACTCCCGGGGGCTTGCGCGGGGATCCACCCACCGCAGGGCCGGGCCGCGGACCGCGCGCCACGCCCCCGGGGTCCGGAAGGCGCGGGAGCGGCTGCAGGGGTTCTGTGAACTTGGAACCTGGCGGCGCGAGGTTCTCGCCGGGGATGCGGCGGCGGCAGCTGCTTCCTGGTTTGAAGCTCGCCGAGTGGGGGAGAGCGTGAGCCTTCGGAGGCGGGGGCAGGAGGAGAAGCAGGAGGAGGCGGGGGAAGAGACGCTTGGGGCTGGAGCTCACCGGACGGGTAGCTCCGGCTCTCCAGGGAGAGGAGCTGCCCGGCCCTGGAGAAGGGGCGAGTCCCGCGCGAGCCCCCGGGAAGCGCAGCGCGCTTGGAAGGGACGGTCGGGCCTTCCCGGCCCGCCGAGGGCTCGGCGGCGGGCTCCCCTCCTTTCCACCTCGGGAGGGAGGGAAGGAGGGGAGGAAAAAGTCCCACGGAGGAGGCAGAATGGCCAGTCGAGGGGCGCTTGGGCGCTGCCTTTCCCCAGGGCTGCCTCGACTCCTGCAGCTACCCCGAGGGCTGGCCTGAGACGGGACTCCGCGTTCTCTCGCTGCGAACCAGCGCGGCCCGCCGGGGCAGCGGCGCCGGCATGTCGTCTGGCACCATGAAGTTCAATGGCTATTTGAGGGTCCGCATCGGTGAGGCGGTGGGGCTACAGCCCACCCGCTGGTCCCTGCGCCACTCGCTCTTCAAGAAGGGCCACCAGCTGCTGGATCCCTATCTGACGGTGAGCGTGGACCAGGTGCGCGTGGGCCAGACCAGCACCAAGCAGAAGACCAACAAACCCACGTACAACGAGGAGTTTTGCGCTAACGTCACCGACGGCGGCCACCTCGAGTTGGCCGTCTTCCACGAGACGCCCCTGGGCTACGACCACTTCGTGGCCAACTGCACCCTGCAGTTCCAGGAGCTGCTGCGCACGACCGGCGCCTCGGACACCTTCGAGGGTTGGGTGAGTAGCGGTGACCCCTTCCCTTTGTGTCCACCCAACTCCCGTTCCCCTTATGTTTTTCAAAACTCACCCGAGTCCCGCTTTCCCATCGCTCTATGGCTGAGGGAATTCCCTCCAGACTTTGGTCCTCGTCCAGGTGGCCGCGGCACTGGTGACGCGACCGCGGTGGGTGTGTGCAGGCGCAGGTGTGTCTCCAGGAAGCCGGCCTGGACACGATCCCCTTTCAGGACGGTGGCTTGGCCTAACGGGAAGTCGGGCAGGGGTCCAGGGCGGTCACCCCTTCCGCCCAGTCTTTGGGTAAGGAGCTCCAACTTTCAGCATTCGAGTGGATACGTAGGAAAGGCAGGGAAGGAGTGATACGAAAGGGACTTGATTTGAGTCAAGTGCTTCAAGCGCTAACTTAGGAGAAAGCCGTACATTCTCGCGAGTATTATTCATAATGTTTATGGATACATGTTGGTTCAGCCGCTCAGACGTGCACACGTGTTTCGGCTTGCACATCCCAGAGGTACATGAGCTACACTGGCAGGGTCTGAGCGCCTGGGTCTGCACGTTGGCAGTTTTATTATTTAGCAGTTTTCCAAGGAGATGAGATTTACATATACTTGCAAGTAACTCAGTCAGTTCGAGGTGGGAGTCCTGAGGTTTGGGTTTCTGCTGCTGTTGGTCTGAGAAGAGGCTGCAAGGACTCCTCAGGAGGTTGTTAACTGCCTTCCCTCCCCACATCACCAGCCTGTGTTCCTGGGTGTTGACGTGTAGCTACCCGCAACTTCCCACTTGTCTCTGCTTTTCACATAGTTCCCATGAGGCAAAATTTCTGCTGTAAATAAATTAAAACTTCTAGAGCACTCTACACGGTGCTAACATGCTTTTACTGCCTAATCCTCACACTGTCTTTGTGATGCAGGTGTTGTCGTTCCCACTTTGAGATGATGGAATGATAATTATAATAAAGTAGTCTGGTTTAGCCAAATGGAGTACGTTATTTGAAGACTCTCAGGAGTTTAATAGTTTAAGTTCTGGAGGGAGTCAGTTTTGAACCCAGTATCAGTATTGAAAATCTGTTTGAAATTTACAAGTGATGAAATCGGATGGTGATGAAGGCTCATTTAGGTATTTATTTTATACTTTGTGGAATTGGTAATTTTACCGTATATTTTCTGAAATTAAAGATGGCTTGTGGAGCTATTCCTTTCTTTTAAATAGAAGTACAAAAACTGTAATGACTGTTTAACTTTAATCGTCAAATTATATTGAGTTAATTTCCCTTCAGCCTAATTTACTTTGTGGCACTTAGAAGTGGGGACTAGAGAGGAATTGCTAAAATACAATTAGATATTTACATTTATCCTGTGAATTTCTGGATATGAAATAGAAGTGAGTGTAGGCATCCAGATGGAATTGTTGAGTTCTATTATTGTCTGATTAGGAGTTAGGTTGGGCAAAGCTCTAGAGGAGCTCACTAGGTTCTGAAGTATGGTGGTGCAGATTGGCCAATGGCCTTGAGAAGCGTCTCTTCCTGGAGAGAGCCTAGATTGGTCCTTCTCAATCATCATAATCTACCCACTTGAATCACCCAGGGACCTTTCAGAAATCCCCACTTTTAAAGATTCTAGATAGGAATCTCTGGGCTGTGGGACCCCATCATCCGTACTTTTAGGCTCCCCAGGTGATTCCAGCATGCAGTCAAGGTGGAAACCTGAGGCCTACATGAAGGCCAAAAGATGAGGACTTCTTGGTGTCATAAGTGTAGGAAGATCCAGGTTATCTGACTAGGTGGCATATACAGAGCTGCTTATTGTTCCACTGGATGAATAAAGGATTCAGTGTAAATCAGATTTCAGTATTTATGATGGTCTGAAATAATTACACTTAGATGTGTAATCCACTGGTGGTGTTTTGGAAAACGTGAGTGTTTGGTTGGTAAGGAGGGTCAGCATTTAAATGACCTTGAAACCAACGGTTTTTCATGCATTTGTATGCATCAGAGGGCAGATTTTTTTTGATGTTGTTTTTTTAAAAGATTTTGGGTATTTTGGAACTCTGAGGATATGGTAGATAGGATGGGCAGAGTGTTGTTTCTTTTCTTTTTTTCTTTTTAAGAACATCTTGTTAAGAAAATATTTGGAAATGTATGGAATGCATGCTTGTTTTTTTTTTGAAAATTATCCTTTGTAGGTTCAAAAATGCTTTAAAAAATAGAGATGGGGTCTTGCTCCCTTGTTGACCAGGCTGGTCTTGATCTCCTGGCCTCAAGCCGTCCTTCCACTTCACCCTCCCAAAGTACTGGGGTTATAGGTGTGAGCCACTGCATCTGGCCCAAAGGTGCTTTTGAAGTTCAGGATTGCAGAAATACTTACTTATCTTTAGTATTTTAAATTGACATGTCTAGTTTATTCAGAGAGTTACATGTGGAATAATTGAATTTACTCCATGATACATTTATGTGTTGCAAGTGGAACTACAGATTACTGACTTAAAAAAAAAACAAAAACAAAAACAAAAACAAAAAACTCTTGAAGTAGCAGGTTCAAAAAACCCCCAAAAACCTAGTGACTTAGTTTTTGCTAGATCATGAGAAGCTTTTAGCTGTAGATTATGGATGAGAGGATTCAATATGGTTAAGATCTCAATTCTTCCTAAAGTATTCAATAGATTCAATATAATCTCAATCAAAATCTTTCTAAGTTTGTTGTAGAAATTGACAGACTGACTTTAAAATTTCTATGGAAATGTAAAGTACTAAGACCAGTCTAAGAATAGTTTTGAAAAAGAACAAATTGGGGGACTTACACTGTCTGATTTCAAGGCTAACTGTAACATGACCGTAATCAAGATAATGTGGTATTGGAGTAAAGAGGGTCATACAGATCAGTGGAATGAATAGAAGAGAGTCTAGAAATAGATCCACACATATATGATCCACTGATTTCTGATAAAGCTGCCAAGAAGGCAACTCAGTGGGGGAAATGATAATCTTTTCAACTAATGGTGCTTGAACAACTGGATAGCCACATGCAGAAATATGAGCCTTGACGCTTACCTCACATCATACAAAGACATTAATTCAAAATGGATTATAAACCTAAATGTAAGAGTTTAACTGTGAATACTTTTATAAGAAAACAAAATTGTAGTGACCTTGGGTTCAGCAAAAATTTTTTGGGTAGTGTACAAAAGGCACCAACTATAAAAAAATCAGTAAGTTGGACTTTATCAAAATGAAAAACTGTTGCTTCCCAGAGAATGTTTAAGAAAATGAAAACCCAAGCCACAAATGGGAGAAAATAACTGCAACATGTAAATGAAAGATGTGTAACATGAATATATAAAGGAACTCTAACAGCACAGTAGTAATAAGAAAAATACCTAATTTAAAATCCAACAAATGACTTGTAACTTGTCAAATGTTTGAATAGGCACTCACCTTCATGCCAAATAGCACATTAAAAGATGCTCAAAATCATGAGTCATTGAGGAAATGCAAATTAAAATCAAAATGAGATCTCAATATGCACCCACTAGAAAGGTTAAAATTAACAAGACTGATCATACCAAGTGCTGGTGAGGAAGTGGAGCACCTGAAACTCTCATATGCTATTGTGAGGAATGTAAAATGGTACAATCATGTTGGAAAATAGTTTGGCAGTTTCTTAAACTATCAAACATATGCCTACCATATAACTTACTCTTTAGTATTTACTAAAAGAAATGAAACCATTCATACAAAGGCTTGTCCACGAATGTTCATAGCACCTTTATTTGTAATAACCCCCAAACTGGAAACATCTCAAATGTCAGAGCAGATGAATGTTTAAACAATTGTGATTTATCCATAGAATGGAATATTACTCAACGATAAAAAAGATGAACTGTTACACATGTAACAACAGGAATGAATCTTAAAATAATTATGCTGAGTGAAAGAAGCTAGACAAAAAAGTACGATTTCATTTATGCAAAATTCCAGAAATGAAAAGGAGTTTATAGTGACAGGAAGCAGATCAGTGGGTGCCTAAAAATGGAGAGTGGAGGTGAGGGAGGTGGATTACAGAGGAGGCAGAAACTTTTAGGGGAGATGAATATTTGTATTATTTTGATTGTGGCAATGGTTTCACAGTTATAAACATATGTCAAAGCTTATTAAATAGTTCACTTTAAGTATGTGCATGTTACTATATGACAGTTATACCTGAATAAAGCTGTGGGGAAAAAAAACCAATAAGGACTTATCCATATTTTACTGAAGGTGTTAAGATGCTAGTAAATGACAGAATTTCAGTTGAGCCAAGTCTGACTCTTGAAAACTATATTTCGTCTTTAATGCAGAAAATATTTATGAGAACAGGAGCGTAGAAAAAACGAAATCACAATAAAACAAATTAGTTTCTGATTTTTGGACACGGTCTGATTTTCTAAATTATCACTGTCAGTTTTTTTTTCTGTTGCTTCTAGAACATGTTTATTTTGCGTAATTTCTCTGGCTTCCAAAAACTGAAGAATTGCCTCTGTTTAAACCCTATTTTCTTCTTTCGTGTACTTGCTCTTGATTTGCTGACCTTCTAAGTGGGGACCAGCATCTAATGCTTAATGCAGAGTGCTGGGGACATGGGGAGGCAGAAGGAGCTGGAGGCTGCGTCATGGAAAGACCTTGGCGCCCCCTCAGGAAGGAAGGACCGGCTTGGCAGGATCCCAGGCTGTTTTCCTGGTTCAACCCTCTTGAAGACATTGTGTTCTCAGCAGCCTTGGAGGGCCGCTTTCTCTCAATTTCTCAGTGAGGTACCTGTTTTGTAATCAGTCCTGTCAGGTGAAGCAGCCAGGTTACTACTGGACAATCATGGATTATCTTTTCCCTTCCTTCCTGGATCCAGGGATCTGAATTTATAGCACCAAAATTCTTCCAGATTTTCTATTTAGTGGTTCATTCTGTGTTGTACTTTGTAGTACAGTTATTCTCATGATTGATTTTTTTCTGAGCCAATTGGAAGGAGTGTCTAACACTGACTGATCAATCCATGGTGTTTAAGGGGAAAGACATATTTTAGAATCTTGAGGGAGTTTTATTTCAGTGTATGTGAATTGTATTGGCTGTGTAGCATCTTCATTTTCATTGTAAGAAGAATTTTGCTGCAGTGGGACCAGCTGCTTCTCATCACAAACAGGTTGTGGCTCAGATATTTTCCCCTTTGGAGAGGATTTTCCTGGCCACATTATTATCTTGCTGTCTTTCGTTGTACTTATTCCTCTCTCAGATCATTTTGTTAATGAATTTGCTTATTGTACTTTCCTCCAGATTACAAATGGCTTGAGAGCAGGGACCCACCTCTCTTATTCACTGTCCTAACCCTGGGACAATGTCTCATACACAGTAAACATTAAATATTTGTTAAACCAAATTTTATGTGATTGAGGGACAAGTAAAGTATAAGTACTTTGGGAGCATCTTTCTAAAAGAAATAAATGAAAATAGTTGAGGAGTGACTGGATGAACAGTATTCCTCTATTAAATCTATCAGTGACATACCAATATGTGCTTGAAAGACTGGGCCTAACTGCTGTGTTCTTTGAATATGGTAATGTATTGAAAACCTTGTGTATGGAAAATTCCCTGCTCTTACATCATTTTAAAAGACTATGATTTTAAAACTTGTAATACGTTATAACGTTTTTCACTTGTAATTTTCACGCCCAAAATGTTAAAGTCAGGGCAGAAGCAAAGACATCAGCATTTAAAAGGTTGTGCCTCAGCCTTGGAGAGGAATGAGGTTGGTGGGTGGAACGTGAATCATTTTATCTTATGCAACTCTTAGTGAAGTTTTGGTATGTAGCAAGTGTTTAGAATGGTGATTAGTGGTGATGGTAAAAGTGTGCTGCATTTTTATGAGAAGAGTAGCATTTGTGTAGAATAATAGAGGTGCCTGGGATTTTTGGTAGTCCTTTTTTATTTAATAAAGCAACTGGGGCCAGGTGCTATGGCTCGCATCTGTAATCCCAGCACTTTGGGAGGCCAAGGCAATAGGATCCCTTGGGCCCAGGAATTTGAGACCAGCCTAGGTAAAATAGTGAGACCCCATCTCTACAAAAAAATAAAATTGGCTAGGCACGGTAGCACATGCCTGTAGTCCCAGCTACTTGGGAAGCTGAGGTGGGAGGATCACTTGAGCCTGGGAGGTTGAGGCTGCAGTGAGCCATGATCATGTCACTGCACTCTAGCTTAAATGACAGAGCAAAACTCTGTCTCAAAAAAAAAAAAAAAAAAAGCTGAAAAAACAGTCAACTAGATTGTGTTCCCCTTTTGTGTTGACTTCTTAGCTCCACTTTATTAGAATGTGATAAAAATGAGGCCTAAGTGGAAACTCAATCCCTGTCCATTGTTTTCCACTCTTATCATTACTCTATCCAAAATAGTCTTTCTCAGTTGCCAAACCAACAGTCATTTCTTTACTTAAAATTCCTCTGTGGTTCTCCACTGCTCTTAGATAAAGTCCAGAGTCTTTTTTGTTTGTTTGTTTGTTTGAGACAGAATCTCTCTCTGTTGCCCAGGCTGGAGTGCAGTGGCACAATCTCGGCTCACTTCAACCTCTGCCTCCCAGGTTCAAGCGATTCTCCTGCCTCAGCCTCTCAGTAGCTGGGATTACAGGCACGCACCACCACGCCTGGTTAATTTTTATACTTTTGGTAGAGACAGGGTTTTGCCATGTTGGATAGGCTGGTCTCAAACTCCTGACTTCAGGTGATCTGCCTCCCAAAGTGCTGGGATATAGGTATGAACCACCGGGCCCAGCCAAAGTCCAGTCTTTAAAGTGATATAGGATGTTCTCCATGATCTGTCTTCTGTTTTCCTCTTGAGCCTTCTCTCTTACATTTCCCCAAATTACATGAGCATCTTTCAGTTCCTCAAAAGGAGGAACTCTTTGCTTTGCTAATTCTTACTTGTGCTTCAGGTCTCATTGTGGACATTAATTACCCAGACAACTGTCCCTGATGTGCCAGTCTGGGTTTGGTCCTCCTCCTAGTGTTCTCTCAGTATCCTGAGATCTCCTTTGCCGCTGTCTCCTCCAACCTGAAAGAACGGACGTATGAATGGATTGGCCTCTAATGGAAGCGTGTGACACTGGTCACAGGGGGTTCGGGGTGTAGTCGTTTGAGTGATTGACTAAGATTCATCTGCTTGGCTCTTGTGGTACTGACTCTGACAGACTATTACTTGTTTCTATTTGAAATGCCAAGCCCTAGGTGAGCATCCAGCCACCACTGAGCATGTACAAAGTACCAGGCATTGTGCTCTATCCTGTAAAGTCAAGTGGACAGGACACACATGACCCGTTCTTTCATAGGTCTTGTAATTCCAAGGGGGAGGGAGATTGGGGTAAAAAACAAACAAAAGCAACTAGTGAATTACAGAAGTACTTACAGGCAGGTAAGCCCCTGGTTTGGGGAGGTCAGGAACATCTTCCTGGAGGAAAAACAAAGGGCTGGCTTTTAAGGACCCAGCATAGAGAGCCACAGCCTGCTTCAGTTAAATGACTGTGAACAGTCTGCTCAAAAGAAGAAAAGGAACTTCTGACCCGAGAATGTTTTCCAGAGGGACATCTCAGATGCCCTTTTGGAAGGTAAATGTTCCTGACCCACAGAAATGTTTCCATCTTTGGGAAGTTTGGGAGGGAACTGTTTCCATGCTTGTGAACAGATGACCTGCAAAACAACTTTTGACTCCGCAAAGGCAGAAAGTGGGAACACGATATTTGAATGATCAAATACCTTAAGTTTTGTATAGATCATAAAATAATCATAGATGTTGAAGCAGGATCATCATCTAATTCGGAACAACAAAAAAAGCCTGATAGCTCTTAGACCTGCAGACAGCCTGTAAGCATATTCATTTGGCACAGATGTTTTTAACATTGAAACTGAAGGCATTTAGTGCTGTGGTGCTCCAGTTTGCCACAGACCCCACCACTCCCTATTATGCAGCCAGCTCTCTTGACTCATTACTTGCTTGGACCTGGGACATTTTTAATTTTGTGACACTATAGCTCAAGCCTTTGTTTTCAGAATGTGGGAACCAAAGTTCTAGCCACTGTTGCCCTAACAGGGGTGTCCAGTCTTTTGGCTTCCCTGGGCCACGTTGGAAGAAGAATTGTTTTGGGCCACACCTAAAATATGCTAACACTAATGATAGCTGATGAGCTAAAAAAAAAAAAAAAAAATCCTTAAAAAAATCTCATAATGTTTTAAGAAAGTTTACGAATCTGTGTTAGGCTGCGTTCAAAGCTGTTCTGAGCTGCATGCATTGCAGCCCGTGGGCTGTGGGTTGAACAAGCTTGCCCTAGCTCATGAGAAGTGTCATATACATACATTTAATATGTGTTAATATCTATCTAATCTATATCTACAAAAATACAGATATACTTACTTAGATTTATTTAGATATGTAATATTTATTAATTTATAAAATACATTAGATGTATATTTACTTAGATATTTCTTACATAAATATTTGTGTCCTAGTATTTCAGAGAAAGCTAGCTTACTAGTAAATATATGGGGAGTTAACTTTTACTGCAAATTACTATTGTGTTAACTATCCAATTTAAAAAGAAAGCAAACTGCCAGGCTGGTGTGGTGGTGTGCATCTGTAGTCCCGTCTACTGGGGAGGCTGAGGCAGGAGGATTGCTTGAGCCTAGGAGTTCAAGGCTGCAGTGAGAGCTATAATCGAGCTGCTGCTCTTCAGCCTGGGCAACAGAGTGAGACCTTGTCTCAAAAACAGAAAAAAACAACCAAAAGCCCCTCTTTTTATTTCAGTATACAACTCCCAGCAATATGGGAATGCTGTACTTTAATGGGAGTCAGGAGAACTGGGTTCAAGCTGTGACCTTAGGCAAGCCCCTACTTATCAGGGTCTCCTTTCCCAGTTATATTGTGAGAGGGCCACACTGAGTGATCTCTAAAGGCCTTTACATCTCTAAAGCCTCTGCTTCCATGTATTAGGCAATTACATAATTCCTTCCCTTTCGGAGTAATTGGTTTGTTTTAAACTGTCAAAACGAATTATGTGTTATCAAAGTTAGTAACTCCTAAGAACTAAATTGGTCCAAATCTACATTGCTCAGAGTTGGAGAGGATTTAGCTCACATCTAAGTGACTTGTATAGCATTGCTAGTGATGTTGGTATTATTTTCTTGGTTTAGAATCAGCCTTAAGGAAATACATTTCAAGCCATGCAGTTGTATTTCTTGATTGACGCTAACGCATTCCTTGCTCTATGGGATGGTTGTAAGTTATGTCCCTGTTACGTCAAGTCAGAGAGAGACTGAGAATCCCACTGTTTTGCTAGAAGCCATTCTCACTAGTATGGCAATTACAACATTATTGTCCCAAAGCGTCTGTAGCCACCAGTCTGTGTATCCACCTAAGGTGATGACAAATACTACAAATCACTGTAGGACAGACATTTTAATTAGAGGGAGGAATGAGCCCAAGGGTATTGACTACAGTAGTGTTTAAGTGCTATGTTAAAGAATTTTATGAGACAGGAAATTTTTGTTGAGAATCATGGTCCTATCTGGAGATATTTATCAAGATTATTATGTTAGTATGCTTCTGTAGCACCAGTAAATTAGAGCAGTATCTGTCAAAGCACATAGGACTTTTGTAGTAGAAACCCCACTTAATAGGAAGCTTACCAGCAATACTTTTATTATGTACTGCCTTCCCAAAAGTTTCTTTGACTCCATGTAAGTTTTACCTTTGCACACTTTTGACCTCACAGGGAGAGAAATGCTTAAAAGTTACCAAAGATGTTTAGTTTGTGCTTGTGGTAAAAAATTAAGGAATTTGCCAGAGCATAAAACCATGGTCAACATGAGTCCTGTCATAATTGCATTAATAAAATAAGTCATATAGGCCAGAGTAAGCATATTCTATACCTTGTCCTGTATTTCCCATTTCAGACATAGCCTCTGTTGTCCAGGCACTTAAAAACCGCAAAGCTGCATATTTATTACTAAGTCACATCTGTCCCTTGTACTTGTATAGCTCTGTCTCTCCACTTCTCATGTCACAAGCACTTAAATATGATACAGTGCCCTCTTTCCTTACAATGGGCTTTGGTTTTTGCATCTGTGATGTTGGAGGGCTGGGCCCCTTGAGCTCTCTGGTCCTTCCAGTGTCAGAGTTTTGTGGTTCTGGTAATGGTTCCATTGGACAATGGAAATTCTGCTCCCTTCTGAAATATATTCAGGAGATTTCTGGACTTCTGATACTCAGGTTTGTTCTGGGCTCTGAAATTATTTTGGGAAGCGCTCCCAAAAGTCACACGTGTATTAGCCTAATTCCATAAACAGAATACATTTTTTTATTTGCAAGCTGTGGGCCTCTTAGATGCTTTATTATAGATTACTGTTGTTTAATTATGGTACAGAAGAGTTGAGAGCAGATTCCATCTAAAGCAGTGCTTTTGAAACTGCTGTTGAGCCCTAGACCCTTTTAGTGATGATGAGAGCTGTGGAGCCTGTTTCTGGAAAAATGCACGTATGTGCATATTGATGATATTCTGGGAACAATGTCATCAGATTAGTAGCCCTCCTAAAGCCTTTCCTAAACCTAAAGGACACAGGACCTCAGGTTGAGAAACCTCAGTTAAAATAAGGCTTTTATTAATTCCTAACATTCAGGGTGTGGTTCTGGTGTTTCCTTTGTATTTGAGGACATTTTCACTTCAATTAATTATAGAAAATAGTTACTTAGTAGAAAATAGGAGCTAGGAGCTACACATTTTAGAGAAAAAGATATTCTTAAAAATGTGTTCTCATTTATGGCTCCTGGTGAAATATACTAGATGATGACCCATTTTAGGACCTATTTGGTTGTGTTATTTAGGTATTTTCAAAAGCCTCTATTTTTTGAAAGAGTTTCTTTGAGGTTTGCAGTAGATGAAAACTTAAAAAAACAAAACTAGGACAGTTTGAGTGACCCTGGCTTGGTATCTTTTGTTAATATAAACTTTTCCCTTGTAAAAAGAAATAGGATTCATCTTTTTCATATACTTTTTCTTAAAACATTCACCCTCTTTTTGAGCTGCAGTGGGCATTATGGTGCTCTGCTGTGTTAGTCTAAGACAAAATGATGAGATTGGTGAGGCCTGCCTGATCCTCTTACCCTTTGAGCCCCAGTCTCCTATGGTCTGAGTCCCTGTGACCCAACAGGTTTTTTGGTCCTCTCTGGAATTCCAGTTCACTCGGCCAGCATCTTACAGACAACCTGATGTTGGTGGAGATTGAGCTGAATGGAGATTGTCCACAGAGCAGCCCCCTAGCTAAAGGTAAAGTAAGAAGCCAGCTCTCTAGACTTCAGGCCAAGATTCTTTCCCGACTCCACCTCAGTGTGTGGTGAAGGCAGCAGGGAAACCATCCAGTCAGTCATTCATAGGTGTTTATTAAGTACCTACCTTGTGTCCGAGCCTGTTCTAGACGTTACAGATAGGGCAGAGGACGCAAGACCCAGCATCTCGGCTTTCCAGTGCTGCTGCCCTAGCACAGGGAGGTGGATAACAAGCCGGCAAACGCACAATGAAGAAAATGACAAATGCTGGGTAGGTACCAAGTGGAGAATCAAAGCAGGGTGACATGATTCAGTGTGACAAGGTGGCTGCTTTACCTGGAGTGGTCACTGTCTGCAAAGGACAGGTAAAGCACTGTGCAGCAACTCTGCGGCAGAGACGGTGACACTTTGGCTGAGGCCTGACTGACAAGAAGCACACAGCTCTGTGGAGATAGAGAAAGAGCATTCCAAGCAGAGGCAACAAAGGCCCTGTGGTGGGAACAAGCTTGGCAGGTGGAAAAACCATGGAGGGTGGTAGAAAGAGGGTTGGCTTGGTGTCAGCAAGCTCAGGGCATTGTCGCAGATCTGTCACTTCCTAGGAGTGTGAACGATGAGCAAGTCCCTCCATCTCTGATGGTTAGTTTTCTCTTCTGGAAAATGGTGCTAATGTTTGCTACCTCATAGGCTTGGTGTGAAGATTAGATTAACTACATTAAACATGACCAGCACAAGATGGGCACTGGAGAAATGCTCGCTTTGGTAGCTTTTTAAATTAATTGATATAATTTTTTTTTAGAGACGGGCTCGCCATTTTACCCAGGCTGGTCTTGAACTCCTGGGCTCAGACTATCCTGCTTCAGCCTCCCAAAATGCTGGAATTATAGGCAAGAGCCACCACTCCTAGCCTGGTTGCTTTTTAAATTTTAATCCTTAACAAAATTATTTATTTATTTATTTATTTATTTTCTCTAATCTTGGTAGGCGAAGCTTTGGTTGCTTTTAATTTCCTGAGGAAATGAATATTTTGACAAGGGCCTTCTGAAAAGAATCGTGCTGGTTTAGGAAAGACACCCGCAGGGTTGCCTCTTAGAAAACGGGGTGGTGGTGTGAAAGTTTCTTCGGGGTGGGATAGGGTATAGTCTTGTTGGTGCCCTCAAATGACATCATAGAAGCATCTGATTATCTCCACTGCCTTCAGTAACATGTTTTCTAAAGAGAGGATGGGGAAAGGAAACCAAGACTCTGAAGTTTTTTCCAGATTTTTCAGTTTCTGAAACATATATTTGTTTTCTATGGACTCGTAAATATGAATGGAAAGTTTCAATAATTTAGATGGACAGGATAATTGCATTGTAGTGATATAACTGATAGGGCCCCAAATTATTTTTGTTACAAAACTATACGTTTATGACTGAGAATTAATAAACATACTAACAGTAATCATAAAGGAAATAAAACCTTAGCCATTGCAAAAAAAAAAAAAAGACAACCCCCCCCAAAACTAGATATAATTGATTCTTGCTTACTTCTGAAACCTCATTTACTTTTTTGATTGTAATTTTGTGGATTAACTCTGGATAATTTTGCCTATTTTGAATAGCTTTAGATAATGCCTATTTTGGCATCTCCCTGATCAACATTTATTTGGTCTGTGTTTAAAGAAGACACATTAGCATTTGCCTACGTCACATGAATTAGGATGTAAAATCTATAATTATGGACTAATAATACACAAATACAGGCTCTGAGTAATATTTATTGGACAACTACTATAATTATCAGTGCATCATAGTGTGATGGTTGGGTGTCAGCCAGATTGGGGTTCAGCTATTCATTCTGCCTCTTATTAGCAGGGATAATTTAACTCCTGCAAGCCTGTTTTCTCATCTGCAATACAGTACCTGCCTCACAAGGTTTCTTCAGAACACAGTGAGGACTTATGTAAACCATCTACACAGGGCATGACAGATACCACTACAGAAGAATGATTGTCGGTGTCATCACCATCATCACCACCACTCTACCCTCAGCACTTCAATATGAAGTGATGGGCCCAGCCCTTTTCTGAAGTTAACTTTGCAGTAATACATTTATTTACATAGAATTTAAGAGAAGGGATTTTTGAGTGCCACTTCCTCACTGGTTTTGCTTTTTATGTAGGATTCTGGAATGTAAATCAGTAGGAGATTTCTAGTTCCTGGTGGAAGAGAAGAGGGCTTCCTTATCCTGGAATCACAGGGATTGGGGGTAAATTCTGTACACAGGGCCTCTCTGAAAGATCTTGCAAGGAATATGGGAAAATGAAGCTGGAATTATTATAGTTACAATGTTGGCCAAAGTTGGTTCATGGAAAACGTTGAAATTAAGTCTGTTGGTTTGCTTATTCAATATAGGACAGCGGAGGGTCTGAGTTAGTGAGAACCAACAAACCAGAAATAATTCAAGTTGCAATATTTAGCTGCAAAGGACAGAAAGAGGCCTTTGAAAAGCTGAAGTGAGTGCTTTTATTGTTGTGATTAAGGGAAATAATGGTAAACAGGCTCTTTCAATTGGCATTACAATATATTTTCCTTGATTAGTTTGAATATCCAGTACAAGTTGGTGGATGTGAATTGTTCTGTCATGCTTTCAAGGAGGAAAACTGCAGTTTTAAAAGTGCGTCATTCGGGGCGGGTGTGGTGGCTCATGCCTGTAATTCCAGCACTATGAGAGGCTGAGGTGGGAGGATTGCTTGAGGCCTGGAGTTCGAGACCAACCTAGCCAGCATGGTGAAACCCTGTCTACTAAAAATACGAAAATTAGCTAGACTTGGTGGTATGCATCTGTAATTCCAGCTACTTGGGAGGCTGAGGCATGAGAATCACTTGAACCCAGGAGGCGAGGCGGAGGTTGCAGTGAGTCGAGATCATGGACTCCAGCCTGGGTTACGGAGTGACAATCTGTCTCAAAAAAAAGCAAAAAAAAAGTGCATTATTTGAATATGGATTTATAGTTGTGATCAAGGACACCAACAATTTTTTTTTTTTTTTTTTTTTTTTTAAGACAGAGTCTCACTGTGACCCCCAGGCTGGAATGTAGTGGCATGAACATGACTCACTGCATCTCAACCTCCTGGGCTCAAGTGATCCTCCTGCCTCAGTCTCCCGAGTAACTGCCACCAAGCTCAGCTAATTTTTTAATGTAGAGACAGAGTCTTGCCGTGTTGCTCAGGCTGAACATTTGATTTGGCTTGCAGAAAATATGAAGTACTTTTTTTCCTGTGTGGACTCAATTAAACATTTTATTTTACAGAGGTAGGATCTTACTCTGTTGCTCAGTCTGGAGTACAGTGGTACAATCTTAACTCACTGTAACCTCGACCTCCTGGGCTCAAATGATCCTCTTGCCTCAGCCACCTGAGTAGCTAGGACTACAGTTGTGCACCACTGTGGTTGGCTAATTAGAAAACTTTTTTTCTTGTAGAGATGGGGTCTCACTGTGTTGCCCAGGCTGCTCTCTAATTCCTGGCTTCTAGTGATGCCACCCTTCAGGCCTCCCAAAGTGCTGGGATTACAGGCATGAGCCACCGTGCCCCACCTGGGGACTCATTTTGAAGGTGATCATTTCTACTTTTATTTGTTTACTGGACACTTATTCTGGGACGTAGATCTTTCACAGTTGATTTTAAGTTAAAGGTTTCTGAACTGTATATATACAATATTTCAGAACAAAAGTTTCCTTTGCTTCATAGTACGGCACAACAGTGTTTGCATTTGATGTTTAGCATAGCCTTGGTTTTGGTTGTTCGGAAGCCTTTGTTAGCTCTTTGGCTGTGCCAAGAATATATTGTTTTTGAGTCTCCTTGCTGGGCCTCCTCGCCTTCTTGTCATGCACATCCTGTACCTGGGTTGTGGTTGTATTGATTTGCTGGGGCGCTGCTGTTGCAAATGTCTGGAGTGAATGAGAATGTGTTTGTGGGTGTCTGCCCTCACCTTGGCCACTGACCTGCTTTCAACCCTGAAGTACTGCCATCTGCATGAACATTAGGGACCCCCCCAGCCTCCTCCCACCACCTGGTAAAGTGCCCTGCACATGCTTGGGATTCAGGAAATGTTTGTAGAAAGAAAAAATTCCTTATCATTCCTTATTCTCTGTCTTGAGTCTGAATCACGATTCAAACACTTTTGCTAAAAGGTTTTCTCTTGAAAAATTCATATTTCAGATATAGATATTAATACTTTTTTTTTGGTGTGTGTGAGTTTAAGAGCAGCCTCAGGAGTAGTTTAGAGAGAATGAATATACCAGTATGGTTTTTATTACCTTGAAGACTTAAATAAGTATTAAAGGTGTGTGAAAAGATTAGCTGAATCCCACGTTCCTCAAACAAAATGTTAAGTTTTGTTTGGGTGATAAGAGATGGATTTCAAGATAGGAAAAAGCGAGAGACTGAAACCATCATCCAGCACACACTATGTCAGGAATGTATTAATGAAAGCCTGCCCTTGATAAGAACAGGACACCGTCAGGGGGCATAAACAAGATCTAGGTGCTACTGTGACCTTGATTTTAAATTTCCATTTAAACTCATTTTCCTTAAACTGTCATTTTCTGACAAAATAAGTGACTCCTGAAGTTGCCTCATTAGAACTTCAGTATGCATTTTTCTCTCTAAACTGTTTCTGATGGGTGTTGACTCCTTCTGTTGTCATTTGGTCCTGTAGGACCAAACTTGTGTATGTAGAATTTTATTTTAAAATAGGAAAAATCATGATTCTGAAAAATTGTGCCTGTCAAGATATTAAATGAGTGTTCCCATTAATATTATTGCCGTTAATATTTTGAAGTCAAATTACATAGTGACAGCTCTCTGCCTGAAGGATACTTAACATTAAAAGGAAGAAACTGTCTGAGAGAATTGGAAGAAATGCTAATGAGGCCTCCCCACCACTCTCCTTTTTAAGCCCCTCACCCACCTCCTACTCCTCCATCCCCTAGACTTAAGTAGGTCCCCTTACTTTTCTTCTGCTTGGGCCATTGTTTAGAAAGGTCTGAGTCTTGGGATGAGCTGACCTCCTATTCAGGCTTAGCCCTCCACCTGCTCTGCCTGGGTCCCCTCTGTGTTCTCCCTGGGCCAGGCCTTCCCTTCTGTGTTTTCATCCTCTCCTGTCCTTCTGATGCCTTCATTTAATTTTAACTTTTTTTTTTTTTAATTAAAGTTAGGGTTGCAGTGAACTGAGATTGAGCCACTATACTGCATTCCAGCCTGGGTCTCACTCTGTCATCCAGGCCGGAGTGCAGTGGCACAATCTCAGCTCACTGCCACCTTAACTCCTAGGCTCTAGCCATCCTCTTACCCCAGCCTCCTGTGTAGCTGGGATTACAGGCATGCGCCACCATGCCCCAGCTAATTTTAAAATTTTTCATAGAGACGGGGTCCACTAGGTTGCCCAGGCTGGTCTCCAACTGTGGGGCTCAAGCGATCCTCTTGCCTTGGCCTCCCAAAGTGCTGGGATTATAGGCGTGAGCCACTGTGCCTGGCAAAACCTTCATTTTAAAAACATACCCAAATCTCTCTTGAGAACTCAGCGTCTCAGTCCCTGTTGGCCTTTCCCACTTTTCTTTTGAGGTGGGGCACAGTGTTTTTCTTTCCCTTCTCAGCCTTTTCCTGACAGCTGTCTGCAAATGCCCTTCCCTGCCCTGTTGGTTGTTCTTCCCGGTGCCCATCCCCAGGAGACTGCGCTAGCAAAGCCCAGGAGTGACAGTGTAGTCAGGTCAGTTCTTTGTCTTGTTGGCTGCTACCTTATCCTTCAGATTCATTGCTCCCCTGTTTCTGTGTTTTTCCAGTGCTTACTGAGGTGTTTTTAAGTTTCCTTTTTTATCTCTTTCCTCATCCCTCAACCTCCCTAAATATTGGTGTTCCATTGGTGTTCCCAGGGTGGGGGGGTGGAGGTGTGGGGTGGGCTGCTGGGGCAGGTGGGAGGTGGTTTGTCTTTACTTTGTTTTCTTTGTCACGGTACATGGTCTTGTCAACTTTTAAGTCTCTACAATATTGCCTATATGCCAAGGACTTCCAAAGCTCTGTCTCCTGTCTTCCCCCCCTGAACTGGTTTCCATGAATCTAGTTGTATTCCCTCAAATCCATCGTCCACAAACTACCTGGATGAGCTGTCTAAAACTCAGCCCTAACCTCCCTCCTGCCAGAAGTCATTTAAAGGCTTCCTGTGCCCTATAAAGTTCAGGCTCCTGGGGAGGGTTCCCAATTGGCTGGCCCTTGCCTGCCTTCCCCATTCCATTTTCTACCTCTCCTTGCCTCCCAGTTTATGAGCTAAGTACTAATGGACAGACTAGGTTTTCTTGCCTCTGCTCATGTCTAATTCACCTTATTTACAATAAATATTGAAGGAGGACGGAAGGTATTCCTTTGTAATTTGTACAGAAGTACTTGTATTACATTAGAAAAGATAGGGGTGAAGAAGTTACATAGAAAAAATACATCACTCTCCGTGTAACTACAAGACATCCATAAACAGGCCTGAGCATGCCACATGTACGTGTCAGCACACCCTTCCATGTTTCACTTCACAGTATTCACCGAGCACCTGCTGTGGCCAGAGACCACCGTAGATGCTGGGGGTGAAAAGCTCAAGGAGCTCTCTCTGTAGTGAGGGAGACAGCAGAAACCCACAATTTCATCACAGGGTAGTTGAGTTTAGGAATAGAAATGGGTACTGGATAGTAGGGGATTGTGAACCTGAGTATTCAGGGAGAACTTCTTGGAGGAGGTGATGCACAAGTTCAGTCTTCAGGGAAAGTCAGTAGTAACCAGGTTGAAGGTAGTGTAAATTCCTTTTCTCCTTTTTCTTCTTTGGGATTTGTATTTTTCCCATGGAATTTTACCTGTACAGGTCGTTTTACACTGGACTAACAATGCTCAAGTGCTTTTTAAAAGCAAACTGTGCCTGGTTTATCCCATTGGTAGGAACATTTTTCATGAGGTCAGACACTTTGTCTTGGTTCCCGTTGTATTGCCAGTGCATGGCCCCTGGTAGGTGCTGAGTAATGTTGGTTGAATTGGATGCCTTGAGGTGAGGCATGAGAAAGGGTTCTCCTCCTCCCCCGAAGGTGACAAAGATAGGTGTGACAGTTGAGACTTGCATGGGGCTGACCTTGTGAGGTCCTAAGCCTGGTGACCTGCCTCTGCAGTGTAACTGGGCTGTCTCATGGAAAGGGCAGGGCCTTTTCTAGATGGCCAACTCTGTGTTCTGAACAGGAGTGCCAAACTCATTTGGAGGGGAAGGGAGTGCCCTTTTAAAGCCTCAACTACTAATTAAATTCAAGCAGAAGGATGGTGAAGGTGGAGCTAATTCATTTATTAGCATATAATATGATCAACCTAACTCATATAAATGTAGATTATCTTGGTTTGTCTTTTCCTGGCAGCAGAAAAGGCTTGGAGAGCTGCCCTGGATTGTGAGTTAGTCAGTGAGCAGCTGCTTAAAGATCTGAAAAATCCTAGAATATGTCATCTCTGTAGGCTTTATCCTTTAATTAATTATGGATTTTTATCTCCATATATGTGAAGTCAATGATTGACTTGGTTCAGACTCTGTATTGTTGGCTCAAACCTGCCATTCCATTGGGCTTCATCACTGTGTTCTATGAGTGTGAAGCCTTTGTTTTTTCAGAGACCCATTTCCACCAACGGGTTTGCACTGTAAGTGTTTCCACAGGAACTCTGCCCTTTGCCAGTGTCACTGTTGTGGCTATGCAGCAGAACCCACAGGGCGGAGGTGTTTCAGCCCTCATTGAAATGCAACAGATCTTAACATCTCTTGCTGCAAATTTTCCAGTGTGTTCTGGTCTACCTTGGTATCTTAAAACCAGGCTCAGTGACTACCACATGAGAAATGACAGTGGGGTGTCTTAAATGATCTGTTGAAGACCAGCATCCAAAAAGATTGCCCTTAGTGTTTCTCTCTACCAGCTAACATTAGACAATGCCATGTAGAAGCTGCTCTTAGGGTTTGAGAACTGTGTCACCTCATTCTCAAGATAGCCAAGGAAGGGTCATCTCTGGAGAAGGCAGTTCTGTCTCTTTCAGTTTCTCCATGGATCAGATACTGTTCTGAAGGAGGTGGTTTTACTGATTCCTCTCACACAGACTTCTTGCCTTTACTTTTATCTGACTGCTGACAGGGTGGGCTGGAATATAATCACCGCTTAAATGGACTTGACTTTCAAGGCCCAGTTGGCATTTCCAGTATAGCAGTTGCCTGAGTCATCTCGTTTTGGAACTGATAAATCAAAAGACTGGCTTGGAGGCTAGTGTCCTGTCTGGAGAAGAGACTTACTGTAACTTTAGTTAGGAAATTAATGAATCTGAAATAGTTGTAACCCAAAGAAGAGATTTTCCAAAAGAATGTCCCTTTAGAGAAATAATGACCAGTTCCCTAAAAAAAAAAAGACACTAGACTGGATAGAAAAGACTCACATGTTGACTGATTTCTCTTATGAAATATAAAAGGATTGGTCTCTAAGGAAATGAGGGTCTTCAATTTCATTGGTGATATTTCCATTTGTTCTGGAGCTGTGATAGAACCAGGACTGGAGAGTGCAGGGCACGATGACAGATTTTTTTATGTAGCACTTTTAAACATAAAATATATATATATCTCTAATGCACTGATGTAAGACCTGGCCTTTTTGTAATCAAGTAATATTTTGAGTAATAATTCATTGCACAACAGCCCGTGACACACTGTGAAAGAGTAAAATTGGCTTAAAAATTTCAAGTACAAAGACATTTCAGAAGAGTTTTGTCTATAACTTTGTTAGACTGAAATGAGTGGAATTACGTTTGGCACCAGGAAATGGATCTGGATTATTTAGAACAAATGTTTTCCAGGTTTGAATCTTCTATGTGGAAGTACAGCCAGACATCTTAGCCTTTTCCCTGGTCCAGGATCCTGACAGTTCTTAAGCTCTGTGCCTCCAGAATTTCATGTTTATGCCGCACAGGGCCTGTATTTTATAATGGTGGCTCTTTTGGATGATGACTTCCTCGATGGTGAAACTTCCAGTAATCCCCCTCATCATACTGAAATGATATCAGTATATCATCAGAACACCATGGAGCTTGTCATTTGAGGGATACAGCTTGCTTGTGTGCTTGGGAAAGAAGAGGTTTAGCATGGTTTCAGGTCAGTGATGAGCCCAGTGATCTCTGCCAGTTCCCTTAGCTCTGAGAATTCTGATGTCATGCACTTAACACTGCCACAGTTGCTACTTCATGACACTGGATGCGTAACAAGAAAGGAAAATAAATGTAAAACGCCTAGCACCACCGAGGAAGTAGGGTCAGGAGTTGAGTTAGACAGTGACTGGCATTTCCCATCCACACTAGTACAGAAGTGTCCTGTGGTATGAAGGGAGGCAGGCTGGGGATGGGGGTCCATTATATGCCAGGTGTTTCCATGAAAATAAGCTGTTGAGTGCCAGGTGTGGCAGCTGCAAACAGGGATTTGGGGGGCAAAACTTAATCTTTTTCTTGTGACTTTTAGGCACTTGAATGAAGTACCTCATGTATCTCAGTAACTTATTTGAGAGGAAAACAGCCACAAGCAACGCAGTGGAAAGTGCTGGATGGTTGCCTTGTGACCAGACCTGTTCTTTTCAGGCCTCTGGAGCCAGCTGTGGAATGATCAGTCCAACAGCTGCAGGTACGCCTTGGGTGGCACTTGGGTCTGTAGTCAGCAGGGTTGCCTGTGACTGAGAGTGGCAGAGTGGTCCCTTGCACTGATGAATCCTGACCCTGCCGATCTTTGCTTGGGTGATGGCTGTTTGTGTGCTATTTCTAGAAGTTCCTCCCAACGCTTGCCTATGTGACCTGTTTTCACCAGATCCAGATTGCTAGCCCCTTAAAGCTCGAAGAACCTTAAAGTTCATCTGGAACAAAAGATTTATTTATTTTTAACCCAGTGGCCACTGTGAACCCCCCAGTTGGTTGTTTGAGGCTGGTCTTGAGCGTGCCCTGCTTCACATGCTAGTTTTCCAGTTTCCGCTTTGGGAGAATGACCTTATCATTAGGCTGGCCAAGAAGGCTTCTTTCTGTTCCTGTCACAGTACTAGGCTGTATACTCATTCAGCCTCAGTTCCCTTTTCTGGTATATTTCTTAACAAATTGTTTCCCTCTTTCCACTGTTTTTAGGGGTAACAAGTCTAAGATATTTACATATAAATTGCTCTTCTTTCTCAAACCCTTTTCTAGTAAGCACTTTCTGGGAGGACAGTGTCATACCAGGATCTTCTGTCACTGTGGTCCCTTTGAGGCTAGAAAGAGCAGGTGAAGATGCTTTTGTCAGCATCTTCATGTTTATAAACGTACTTGGTTTTCCAGACTATGTAGGTTTTAGATTTCAAGTGAAAAGAGAATACATTGTTATGCAGCAATAGAAAACAAAACAGCTACAACACAATTGTATTTTTTCTCCATCCAGAGGCTTTAACTTTCAATATCTGTATGTGGAGACCAGGCTGACAGCCACAGCAGTAATTTCATGGTGGCTGAAATAGCTGTGAACTGTACATTAACTTGTTCCTTCTCTCTTAAATTCTGCTGCAGTGTTGGAGCAGGGAAGGCGAGCAGAGGAGTGATGAATAGAGTAGCAGGTGGGATAATGTACAATAATAGGAGGTACACAATAAGGATTAATTAGGTGTCAGGCTAAGTACTTCATGTGCATTAACTAATCCTCAGAATACCTTCAAGATATTCAGATTATTTTATTATCTTCCTCTTTGTGAGGCAACTGAGGCTCAGAAAGGTTAAGATACTTGCCCCAAATAAGTGGTGAAGGCTGGGCACGGCGGCCCAGCACTTTGGGAGGCCAAGGCAGGAGGATTGCTTGAGCCCAGGAGTTTGAGACCAACCTGGACAACACAGCAAGACCCCACTTCTTTTTTTTTTTTTAAAGTTGTGGAGCTAGCGTTTGAGCACCTGCATGGAACCACGAGGCTGCGTTACACCTGCCTCAGGTGGTTGATATGAGGAAAAATAAAAACTTTTCAGATGGACTCTGGGTATTTGCCTTTTAAGGCTATATGCCTTTTAATTCTGATGTCAAGTGGTAGACAAATGATTAAAGGTTTGAGAGTTGATAGGGCCCTGGATAGCAGGGACACTTTACATGTGTTGCATGTGCATCTGCAGCAGATGACAACTCCCCAAACGGACATGCCTCCCTTGTTCAAGAAAGCTTTTCAGGGTGGCACCAATTTTTTTTTTTTTTAGCAATTTAATGAATGAGGTATCAAATTATCACATGATACAAATTTGATTGATCTTCTTTGGGATATGTCTCCCCTTAAACATCATGCTGGCTACATTATCCATTTCTATAATACCTTTGATTTTATCCTCTTTACTCCTGACAGTGAACTCCTAGGTAAACTCACAACTGAATTTATCAGCACAAGCATGCTGCATTGTGTTGTACGTTCTGCAAACAGTGACTTGAGATAGTGTGTCATTTCCCAGTTCTTAAGGTTGTGGCCTACACCAATGGCCTTATTTTTCCCTTTTGGTTTTTTTCAAAAATAACTGTTATTTTGCCAATAATTTTAACATTTTATTGGAGCAATTATTACATGTCTGGGGTTATGCAACACATGGGATGTGCAGAAATAAAAAGATAGTTTCCCTGCCCTCAAGGAGCTTGTCTTATAGGGGAAACAGATATATAAACATTTCTAGGGCACAGAGATTTTCATGTGTGTGTGTGTACTATGGTGTTAATGCAGAATTCTGTAAAGGAATAAAGCTTTCACGACCAAAGCAAGCATGAGCAAATGTTTCACATCTTTCTGCCTGTGTTTTGCGAGCCCATTCAGTTTAATGTGGGCTTGATTTAAAGTCGACCTGCAGTCCTGGACTTCAACCAAACAGCCATTATAGTAATGAACATTTAAATGAGTTATTTTTCCAAAGCATTATAGTTTTTCACATCCATCTTTTCATTCCTGCATTAGCTAATGATGTTGATGTCCTCGTAAGCATTGTTTAGGAATGGCTTAGAAATTTTACCGTATGTTTACTTTGGCTTGTCTGCTGCCCCTTGCTTTGTAATCTGTTCACCGGTGATTCAGTTGTTTCTTTAAGTCCCTTTGAAGTTGCATGTTGACGGGTGGGGACTGGTGGGGAAAGAATCCAGAATAGATACTCCTAAAGCTATAAAGTGAAAATTCAGGAGGGACTGTTATAACTCCAGTTATTTAAGGTGGTTTGGTTTGTGCCAAGCTAAAGGAGGGAATATTGATTGATTTACTTTTTAAAAATGAAATTAATTTTTATTTAATTGTTTTCCCTGGAGTTGTGGGGATGAGATATTGTGGTTTAAAGCAGTTTGGTTGTGCTGATAATTTTTTTTATTATTATTATCTTCAAGGCTCCCTGGACAGTGTTACCGCAGGTCTATTCATGCTTTCGTTCCTCCTTTACCTGCCTTCCTCTGCTTTCTCTGGGCATTGGTACCCATACCCAGGTGTGGTCAGTTGAAGTAACTCCTGCCTTGCTGGACTTAACAGTGGTGTTTCTGGGCCTAAGGCAATTGGAATATCTGTAGTTTATTTCCTAATCCCAATTTTGTGGAGATTTGTGTTCTGGCTTTGATTCAATTACTCCTAAGTAGTGGCCCATGTTAACTAGAGGCTGTATGAGACAAGACACTTAATGTAGGCCCCTTGGAGGTGCTGGGTCCTTTTAATCAGAGTTTGGCTAATAATGCCTTTCTCCGTTTTATACACTAAAGCCTGGTATAACTAGTAATGAACCTCATTAATAATTTGTATTGGCAGGTGTGAGGTATCACACATTAAAACTGTTTCACACCATGAGCATTGACTTCATTCAGTCAGTGAGGGAGGATGCAACCACCTTTGCCAAAATAGGGAGGAAGAGAGGACCCAGAGTTTTCAGGGAACAGAATTAAATAGTACTTTAACAAGCTTGGTGGAGGCAGTGGGGTGAGGAAAGGAAGTTAATAGGCCCAGGGAGGAGAGTATCTTACTGGTTTCTCCAAGCTGATTCATCTGGGTGCCAGGAGAGCTGTGGAAGCCCACAGGGGAATGCCCTGGTTCCTTTCCATCCTTCTTTCTGGTAAGGGTTTAGATCAATTTATTTGACGGTCAGCCTTCCAGTTTTATCAGCACCGATCTCTTTGTACAACTTCCCAAATGTACAGACTCCAGATGAGTACAGTTGGTGTTTTCCGGGGAGGGTGTTTCTTCCTGTGGTCTGTCACAGCCAGAGAGCAGGGGGCCAGAGAGAGGACTGATTGCCCATATGTTTCAGGCGAGTCATCAGTGGTACACCCAGTTTTAAAATGTTCCAGGGGTGTGTGGCCATGAAGTGGATTTTGAATGAATAGAAGGAAAAAGCTGGTGGATGAAAAACATGAGCCATTTGAACTGTGTGTGGTGTCTGGAGAGACAGGTGGTCTGACAAAACTAACAAAGTTTGCTTGGGGAAACAGCAGCTTTGCCTCCACCTCTGAAGCTTGGGCTGGGATGAAACAAGGCACTTTTCTATTTAGACTGTGTTTAGATGGAGGGAAGCTTCTTTAGTTCTTTATCGGGTACAGTGAAAGGCAGAACTTTTCTTACTTGCATTCTTAATTTTAGTTAGCCATGCTGAGCTGGGTTTACACCCACCTTGGTATGTAATTTCTGTGACCCTTTCCTCTTCCTTCTCTCCTGTCACAGTCACCAAAAGCCACTATGGGTAGCCATTCATTAATATCACCTTTATTAGGAGTCCTCCAGGCTCAGTTAAGGTCTCCCTCCATCTTTCCACCCCCTCTATTTTATGCCTTTGTAGCCACTGGCACTCTGCCTTGTGGCACTTGCACGTAACTATTTATAATCAGTGAGTCACCCTCCTAGACTGTAAGCACCACGAGGGCAAGGTCCACAGCCCACCGGCAGCTTCCGCTTCCAGCACAGCACTTAGCACACGATAGGCACTCCCTTAGTATTTGTTGTACTTGTCAGTGTTTGTTGCCTGAGTGACTGACACAGAAATGTTCCCTGCTGGAGAAGGGATTTGGGTTAAATGGAATCATCCAGAGAATTTGATAAAATGATGATGGCTATCCGTTTATGCTCTTAAAAGTATGCACTTGAGACCTCTAAGTAGATGTTTATTTGCTTAACCCTTTCCAGGGTGCATGTGTTTATCCTGTTTCCTTTTGTATGCATTTTCTGTTTTGCCCTTCACACAGTAATTCTTGGAAGCAAGTAGATCATTGTTTCCATTTTAGTTGAGATCACTTTAGGGGCATGTCTGGGACTTGATGACGGGTCTTCCACTATCTTATGCTCCCTACCTCACATTTATTGAGTACCTACTATGTACCAATCCTTAACATTTGTTATTCCAGTTTATCTCCCATCAGTTCTGTTGAGTTAGATATTGTTATCCCTGTTTTACAGATGAGGAAATCAAGGTTCTGAGAAATTAGATAATTTCTAGGAACATACAGCCAATAAAAGGGAAAGGAAGAGTCTGAGTTCAAACCCAGTTCTTCGGTGCTAGGGATACAGCTGCTGTCTGTAGAGCATGCCAGATGACACCTTTTTGACTCTTTTGGTAGGGAATGGGGAGGAATGCTTGCCACCTTAGAAATGCTGTTTGCGGTGGCTCACACCTGTAATCCCAGCACTTTGGGAGGCCGAGGCGGCTGGATGATGAGGTCAGGAGTTCAAGACCAGCCTGGCCAACATGTTAAAACCCCATCTCTACTGAAAATACAAAAATTAGCCAGGCATGGTAGTGTACACATGTAATCCTAGCTACTCAGGAGGCTGAGGCAGGAGAATTGCTTGAGCCTGGGAGGCAGAGGTTGCAGTAAGCTGACATCGTGCCGCTGCACTCCAACCTGGGCAACAGAGCAAGACTCCGTCTCAGGAAAAAAAAAAAAAAGAAAGAAATACTGGTATGTCCGAATCTGTGTTCATTCTTACGTTCATGGTTGTTTTACAAAAGCCGTATTTAGCAAGTACTCAATGGCAAGTTATGCCAACACTGTGCTTGGCATAACTTGGATATCTGGGTGAATGAGGCAGCCATACAGAGAAATATGACAAGAGTATGTTTTAAATGCCCCAAAGAAGGTTTATGGAAGGTGCTGTGGGAATGTAGAGCTGGGAAAATAACCATCATTTATATAGTGCTTTATATGCTGTCTCTTGCTTTTATATTTACCCCCATTGCATTCTCTTTCTCTCTCTCCTTTCCTCCACGTCTCCTCCCCTCTCCTGAATTTTAGGATTTGGATGCATCTGTACATTTAAGATTTGTTCTAAATACATGAAAGCACGCTTGCTTGTATTTACCTGTCCAAAGCCTGTTGACCACTGGGCCCCCGAGGACCACTAGCATTTGCTGTTGCCCCACTTGTTTCTTTGTATAGAAACAGCATACAAAACATAGAGAAGAGAACTGACAGATATTTAGATTTATGGGCTTTTATAGAAAATAAGAATTACTTTTCTTCTGTAAAGTCAGTGTTTACACCTTGTCTGCTCACTCCATACTCCTCTAGAGACTAAAGCACCTCATTGCTTCTCAGAATCATTTCTGAAACTGAGGCTAGAAACTACAGCAGAGGCTCTCTCCTCACCTCTCCATCAGCGTCCCTTGTCTCTTAAAGTCACTGAAAGAATGTCCCCCCTCCCCCATGGAGGGGTAACAACACTTCGTGTCTGTCTATTCCAGGAAGCTGGAGTGCTTTATAGTGCTTTACCCAGCATCCCTGGGGGCAGGATCGGTGCACGTAGATGTTTACTCTGCCAACCCCTTAAAAGGTCTTCTCTTAGCTTAGACCCTCATCTAATCCAAGCTACTAATAAAAATTCCCCAATAACTTTGCTGTTGTAGATCTTACAGTGCTCAGAGATTGGCCCTTTAATATCCATGGTTGGCAAACATTTCTGTAGAGGGATTGTAGGTTATTTTGTCTCTCCTTGTAAGAGTTAGTCTGTCTTACGTGGCCTCAGTCAAGGAAACAGGTAGTTCAGTTGCTTCCTCTTCATGGCATCCTTTTGATGAAGCACCACTTACTTTACTTTGCATATTAGGGTACAGGATACATGGGTACGTGTATTTTTAATCTATCAGTCATTTCATGTAACGTAAGTAGAACTCATTTAGGAAATTGCAGAAGTTTCATAAAAAGATACTCTACTAAAAACCTTTAAGAGAGCTATTGATTCCCAAAAATAATTGATTGGGCCATAGCATCAGGTGTGCTGATACAGAACCACATCGTTGTGATTTATTTCTGCTGTCTATGTGAGGGGATGGAGGACACAGGCTTCTGAAAGAATGTGTTTATAAGTCTTCATTTTCCCAGATGGCGATTCCAGCTAAGGTCCTGCAGAGTTGCATTCTGCCACCCTTCCTGGAGCCTGAGAGGTGGGTGAGGAGTGCAGGTGGTGTTGCCACGTGGTGGCATGTCAAGGAGGCGGGCAGGAAAAGGCAGACTGATTTTTGGTGGCATTAGTCTTTCTTCTCTCCTTCTCTGCTTTTCTGTATTCTGAATTTTAGGATTTGGATGCATGTGTACATTTCAGATTTGTTCTAAATACATGAAAGCACGCTTGCTTGTTAGAAGGACATATTTGAGGGAACTAAGTGGTGTTTGAAGGCGCAGTGAGGATTTGAGAGATTCTGAGGGATGCACGTTGGGTGTTGGTGGTTTTCTGGTTGGTATCATAGTGTCATGTTCTCTTCTCCAATTATAGGTTTAGCTCTTTGGGCCCAAAAAGACAAGATTAGTCAGGAAAGTGACATGCACTTGGCATGCTGTGGCTTCTGTTGAGGAAAAAGTGACCTAAATTTGAACATCCAACTTCAATTCTTAGTAATTGGCAGTGGCTCCTTGTATCTCTTTCTGCTTGGCTATAAAACTAGAAAATGCTGCTGTTAACTTAGAAGGCTGCTACTCACAAGGCTAGGTGAACAGACTTTTATATTAACAACTCAGACTAACCCTGGGAAGCATCTGTGCTCCCTCACGGATAAGTTGCTTTCACGTTTCTCACAGTCAACCTGGGTGGCCCTCACCATCAGGAGTGTGGAATCTCAAGAGTAGCAGCACAAAGGGGTGGCAACTTGAACCCCTGGGTTCTAGTCCCAGGTCAGCTGCTAACTGCTGTGTGAACTCAGGTCTTCCAATGAGATCATCTTTTGACAAAAGAATAAGACCATTAATCACTAACATCTTTTCCACCTCTGAATTCTGTGATCTCTACTCTTGTCGATTTCCTCCTTAATAATTTCTATAGGTCTGCTTTTTGAGCTATTTCCCTTATTTATCCTTTCCTTAAAATCAGATTTGTTCTCATTCTTCTGGTCCCACCCACATCCACATGGCTGTTAAAGAACACAGTGAATTGATGTAGAAAGATGTCCCAGATACAGGATGGGTGCGGTGGCTCATATCTGTGATCCCAGCACTTTGGGAGTCCAAGGCAGATGGATCATTTGAGGTCAGGGGTTCAAGACTAACCTGACCAATATGGCGAAACACTGTCTTTACTAAAAATACAAGAAATTAGCCAGGCATGGTGGTGTGCACTTGTAGTCCCAGCCGCTTGGGAAGCTGAGACAGGAGAATTGCTTGAACCTGGGAGGTGGAGGTTGCAGTGAGCCGAGATCGACAGAGCGAAACTCCATCTCAAAAAAAAAAAAAAAAAAAAAGAAAGAAAGATGTCCTAGATATGTTGCTGAGTGAAAAAATATACTAATAGAGAGGCATGCCTGATATGACCTATTTCTGAAAATGAGAATGATAGTAATATCAGTATAAGTCTACATCGTTAATTTGAAGCAGTTTAAGTCAGATGTGTTTCTGAATTCAGGATTTTTTCAGTTTTACATAGGACAATGTATTAAATACATTTATTATTAAATAACACCTCCAGTGGGGGCTGGGGTGGCATCTGTAATCAAAAACGTTAATAGTCCTGTGGCAAAACATGGATATTCATAGTAAGTGGGGTAAATAAAGATTACACATTGCCTTATGTCAGTTCAGGTAAGATTTTGACAACAAATGTTATAAAATTTGTTTGGGTTTTGAAACTTTTTGAATATTGGGATTTTAGATAAGAGATGTGGACCTGTAAAGCCAAAGGGGGGAAAACTCTGGAAAATGAAGCATGAAGCACTTAGCAATACTTTTCTCTAGTGGAGAAGTGGGGTGGGTTTCTGGGGGACTTTAATTTCCCAAGTTATATTCTTTTCCTAGTAAGCATGTATAATTTTATAATCAGAAAAAAACGATTAAAGATACATATGAGATATAAAGATTTACATAAAGTAGATGGAAACATTTAACCAATCTGTGGCTGTTTGAGACTTATTTATATTAGGACAATTAAGACTTGTTTTCTCAATTTTTCAAACTTTTGTAATGTGATTATATCTCATATACACTTAAAATTTTTTTAGCGGTGATAGTATTGGGAAAAACAAAAAGGAATATGTGATAGTAATTAAAATGTCAGTGGAGAAAAATAAGGCCCTTGGAGTACCCTGTGGGAAATTAGGAGTCACTTCCTCCTGGATGCTTTATATAGCGCATTATACTGACCTATTAAATAATAAGAATCAGGCTGGGTATGGTGGCTCATATCTCTAACCCCAGCACTTTGGGAGGCTGAGGTGGGAGGATCACATGAGGCCAGGAGTTCTGGACCAGCATGGGCAACATAGCAAGACCCGGTCTCTACCAAAAAAAAAAATATATATATATATATAAATTAGCCAGATGTGGTGGCACATGACTGTGGTCCTAGCTACATGGGACACTGAGATAGGAGGACTGCTTGAGTCCAGGAGTTTATGGTTACGGTGGGCTATGATTGCACTGGTACACTCCAGCAGGGTTAGTAGAATGAGACCCTACCTCTGAAAAAATAATAAGAATAAGAAGAAGAATCACATGGACGAAGCAAATGATGATAACCAAAATATAATGTATGGGAGATCACTTTATAAAGATGTAAGGCTATACAATAATTTAAGGTGTTTTTGAAGTAACATTGCAATTCCTAAGCGGACCAAAATGAATGGTTTGGTCTTAATGGGATTTTGTCTGAAAATTGGGTGGAATAATTGCTTCCAAACAGAAGACATTTGGAATTTCATATATGGAATATGGATGCGATGGTTGGTATTTGATTGTTTAATGTTATCAGTCAGTATAAAATGATATATTATTCTTAATTTTCACACTTTCCCATATTTCTAATCCTAATATACTCATTTGTTACCTTTTCCCACTTAATTGTATAATTGCAGTTTCTATGTTGCTTATAATAGTTGCATAATATTTCCGTCACTGGTTTACATAATTTACCATCTTATTGCTGTTTCTGTTTGTGTGTGTGTGTGTTACAAATAACATGTCCGTACCTGTAGCTGTTTCTTTTTCCCTTTTTTCCCCTATATTTAGGGGTTGTTTTCTTAGGGAATACTTTTTCTGAATGCATGAGGAACTTAAAGTTTATTCTGTAAGCATTTATTCAGCATCTACTGTGTACAGGGCCCTGCAGACACAAAGATGAATTTTAGAACCTATGCACAAGCTGTGTCCATTTCCTGGACTCTCTTCCTTCCTCTCCCTTCACCTGGCAAATTCTCCATTTAAATTCCACTTTCCCAATGAGGCCTTTATGTGTTCCCCAGAGTATTTTAGGCTTTTCTATGCTTTTTCTTCTCATTTAGTCACAGTTACATATTCTCTGTACATCTCAGAATAACTAAGATTACTTCATTTCTGCCTTCCTCATTAGACTATTAAACAGTAAACTCTGAGAACAGATCTTATGTCTGATTTGTTTTCCTTGGTACCCTCAATACCTAGGACATTATGACTGGCATGTACCAGGCACAGAAATTCAAGTGAGTAATTGCATAAATGAATTAGATGAACAAATATTTGAATATGATTCTTGCCTTGAGAAATTTAGATTAGAACTGAAAAATGGATTCAATGGATAATTTTGATGATGTATAAGTGCTTTATAGAAAATAGAAAACCTTTTCCTAGCTATTATCTTTTCCTCCTTTACACTGAATTCCTTGGAAGAGGATTCAATTCCCACATGTCATTTAATGTCTTCCTTTTGTCCGTATTATGCAGTAGAAATGGGCTCATCTTAACTTCTTTTCTGCTATGCTTTTCTGTGCAAATCCTACTTTATTTCCCATTGCACTGAACACCATTATCATTCACCTTTTTCACTTTTTTTTGACATGTTGATTATCTTTGTTTGTTTGTTTGTTTGTTTTCTTATTATTAAAAAATTCTGTTTCTTCAGCATCCCCGCTTTCCTGGTCTTATCTGATAGCTATACCTATTCTGCTTTTTATGACCTTTTAAAAACTGTTAGCTCCTTGAGGGAACTGATAGTGTGATCTTTTGGTAGGAGACTTTAAAAGATCCACCTTCTTATATTTTAGTGTATCCCTTGGGTCAAATGGAGGATTTTTTTTAAAGGATGATCATCAAATAAATATTTAAGTAATCTGACCAAATTTATCTTCTTACCTTTTTACTAAAAATATACACTAAATAATTTTAAGGGAAGATTTTATAATCTCATATTCAACATGGACATTTCTTGATTACTATTGCCCTAACTTTATTGGTTGCTTCATGGGTGGCTTCTGAATTCATTTCTTGGAATGTTACTATTCAGGGCCAACTTTGTTAGTATTGCTACGTCATGCTTTAATTTTTTGCCACTTACGCATTCTAGCCAATCTGGAAGATCTCCACCAAAAGACCTGTATAGTCCAGTCTGAATTTAGAAGTGTCACTTTCACGAGAGGCAGCAACGTCAGACCCACGGGACTCAAGTGAAGTCTCCTTCCATGATAGATCTTCTTATACTTGGTAGAAACTGGCAAGTGACTCACCAGGGGTGGAAGCCTGGAAAATAGCCTACCGAGGAGGGTAGTCTTTCTGGTAACACATCGCCACCTCTTTGAAGCATCCAGAGAACCGGAAGAGCAGGAACTGCCTGTCAGACTGACTGAGCGTTTGGCATTCTTTCATGGAAAGATGACAACTCATCCAGGGTGAAAGAGGAAGTAGAGGGGGGTGGCAGAGAACAGGAGGGTGACCTTACATTTCCATTGTTTTGCAGGCTGCCTGGTCGAGTGCAGTGGGTTGTTTGGGGGTTGGGAGGAACTGGAATCATGTACTTCTATTGTTGTTGTCCAGAGTGGATGTCCTGTGCTAAGTTGCCAAGGAGGGGAGCTTGTACCCATTTTATCCTTGTGCTCCTTTGTAATCCAGATGGTTTGTGATCTGATATTTCTTTCACGCTTAGCCCTGGACTCTACCAGTTAGAATTCTAGTATCATTTTAAGAACTGGGATTCTCCTTTGCCAAATTTCTGTGAAATCTGAGAGCCAACAGACCAATGTATTTTTCTGGGCTATCTCTGGCTTTGACAATGGCATATTTTGAGTGTCAGTTGATTTTTGTCTCAGTTTATTGGCTTAAGTAGTAAGTAGTAAGCAAGGGATTTAACTGCAGCAGTAGTGTTATTTTGATAATTTATTAAGTGTTATCTTGGGATATCTTGGCGGGGGGGAAGAGTTATCTTGTTTAGTTCTTTCTTATAGGAAATTTTGTTTTGTTTTGTTTTTGAGATGGAGTCTCCTGTGTGGTGGCATGATCGCAGCTCACTGCAACCTCCGCCTCCCAGGTTCAGGCGATTCTCCTGCCTCAGCCTCCCAAGTAGCTGGGATTACAGGTACCCACCACCATGCCTAGCTAATTTTTGTATTTTTAGTTGAGAGAGGGTTTCGCCATGGTAGCCAGGCTTGTCTTGAACTCTGACTTCAGGTGATCTGCCCGCCTCAGGCTCCCAAAGTGCTGGGATTATAGGCATGAACCACCGCGCCTGGCCTTATTTAGTTATTTCTTACTATGGCTAGAACCCTCCCAAGAGTAAAATAAAGACTTCAGTGGACAACCAGTGGTGAGTTCACTTTCTAGAGAATGGTGGGTCATCGGAACACTGGTCAGTACTCCCAATTCTGTGGCATATCTGCACGTCTGCCATCTTTGGTCAGCAACCCTCCAGGACTGCCTTCTTTACACGTGTGCCTGAACTTCCAAGCTGTACTGGGCAGGTTGGTGTTGCCCATTTCTCCCATGCTATTGAACAATTACTCCATGCAGTTACTGTTCTTCTTAAGGCCTCTCCTCCCGCCTCACTCTTAACACATGACTTTGTATCTGACTTTACTAAGCAACTTGAAACTTCCTAGAATGAGCTCCTCTGTTTTTCTGTCCTGATGCCTGCAAACTTATGTGTAGTCACAGTTATCTTCATCTGGTTTTCTCCAGGGGTATCCCATCTGCTCCTGCATCCTCCTAGGCCTTGCTCTATTAGTCATTGTCCCTCCCTCTCTTTCTAATTTTCAGCCACGTTTCTTTGCTGTCTCTTTCTTTTTGGCTGCCAAATGTTCTGTGTTCCCCGTTTTTGTGTTTCTCATACCTACTAATGACTTACCTATTTGTCACCTCCAATGGACATGCTATAGTCCTTATCTTTCTGGAGCTTCTTGTATTTAACCCAATGTATCCACTCTTCTCTCTTGAAGAGTTTTTAGCTTCTGCAATGGTCCATGCTTCTGTTCTCTTGCTGCCTCTGTGTCTTGTATCTCCTTCGTGGGCTTCTCTTCCTTTGCCCACCTGTTACTGTTGGAGTTTAGTTCTGGGAGTGTTGCTCTTCTCTCCTCATACATACTCTGGCTTTGGGACTTCATCTGCTCTCTGGGTTTTCACCCTCTATGTGCCAGTGATCCTCATGTCTCTCACTTGCACTGCCTGGTGACCAGGTTCTGCTAGTTGTCATGTGTGTATCTGAAAGGCTCCTTAAATTTTCCAGGAGCTGAATGCACAACCATTTTTCCTAAACCTCCCCTTTTTTCTGTATTTAGAGACCATGTTATATATGGTGGTTAAGATTGGGGCTCTGGAATCAGATCTGGATTTGAATTGGGGCTCTGGTACTTCCTGGATATTTGAAGTCGAACAAGTCGCTTGATTCCCTGAGCCTTAGTGTCTCTTTTTAAAATGGGGGTAAAAATAGTATCCATCTCAGCAATTCGTATGAGGTAGATTGTAATGCATTTGTACAGTGCCTGGCTCAGAATAAGACTGGAATAAATGTTAGCTGCTGCTGTTCTCTTTCAGTTTCCCTCATCCATGGAGACATCCAAGCCAGAAACCTGGGAGTCATCCTTAATGCCGTTTTCCTTTAGCTCCTTAATGCCTGTTTTCTTTAGCCTCTATACCTACCCAGTCACCCAGTGTGGCTGATTTCTAATCACTGTTTACTTCTTCCTTCTGGACATTTCTCAGTTTTCCTTTCTGTTGATTCCCGTTACCACTACCTGTGTGAGGCCTTTATTCTTACTTTCCAAGATGAAGCCACAGCCTCCTGCCTTCTTTATGTTCCCGTGATCCGCCCTCCACTGTGTTACCAGGCTGCCTCTCTGTGTCTAACAGGGTTTCCACCGTGGTTGAAGCCCTGTCGTGGTGCTCCATTATATGCAAATCAAAGGCCAAGTTCCTTAACATGGTATTCCTGGCTGTCCTCCTGGCCCTTGGTGGCATTCTAGCCTCCCTCTCACCACTCCCTGACTCCAGCTTCATCCTTGAGCAACACAGTCTTGCTGTGTTCCCTGCACATGCCATATTCTTTAGGCTCTTTCCCACCTTTGTTAGCCACGCTGCTTGGAATGCCCGCTTCCCTGCTTTTGCCTTAGTAACTCCTTCTCATCCTGAGGACTCAGCTCAGGTGTCACCCTCTCCAGGAAGCATTCCCTGACCCTTCCAGGATAGGTTAGGTCATCTTCCATAGAGTCCTGTCATTCTGTGTGCCCATGATGCATTTACTACATTGGATCATAATCTATTTATGTGTCTTTCCTCCCAACCTCAGTCCTGAAGGGCAGAAACCACATATCATTCCACTTCATATTTTTGTGCCTAGCTGGATGCTTGACATGTAATAAGTGCTCATGAAATGTTTGTTCATTGAATGGACTGAATTCAAGCACCAGTAGACCTCTGGATGACCCTAGTTTCCTGTTTCTGTGAACCACAATGCTCTGGGGCAGGGCTGGGTATCAGAGGTTCAAGCCATGGCTGGAGCAGCCACCCCTAAAGTAGACACCCTAATATCCTTCCCACTGAGTTCCTAGTTCTACATCCTGGAGTGAGGCTGTCAACTCTGAAGTGTCAGAGTGTGTCTGAAAATTATTCCTGTGAAAAATAAAATATTTCACATTGCAGGCCTCATTTTTATGTAGTTTTCCCAGAGAATGCTTTAATATTTTAAAACGTATGGTAATGTTAACACTTTCTATTTGCATAAGAACTTCCCTGATGGGAGATACTGCAGGTGTAAATTTTTCTGAGGAGTGTCACAGAACCGTGGAACTGTTTTCCCTCGATCTGGAGATAGGGAACTTGTATACTCTGAGAGAGAACTTCTTTGAGATGTACAATAGACTGACCTACTTTAGAGGCTGCCTGTATCCTAATTTTCTATTTTAAAAGGATCATGACTGAACACTAAAGAGCTCGGGACATTTTAGAACTGTGCTGTCCAATATGGTGGCCACTAGCCATATGTGGCTACTTATGTTTAAATCGAATTAAAATAAAATGAAGTGGAAAAAATTAAGTTCATCAATTATATTAGCCACATGTAACTGATGACTAGTGGCTACCTACCATATATGGAACATTTCTATTATTGCACACTATTCTACTGGACAATGCTGTTTTAAATTTGGAAGTCCTGATGGGTAATATCAAAGCCACCTTACCACAGAGTTTTACCGAGCTATGAAATAATTCTTACTGGGAACACCAGATACTTACTATACCATTTTATATAGTGTATGTGGCATTCTATCACCTTATCATTAGAGCATGCCTGTATCTTTACGGACAATAGCATTCAGACACCAAATAATGTTATATTGTCTGTCTGAAAATGTTTTCTTATACAACTTAAAGGGAAAGAGAGGAATATGTCATGAGTAAATGGAATTATTTTTCTCTGCACCACATCATTATAAAAACTCGAAGAGGCTGGGTGCAGTGGCTCACACCTGTAATCCCAGCACTTTGGGAGGCCAAGGCGGGTGGATCACTTGAGGTCAGGAGATCGAGACCAGCCTGGTCAACATGGTGAAATCCCCGTCTCTACTAAAAATATAAAAATTAGACGGGCATAGTGGTGGACTCCTGTAATCCCAGCTACTCGGGAGGCTGAGCCACGAGAATCACTTGAACCAGGATGGTGGAGGTTGCAGTGAGCTGAGATCGCACCACTGCACTCCAGCCTGGGTTTCAGAGTGAGACTCCGTCTCAAAAAAGAAAAGAAAGAAAGAAAAGAAAAAAACTCGAACTGGCTAAAACGTATCCTGGAACTAAATATTTACATTTCTTAAAGAAAGCCATGTGTGTTTTCTTTGGATGAAAGGATAACAAATGATTTGTATTGTTGGATAATATAAAAACACTTTAAAAGTTAAAATTGAAAGAAAGGCAGGATCTTCTACTTTCCTTTATTTTCCTCCCCAGTTACCCAACCCACTTGGCTTCTAGGAGCCTGAGAAGTTGAAGAAGTAAACAGAAGTTTAGTTCAGGTGTTACCATTCTAGGAAGTTCTAGCTATCTGGTAATATCATGGAACTCACCAGAATCTTTCATCATGGAGTGGCTACTTTTTACACTTGGATACCAGTACCCCAGATGGTGGGAGGGACTGGAAGGATCATTCAGGTCAGGGGTGATGGACTTCTGCAGTCCCTCTCGCATACGCTGTTCAAGTTACCTGCAGTGGCTACTCACGGAAAGTAGGGTGTGAGTCATTCCGTGATTGACAACCCCAGTGGACCATAGGTGACTCCCACCTGGGTGGCTTCGGGAACTCAGTTCAGAGTCTGCAGCAGGTGGGATATTTTTTGGATTATGGAGAGCTGTTTGATTTCACATCAGTGGGTTCTTCCCTCAGCCTTGTTCAGATTAGTACCTAAGTAAGTTCTAATATATTAACCTTTTCTGAGAGAAGAGATGTGAGGATGAGGGTGGAGGGTGTGAATCCTATTTTCACCATCCTGTTTCTCTTCTTCATGTAGTGCCTCCTTACTGAGGAACAAAGTAGAGGAGCTGTAAGTTGCGGTATAGTGTGGAAAGGTTTGTGAGAGACTTAAGAACAAAGGGTGTTTATCGTAGGTAATTATCACAGTGTTGTTAGAGTGTAGGCAGAGCAGCTTCCTAACCAACATTACAAGTTTATTTTGCTAGTGAAACCTTTTATTTACCAATGAAGCATTAGAATTTCAGCGAGTTAATTGTTTGCGAACTTTGTTCATGGTCTTTCTGAAACTTTCAACTCTCTGTTTAGTTACAGTGAGGCTCATTATATAACCTTTATTGTCCTCGTTTGAGAAGAGGCAGTATAGGTAGATAGGAACATGGGCTTGGGAGCAGATAGACTGGGAATAGAAATCCATGCCTGACACTTGGACAAATTGTTTAAACTTCTGAACCTTAATTTCTTAATCTGTAAAATGGGAGTAATAATAATGCTTACCTTACAGGCAAGGGGACAGTTTCTATGTGTGGAATAAAAAAAGGAAGGTAAGCTGACTCATTTTCAGAAAGGTCTTTAAAAATTAATAAACATGCCATATTCCTTAATCTTATTTATGATTACATTTGGTTTATTTAAGTTTTACCATGCATATCTACTTAGTGTTATCAAACTGTAAGGAGGAGGGGTTCTTGGTAAAATCAGTGAGATAATCTCAGAGTCTGTGCTTTTAGGAAATTAACAAAAAAATTAAATCTGATCAAAATGATCTGTTTTAATAGCAAATTCCTTTTTAAGACTAATTGCTATACTATCTAAAAGGAAACAAGCCAAGTGCAGTGGCCCATACCTATAATCCAAACACTTCGGGAGGCTGAGGCAGGAGGATTGCTTGAGCTCAGGAGTTTGAGACCACCCTGGTCATCATAGTGATACTTTATCTCCATTTTTATATTAAAAAATAGCTAAATGTGGTGGTATGTACCTGTAGTCCCAGCTAGTTGGGAGGCAGAGGAGGGAGGATAGCTTTGAGCCCAGGAATTTGAGGTTGCAGTGAGCTAACGTTGTACCACTGCACTCCAGTCTGGGCGACAGAGTGGGATCTTGTCTAAAAAAAAGGAAACAAGGGGCCAAGGGAAATGGGGAGACTGGGAAATTCAAAGGATTATTTATTGGCAAACAACAAAACCCTTGATTATTTGAACATTTTGCTGTTTTGAGTAATATTATTTACTGATTACAGTGCAGTCTGAGAAATAACAAATCCGTCATCCAAAGAGTTTTTGAGGCTAGACCACTCAGTTTTGACTGTTCATATGCATTATTACATATTTGTAAAAGTTGGGTTTCATGTGACTCTGACACAGAGGAGGTGGAATAATCAAATGTTCCTCTCTAGCATACTGTGCAGTGATCATAAGGAAAGGGAACGAAGGTTCCTTTTTCCCTAATGCCTGTGTTGCTCAGGCCAGCATTCCTGAAGATGCGTGTTCTGTTGAAGCTTCATGATATGTGGATGACCCTCTTTGCATCTGAGGCTGGGTTAATCCCCAGAGGTACAAAGACAAGTCAGGGATGGCATCTGTCTTGAAGATGAGGTTATCCTGAAGGGGATATGGACATTGGCACAGGGGATGCTAGTATCAAATGATGGGTGTTGTAACAGGGAGCTGGGAGATCATAGGAAACAGCTTCTTACCTCATGTGAGAAGAAGGGAGGTTAGGGCAAGGCTTTCTGGAGAAGTCATCTAGACCGAGTCTTAAACAATGGGTAGGACTTAGATGATGAACAGGTGAGAGAGAAGGAGAAAGGCATTGTAGACTAAGGGAACAGCATGAGTGTCAGTGCATTAAACAGTCTGTGTATGCTTGCAAGGGCAAGCCTTTCCATGTCAATAGTGTATAAAGCATAAGGGTGGGAATCAAGGACCATAAAGGTGTAGTTGGGGGCCCAGCCATGAAGAACCAAGTATACTCTCTGAGGGCTTAGAGCATATGCTTCTAGCTGATGGGGAACTGTTGAAACATTTTAAGCAGGGGTGTTAATGGTCAGATTTGCCTGGTTTGCTATGGCAGCTCATTGAGTCATAGATTTGGGGCTGGATGGCAGGGACCTATCATGATAAGCTGGCTCAATGTGAGAGGATGAATATGTGTAAGAAAGCAGTGAAAGTCAGGGCTGGAGAGAAGATGGGTTTGAGAAGTACACAAGATTTGGAGTTGATACAACTTTGATCAACTGGCTACGGGGAGTGGATGAGATGGAAGACACCAGAATGACACTTGAAGTTCTGGTGGCCATTTTGGACCTGGGGAATATAGGAGGAAGAATTGGTATGTAAGGGCCAAGGTAACATACTGATTTTAAAAAGTGTCCCTCTGGCAACTGAATGTGAGTCTGACACTCTGGGAAGATGGTGTCTGGAGACAGGAATCTGGGAGTCATCACCTAGAGGTGGTAGTTAGAGCCATGTGAGTAGGTTGGTGCCCAAGGAGAACTCTGAGGATGAAGAAGGCAACAGGCAGGGGATGGAGTCCAAGGGAATACCAGACAGAAGTGGAGGGATGGAGGGAGAAGGAAATTTCTAGAAAAGACTCAGAAGAATAGGTCTGGAGGTAGAATCTGTGGTGTCACAGAAGCAGGGGCAGGGGACAGTTTTTAATGAAAATTTTTTTACATATATATGTAAAAAATATGTGAATATATAAATTGCCCAGGCTGGTTTTGAACTCCTGGCCTCAGGCGATCCTCCTGCCTTGGCCTCCCAAAGTGCTGGGATTACAGGTGTGAACTACCAAGCCTGGCCTGGAGACACTTTTAAGAGGTTTATAGCTGAGATAGCTAACCCAAGTCACCCTTAGTATTTGATGAAGTAGCAGGCAAGGTAGAATGGGATTGGGAACTTGAAGAGAATGGAGACCGTTTGGAATATCCCAGTCACTGAAGGAAATGGGAGATGAGATGACTGAAGAAAAGTAAAAAAAGTGTGAAGAGATGCTGAGGCTCAGCTGAGATTAGAAACTGAATTTACAGTGGCCCAAGCATATGTGGCTCCCCAGCCTGTGTGTCAGAGGCAGCAGATGGTGAGACTGGTCCAGGGTGGATTTTTACCAGTCAGATGTAGCAGAAGAGAAGGTGTGAGGACGTGTGTATGTGTGTGCAGGGGGTACTTTTAAGAATAGAAATGGCCAGGTGTGGTTCACACCTGCAATCCCAGCACTTTGGGAGGCTGTGGCTGGTGAATTGCTCGAGCCTCAGGAGTTCACGAGACCAGCCTGGGCAACATGGTGAAACCCCATCTCTACCAAAAAGTACAAAAACTTAGCCAGGTATGGTGGTGCGTGCCTGTAGTCCCACGTACTAGGGAGGATGAAGTAAGAGAATCACCTGAGCCCAGGGAGGTCAAGGCTGCGGTGAGCCATGATTGCATCACTGCACTCCAGCCTGGGCGACAGGGTGAGACCTTGTCTCAAAAAACAATTAAAAATAAAAAGAAGGAACAGGAAGGAGTGTGGCTAGGAGGGGCCTAAGAAGATGGAAGGAAGCGGTTCATAGACCTGGATGGCTTGTATGGTTAAAAAGCAGGTGTAATAGGAGAAGGGCAGGAGGCTGTAGGGTGATGTAGTCTCCAAGGTAGAGCAGTTTGAGGGAGTGGCCATGGGAATGGCTGGGAGAAGTGGCCTGGCAGTGAAGGCCAGTGAGGTAGAGGATAGCCCACAGGGAAACTTTTGTAGATATGGGAATTTTATTCCACTTGTAAGATTCACACTGAATTATGGCATTGGATGTATAGAATAAGAAACTTCATTTGGATGTTTAAGAACACAGTAGATAGATGTGTGTCCTAAATATTTTGAGCCATATGCAGGGGCAGGTATAGGATAGTGTATCTGAATATGCTGTTGGGATTCTATTGTCATTTATTTATGATGTGATAAAAAGTCTGACCTTATGTCTCTTTAAGGGAAAGTTTTGACAATAAATATAACTTATGATAATACTTTTATGTATTTACACTTTTCAAAGTCATTTCATAATGTTTGCTATTCAGTTTAGTGGCTCTGGGTAATCTATTTAAAGTCAATTTTAAGTTTGTTAGTTTCTGTAGACTACAAGTGTAGAGGGAATATGTATTTCATATATTTCACTGGGTAAGAGAATGGATTATTAGCAAGAACTGAAATCTAAAATAAATTTAAGCAGTTTCTAGTGCTGAGGGATGCAATAGATTTATACTGAATTGTATATTTCTGTATTTGATTTTTTAAAAAAAACTGCAGGCATCTGTGTCTTCTAAGGTGAGAAAAAGCAAAACATATCATGTATTTTCTGGCCTCCTACTATGTACCAGGTGGTATGAGGACGTAAAGAGGCATAAGATAAGATTCTTGCCCCTAGAGAGCTTCACATTTAGCTGAAGAAACAAGACATAAACACAGGAAAAGTTAGCTAATCATGCAGGGTTTAAATAGCAAGGTGTGACATGACTAATGGGGAGATGCATTGTTTAGGCAGTAATTCCTACAGGAGTTCAGAAGAAAGAGATCATTTTAGGCTGTGACAGTAAAGGAAGGGTGTAAAGACTTAGAAAAGAGAAAAGGCTCCTGCAGAGGAACTGAAACTTGGGAATGACTGAAACCTTGTTCTACCACTTATGCCTTACCTTGTGCCTCAATTTCCCAATCTGTATAAGATAATGATGATGTGTTACCTCCCAGACTGTCAAAAGATAAGACAGTGATTGCAAAAAGCTCTTTGCAAATAAGTCCTGGTCCCTCCATAATGTGTAGACAGTAAAAATCGTACACTTTTTGGAAGTATTCGAAAATGTAGGTTACTGGGGTATAATTTCTGTCGTTCAAGTTTGCCAAGTAAGGTTTTTTAAATTAGCATATTGCCAAAAGTTTGACTTTCTTCTTTTTCCCAGTAAGGAGAGATTTGTGAGACTGAAAAAACTTTAGGCAAGCAATTAGACACATTATTACTTTGGGAAAATTGCTTTTATGGCCGGGCCTCCCTTTCTGTTTCTTTATTTCCTTGAGCAAAGATAATGATTGATAAGGAAGTAAAACTAGAAAGGAGCCAGATCCAAACTTAGGAGGAAAATATTTTGTCACTGATGGAAGTTCAGTGGAGGTTGCAGGTTGGCTGATGACCACTTTGGGTGAACCCATCCTGACACTCAGCATTTTGGAGATGATAGTCTCAGAGTTCACAGGTTTCCTGGGTATCAGGAAATGGATGTCAGTCATTTCAACTGTACTGTTAATTGCTTTGGGAATATGAATGGTATTCATTAGGCAAGGAAGCTTGTACCCAGCTCTGTAATTAATGTGAAACCTTTTCGTACAGCCAGTGGCTCTTCAGCATCTCTGTACTTCATGTTTATGTGTATACTTAGGCTTGCTTCGGTAGTCAGAGGCTTTGAGGCATTCAGGGCTCTGGGAGCTCTTATTATAATGGAATGAAAATTGGACCCTAGAACTTTGGACCTCCCCAGCCTTAAATCCACTGAGAGGAGCTCTCTGTCTAGGGATGTGGCTCCTTCTGCTGGCTTCTTCCCTTCTCTAAGATAGCAGTAAGATGCACTAAACATGAGATTTCTAAAACAAATACTTTGATGAGTAGGAAAGTCTGTTTTCCTGAATAGATGCTGTTTTATAGTATTTACAACCTGCTGTTTTATAGTATTTATTCAAATATTGATAAAACCCACATAAAAGCTCTTTATGGTTCTTAATTTTTAAGAGTGTAGAGGGGTCCTGAGACCATTGCTTTTGGAAGTGATGACCCAAGGGTTATGTAAAGGACTTTTTCTTACTTTGGCAGACTGGAGACACAGAGCTCAGAGAAGGCAGAAAGTGTAATAAAGAACAATAGGAAAAGTGACGAGAGACAGGCAGATGAAGAAAGCATGAACTACCATCACAGAGAAAGGGTAGAGTCCGTGGGTAATTCTCAAAGGGATGTGCATCTGCCCCTAACCCAATCTAAATGCCTGACTCAATGTCCCCTGACTCAATGTCCTCAGAGGACACGAACCCTGGAAAACAAATGTGAGATGATACTACTCAGGTATTGCAAGTGTGTGTGTGTGTGTGTGTGTGTGTCAGAGGTCAGCCCTGATGTAATTGCCACCGAGGTCACCGTGGATGAGGTCATTGTGGGTGAGGTTACAGTGTAAGAGGCACACCTGAGCTGTCTTTTGGTGCTGTTCTCGTCCTGTGATTTCCCTATTTTCAGCACCCAGTAGGCAGGTGCTCAATAAATGTTTGTTGGAGGAGTGGGTGCTGGGGCCAGCCCCCTAACTCTGGCCTCTGTTGGACGTTCTGTGACCTGGAATCATTCTAGAAGGAAAGAGACTGCCCAGAGTGGATTTGTGTCCTGCTTGTGACTTTCTTGGTAACAACTACAATGAATATGCTCCCCAGGCTCTTAATCTGGAGAGCTCTTGATCTGGGAGTGAAGCTTAGTATGAGGGCCTTGGAGGAGCTTCCAAGTGTCTGAGAGCCTCACGAAATGGGATGCAAAGTTAGGAATTTCTAAGGAGAAAGTCAGAGCAACCTCTGACTCCCAGCAGGCTGCTAAGCCCTTTCTTAACCAAGGTTCATCCTCCCATGTTGCCTGCTGGGCTGCGTTACAGCAGCCTCTATTTCCAACATCTGCTGCAGATTTCTGACACTCACAGCCTACCCTTCACCTCTTCTCTGGCTGTTACCAGTACTTCCTCATTATCCCTGGTCATGAAAAAAAAAAAAAAAAAGAGAGAGAGAGAAGTGTGTCCCCAGGATGATCTTGCCTTTGAGCCTGGTGTGTTTCCTGACAGGGAAAAGGCCCTTGAACTGCCATGTCCTCCCCTCTAGCTGCTTCATGCCGGATCTTCTATCTAATACCTGACACAAGGAGACTCCTCCAGACTGAACTGCAAGGAAAGGCTTTATAGGCAGAACAGGCTCTGCAGAGTTGCTGCTCAATAGGCCAGGGGTCAGCAGACTTCATGATATGTGCCTTGGGCCACGTGAGTGATCCTCCTGTCGATCTTTCTCATCAGTGAAAACAGAGCTGGCACCAACCACCTCCTCTCTTACAGACTGCGGAGCTAAAATGGGCCGATGGTTGGAGTGTGCTGTGAAAGTTTGAATGATTTTGCAAATTTTATTTTATTTTTTGAATTTGAAGTAGAAAGATGTTTGATTATAAATGGTGACTTTTCCCTTCTAAAATCATTTAAAATTTTTGTAGCCTTTGAAAATGACATTTAATTATAGGCCCTCAAAGTGCAGTTGACAATAATTGTTATTTTTGGGGAATTGTTTAAAGGATGTTCATTCATGCATGCATTTTTTTCATTATTCACTTATTCAGAAAGGTGTAGAAGTCTAATGTGTGCCAGACACTGGGAAACAGTGATCCTGCTGTCCATATTTCCATTCTACACCCAAACTGTGTACTTGGTCCTGTGGTTTGGAGCTTTGTAAATCTGCTTTACCCACTTTGCCCTGAAGAACATTACTAGAACTTGGTATGCAAAATACGCCATTGGCTGATTGTTGGGATGCTTTCGAGCAGGTTTGTAACCACTTTCAGTGTACGCTGAGTGAAGACCCACTAAAGCAGTGGTTCTCAAGGTATGGCTTGCATCAGCATCACCAGGAGGGTTTGTTAAAACAGCTGGCTGGACCCCCATGCCCAGATTCTGATTCAGTCCCTGACTGCATTTCTAACAAGTTCATGGGGGATACTCATGCTGCTCGTCTTGGGGATCACACTTTGAGAACCTCTGCATTAGAGACATTTCTTTAGACCTAAGGGCTTTAAAGTCTCCTCTCCCGAGAAATTGGTGTGGTTTCATGAGGGTTTATCGTGAATCTTGTTTGTGAACCTGGTTTTCTTTTTGTTTGCTTTGCTTCAGAAATTCAGATTCAAATTTGTAGCTCAACTTTAAGAATTTTAACAGTTTGCATCTTAACTTTTCCCAGTCTTGATTTCCTATTTCATTTTCCCCATTCTGATTTTACATGTTGATACAATATAAGTTCCTGTGCTGTTTTGTGGAATGTAGTATATATTGATAAATCTGATTGCAGTCATTGTTCTTTTCTTGGACATTTGTCTTTTGAATCAACTCTAAAGTATATGTTTTGACTGTTTAATGCATTAGTTATGGGAGTAGTTTCCCCAGAAGAATTAGATTATTAATAGCAACTAACCAAAGGATTGGAAAGAAAAAATTGGGAAGAAGGTGACAGAAAGTTCTTGGTAAAAAATAGAACTTTACTTTTACGCTATCGATGCATAGATAATATCTGCAAGCAGTAACACATATGCATATATCTGTATTTTTATGTGTGTGTATATATATATGTGTGTGTGTGCATGTGTATGGTTTTTTATTTTTATTTTTATTTCTTTTTGAGACGGAGTCTTGCTCTGTCACCAAGGTGGGAGTGCAGTGGCGTGATCTCTGCCTCCCAGGTTCAAGCGATTCTCCTGTCTCAGCCTCCCAAGTAGTTGGGATTACAGGTGCCCGTCACCACACCTGGCTAATTTTTGTATTTTTAGTAGAGACAGGGTTTCACCATGTTGGTCAGGCTGCCTCGAACTCCTGACCTCAAGTGATCCACCTGCCTCAGCCTCCCAAAGCGTTGGGATTATAGGTGTGAGCCATCGTGCCTGGCTGTGTGTGTTCTTTTAAAAACTGAGAACCCTAATATATACAAAATATACTTTCTTTGGTTGTTGGAGAAAAAGAGAAGGGATGAGGCGGTGATGAGAACAGTGAAGGCAAACTACAGTAGTTGCCCAACTTTACTGGAGTCACCTGGAGTTTAAGTGTGATGCTGGTTTGCTAGGCCTGGGGGTGGGGCCTGCATTTGTAATAAGTGTATCAGGAAATTCTGGCCCATGAGAACTGGGAGAGGTTTAGCACTGGGTAGAAAAATGAAAGGCCCTGTCTGCTTTAAACCTGCTCGAAATCTTTGTGTCCATTTTTGGATAGGGAGTTCCTGTTCAGATTTTCTGCAACTTTTCCTGAAATCGAAGAGTGTAATGGGCACAATATCATTCATATTAGTCTTAGCTCCAAAAAGTACCCATTATGTTAGATGTTCATTGGAAGTAGTTTGTAGCTGATTTTTCTCTCTCTCTTTCTTCTCTTTCTGTCTGTATTTCTCTCTTCTACTTCTGTTTTTAGTTGGAGAGAAGATACTTTACCAACAACTTGTCTGAAGACAATTTGGAGATAGGAGTACTCATAGAAAACTCTTGGGGTTCTCACTGTGGGTCTTCTCCAGGGGTGTGGATAACACTAAACACTGCAGTATGGAAACTGGCGCAGAGTGGGATGTGCTGTGACACTGGCCAGCTGGAGACAGTTGGGACAGGGGATGACTTAACGTTAACATGGGGATGTTACATACACAGTCTAGAAAGGCCAGATGTTCTTTTGCACTGCTGCCTCAGGCTCTCTTTTCATCTATTTAGTGAATAACCAAATTTATCACCTGTAGTAATCAGTTACTAATTTATAATTTAATTTCTCTAAGAGTTACCTGGATTTAGAGCTCAGTGAAGGCAGTTTTTATTTAAAAGCATTTTTCTTGAATAAACATTTTATTTTAGAACAGTTTTAGAATTACAGAGAAACTGTGAAGATAGTACAGAGAATTCCCATATACCCCACAGTCAATTTTCTGTAGTGTTAATGTCTTACGTTAGTATCCTACATTGTCACAGCTAATGAATCAATAATGATACATTACTACTAATTAAACTTCATAGTTTATCAGATTTCCTTAGATTTTACCTAGTGTCCCATTTCTGTGTTAGGATCCCATTCAAGATACCACATCATGTTTATATGTCTGCTTAGGTTCCTCTAGTCTGTGACAGTTTCCCAGACTTTCCTTGGTTTTGGTGAGCTTGACAGCTTGAGAAGTCCTAGTCAGGTATTTTACAGAATGTCCTTCAAATTGGGTTTGTCTAATGTTTCTCCTGTGGTTAGACAAGGGTTTTGGGAGGAAGACCACATGGGCATAGTACCATATTTCATTCCATCATGTCATATCAATTGCATAATTAGCTTTTACATGCATACACGCTATCCAAACGACCTATCACTGTTGATGTGAACATTGGTTTCGTGGCTAAAATTATGTTTGTCAGATTTCTCCCATAAAGTTCCTCTTCCCCGTCTTTCCATACTGTACTCTTGTGAAGGAAGTCACTGTGTATAGCTCACACTTTAGTTGTGGAGAATTATGCTCCATCCACCTCCCTGAGGGAGGTAGTACTTAGAGAAATTATTGGGAATTCCTCTGCTTGGGAGATTTGTCTGTTCTCCCCCATTTATTTATTTATTCTATCATTTATTTGTATCAGTATGAACTCCTGCATATTTTATATTTTAGGTTATAATCTAATATCACATGATTGTGTTGCTCAAATTGTTTCAGATTTGGTTTTTGGGAGCTGTTTCAATTGGCTCCTGTGTCTCTTTGTGATATGCCCCCCATCCTGGTGGGTTTTTGTTGTTGCATGTGCTTTTTAAAATCACATCCTTACTCTTCCTGGCAGTACGAGATGCCCCTGGCTCACTTTGTATATTCTTTGCCCCATCCTTAGAATCAGTTATTTCTCCAGGGACCCTGGGTTCCTTTTGTTGGAGAATGGTTTTAGAAACCAAGTTCTGGGCACTGCGTGTCCTTGTAGCCACTGAGGTGTCATTGCTTTTAGGTCTGCTCCGCTGACAGAACAGAGAAATAGGTGCGTACTCACCCTTGTATTTACACATATCTATAAATATTGCTATATGTATCCATCTGTATCTATATTAAGTTGAACATGAGTTCATGCTAATGTTTTCAACTCCAATACAGTGTTACAGGGATAATTCTGGCCTTTCCCCCCTTGTCTGCAAACTCCTGCTCCAACAGTGGAAAACTGGTTCCTACCACCCACCATCCATTTACTTACATGCATAGTGGTTTCAGAATTGTTAACTTGTACCCCTTATGAAAAAGAACTTTATTGGCTAGAGTTCAGTGGTTATGTGAAATTCATTATGTGAAATTCATTTTGCCCTTAGATCTAGAGTCCATACTCATTTCTAAAGGTGCTTAAGCCAGCACCTTTTCCCTCACTTCTTTCATTGAGGTTATTTCATGCATTTTGATACAGTCGATTCTCATGTCATAGTCTGCATTTCATATTCTACCCCAGGATCTCTTGATACCCTAACTTTTTTTAATTGCATATATTCAAGTTCTACGTGCTATAAAGTTCTATGGGTTGTAACAAATGCTTAGTGTTCTCTGTCTACCATTATAGTATCATAGAGAACAATTTCACTGCCTTAAAAAAAATTATCTCATGGGCCTCAACTCACCATTTGGTTTAACAGTCCTGCTGAGAGAGTCCTGCCAGTTGTGTCTGAGAGACAGTCCTGCCAGTTGCACCTGCTGAGAGAGTCCTTCAGTTGCATCTGAAACCAGTCTGGTCTTTGATTTTACCTGATGTTCAGAAAATGCTCTCAGGCTGTCACCAGGCTGAAGAACTAGTTGGGTTGTAGCTATGGCTGTGAATCTGGTTCCCAAGAACTAGCTGTATTAGTCTGTTCTCACACTGCTGTAGAGAACTACTTGAGACTGGGTAATTTATGAAGAAAGGGGTTTAATGGACTCACATTCCACAGGCTGTACAGAAGCATGACTGGGAGGCCTCAGGAAATGTAACATCATGGCGGAAGGCAAAGGGGAAGCAAGCAGCATGGCGGAGCAGGGGAGAAAGAGAGAGGGAGAGTGAAGGGGAAAGTGCCACACACTTTCAACCAACCCGATGTCCTGAGAACTCACGGTCATGAGAACAGCAACGGGGAAGTCTGCTTCCATGATTCAGTCACCTCCCAGCAGGCCCCTCCCCTGACAGGTGGAGATTGCAATTTAAGATGAGGGGGAACACAGAACCAGACCCTATCATTCTGCCCCTGCCCCCTGCCAAATCTCAGGTCCTTCTCAACCAATTATGCCCTTCCCAACAGTCCCCAAAGTCTTTGTTTTTGTTTTTGAGACAGAGCATCAGTCTGTCACCCAGGCTGGAGTGCAGTGGTGTGATCTTGGCTCACTGAAACCTCCCCCTCCCAGGTTCAAGCAATTCTTCTGCCTCAGCCTCCTGAGTAATTGGGACTACAGGCATGCATGCACCACCACGCCCAGCTAATTTTTTTGTATTTTTAGTAGAGGTGGAATTTTGCCATGTTGGCCAGGCTGGTCTGAAACTGCTGACTTCAAGTGATCTGCCTGCCTTGGCCTCCCAAAGTGCTGGGATTACAGGCATAAGCCACCATGCTTGGCCTGTCCCCCAAAGTATGAACTCATTCCAGCATTAATGAGTCCACAGTCCAGTCTCATCTGAGACAAAGGCAAGTCCCTTCCACCTATGAGCCTGTAAAATCAAAAACAAGTTAGTTACTTCTAAGATGCAATGGGGGCACAGGCATTGGGTAAATGCTCCCATTGCAAAAGGGAGAAATTGGCCAAAACAATGGGGCTACAGGCCCCATGCAAGTCCAAAATCCAGCAGGGCAGTCATTAAATCTTAAAGCTCCAAAGTAATCTCCTTTGACTCCATGTCTCACATCCAGGGCACGCTGATGCAAGGGATAGGCTCCCAAGGTCTTGGGCAGCTCCACTCTGTGCCTGTACAAGGTACAGCCCCTGCGGCTGCTTTCATGGGCTAGCATTGAGTGCCTGTGGCTTTTCCAGGTGCAAGATGCAAGCTGTCGGTGGATCTACCATTCTGGGGTCTGGAGGACAGTGTCTGTCTTCCCACAGCTCCTCTAGGCAGTGCCCAGTGGGGACTCTGTGGGGGTTTCAACCCCACATTTCCCCCTTTGCAGTGCCCTCGTAGAGGTTCACCATGAGGGCTCCATCCCTGCAGCAGACTTCTGCCTCGACATCCAGACATTTCCATACCTCTTCTGAAATCTAGGTGGAGGCTCCCAAACCTCAGCTCTTGCCTTCTGTACACCCACAGGCCCAACACCATATAGAAGTTGCCAAGGCTTGGGACTTGCACCCTCTGAAGCCACAGCCCAAACTGTACATTGGCCCCTTTTAGCCATGGTTGGAGCTGGACTGGCTGGGACACAGGTTGCCAGGTCCCAAGGCTGTACAGAGCAGTGAGGGCCTTAGGCTTGGCCCCCGAAACCATTTTCCTCTTCTAGGCCTCCCAGTCTGTGATGAGAAGGGCTACTGTGCAGATCTCTGAAACGCCCTGGAGACATTTTCCCCATTATCTTGGCTATAAACATTTGGCTCCTTGTTGCTGGTGCAAATTCCTGCAGCTGGCTTTAATTTCTTCCCAGAAAATGGGTTTTTCTTTTCTACTGCATGGTTGGACTGCATATTTTCCAAATTTTTGTGCTGTGCTTCCCTTTTAAATGTAAGTTCCAATTTCACACCATTTCTTTCTTCACTCATATGAGCATATACTTTTAGAAACAGCCAGGCCACATCTTGAACTCTTTGCTGGGTAGAAATTTCTTCTGCCAGTTACCCAAAATTATCTCTCTCAAGTTCAGAGTTCCACAGATCTCTAGGGCAGGGCCAAATGCCACCAGTCTCTTTGCTAAAGCATAGGAAGAGTGACCTTTACTCCAGTTCCCAATAAGTTACTCAGTCTCCATCTGAGATCACCTCAGCTTGGACTTCATTGCCCATATCACTATCAGCATTTTGGTTTCAACCATTGAACAAATACTAGGAAGTTACAAGCTTTCCCATATCTCCCTGTCTTCTTCTGAGCCCTCCACACTATTCCAACCTCTACCTGTTACCCAGTTCCAAAGTTGCTATCATACTTTTCAGGTATCTTTATAGCAATACCCAACTGTTGGTAAAAATTTTCTGTGTTAGTCTGTTCTCACACTGTTATACAGAACTACCTGAGACTGGGTAATTTATGAAGAAAATAGATTTAATTGACTCATAGTTCTGCGGCCTGTACAACAGCATGCTAGGAGGTGAGGGAGAAGCAAGCACATCTTATGGCAGAGCAGGACAGACAGAGAGTGAAGGGGGAAGTGCCACATACTTTCAAACAACCAGATCTCTTGAGAACTCACTGACTATCATGAGAACAGCAAAGGGGAAGTCTGCCTCCATGATTCAATCACCTCCCAGCAGGCCCTTTCCCAACACGAAGGGATTACAATTCGAGATGAGATTTAGGTGGGAACACAGAGCCAAACCATACCATGGGCAAAAGTTGATTTTATAAGAAGTGAGAGAATGAGACAGGTGAACATTTTGAAGCCTTATGTGGCAAATTTTAATTAGCCAGGTTTATTAAAAACTCAGCTACTTTGGAGGCTGAGGCAGGAGAATCACTTACTTGAACCTGGGAGGCAGAGGTTGCAGTGAGCCGAGATCACACCACTGCACTCCAGCCTGAGGAACAAGAGCGAAATTCCATCTCAAAAAAAAAAAAAAACCTCATAAATACATTAAGATTTTATTCACAGTGTGGTGGGCATGGTACTCAAGGCCTTTAATGGGATTTTAGTAATCCAAACCTAATTCAGTCCCAGATGACTACAATATAATGGAGATAATGCTGCTTTACTTTTCCTTACTCAGAAGGAGGTCTGCTCAGGGTAGCCAGGGTGCCTTTCCCAGCACTCTTCTTTCTCTTTTGCCAGTTCTGCTTTCTCTCATTCTGTAAACATGACTTTGATCCTTGATTCTTTGCTCTTTGAACTGTACAATTGCTCCTTGGGGGTCAGTCAGCTGTCTTGTGGTTCAGTTATTCCTGTGTGGATGACTCTACCTGCAGCCCAGCCCTTTATTTTAAGTTTCAGGTCCCATTTATCTTTTTGTCAAACATTTCTGATCTCCCTACAAATCAATATTTTTAAAAACCAGAGTCATCTCAAACCAACTGACCCTGTAGATTGCCTTACTTCTTGCAGTTTTAGTCTTACAGTATTCCAGATACTAGAGCCGCCTTTGGGCTTTTTATCATCCCTAATCCTTACCCACCAAGTCCTGCTGAGCTTCTTTTGTGATATTTCTCTCCTGCCTCCTCCACCACACACTTGTACCACTGAGATAGTCTCTTAATTCTGCCCAGTGCTTCCAGCCCAGTCTACACCCCTGTAGTTTGTCCTCCAGCCTGTTGTTTTAGGACTGTTGCTAGCCTAATTATTTGAAATGAAATTTCTGTTCTTAACTTGGCATCCAAACCTTTCGTCCATTGCATTTCTAGCTTTATCTTCTAATTTCTAGCTTTACCTTCTAATTCACTTAAATGAGATACAATTTAATCAAACCACGTATTCCTTGCAGCTTCTGTGCTGTTTTCCACATCTCTCTCTTTCCCCATCTTGGCAGGGTAGATTTTAGAGGTGGAATGAAATTTGCAGGTGGAAGTTATGGGGATATGGATTGGCTTTAGCTTAATATAAGGATGACCTTTCTAACAGAACTGCAAATGATGGGGTGGGTATCATGGAAGAAGTCTACCTGTTATCTCCCAGGTCATCTGCTGTCATCTCCCCTTTAAAGACATCATCTTCCATATCTGCACATTTGACTTCTCCTCTCTTTTGAAGCTGCTTGTTTCCATGTCCCATGACGTTAAACTTGGGGACTCCTCCCACCTCTCAGATGGTATTTTCTCTGGTTCTTTCTTTCACTCCTTAAGTGAATTTGTTTTTTCTTTTCTTCTTTTCCTGTGCTCTTTCTTGAAAAGTTTTACAGCTCTTAGACTTAGTGTTTACCTTTTGAGAATCATAACCCCAGCCCTATGTTTAACTACATGATTTGTCTTTGTTTCCAACTTCTTGCCAGATATTTTTCTATTTGAGTACTTTTGTGTCCAAATTTAAACTCATTTCCTTCCCTTTAAAACATGTTCTTTCCCTGAGTTCCCTGGCTGATTAGTGGCAACAGAGATTGGCAGATCTTTCTGTAAAGAGCCAGAGAGTAATATTTTTGTCTTCGTGGGCCATGAGGTCTCAGTCACAACTACTCATCTTGTAGATAATATGTAACTAAAGGGTTGTGACTGTGTTTCAGTAAAACTGTACTTACAAAAATAGGCAGCAGCTGACATCGGCCTTTGGGCTGCTGTTTGCTGACCCCAATCTGGGATACCCAGGCCCCAAACTCCATACTCCTTTGGGCTTTCCACTGCTTTTGTTTGCTCTCTTCCCATGATTATTAATTTTCACTGATTTTACCCTTAGCAAATGGTTCATACTTCTAGACCATAGCTGTCTCTCTGTTCATTGATCTGGTAGACAAAATGTTCCTTTTACATGTTAATCTCTATCATTTTACATAATCAAAAACCTCTAGTGGCTCCCCTTGGCCCACAACCTAAGGTTACAGTTCTCTGAGTGTAGCTTTTTCTACGTTTTGCCTCCAGCCTTCTCTCTTACTCCTGTATGGACATTCCTCCAATGACACTGATCAAGTTTGTGTTCTGATATTGGTTCTATCTCTTCTCACAAGGCGCTCCTGACTCAGAATGGTCTCACTTCCCACTAATTGAAACTTGCCTTCAGGCCTCAATTCAGGGTCCCACTTCCCAGGTAAAGCTTTGCTCTAGCCCAGTGATTGCTCCTCCTCTTAATCTGTATAGGGCTTTTTTTTTTTTTTTTTTTTTGAGACAGCATCTCTCTCTCTCACTTAGGCTGGAATGAAGTGGTGTGATCACTGCAGCCTCCAACTCCAGGGCTCAGGTGATCCTCCTGGTTTAGCCTCCTAAGTAGCTGGGATTACAAGCATGTACCACCACATCCGGCGAATTTTAAAATTTTTTTGTAGAGATGGAGTCTTATTATGTTGCTTAGGCTGTTCTGGAGCTCTGGCCTCAAGTGATCTTCCTATCTTGGCCTCCCAAAATACTGAGATTACAGATGTGAGCCACCACACCCAGCACTGAATAGTGCTTTTGATGTTGCCACTGACCTGTTCAATTGAGACCACATTGGGTTGTAATTTGTGGTGTTCCTCCCTCTCCATCTGAATTTTTTTTTTTTTTTTTGAGGCAGAGTCTTGCTCTGTTTCCCAGGCTGGAGTGCAGTGGCACTATCTCGGCTCACTGCAAGCTCTGCCTCCCAGGTTCACGCCATTCTCCTGCCTCAGCCTCCCAAGTAACTGGAACTACAGGCGCCCCCCCACCACACCTGGCTAATTTTTTATATTTTTAGAAGAGACAGGGTTTCACCATGTTAGCCAGGATAGTCTCGATCTCCTGACCTTGTGATCCACCTGCCTCGGCCTCCCAAAGTGCTGGGATTACAGGCGTGAGCCACTGCGCCCGGCCCGCACATCTGAATTTTCAGAAGCTGTTAAGGACAGCCCAGTAGATGCTCAGATGTCATAGGTAAAGGTCATATATTGAACTCTTTGTCTTTCCTCCAGTTCTGCTTCCCCCTTGGAGTCCCTGTCTCAGTTAATAGCACCAAGGATCATCATTGCCTCGTGATTCTGACTCCTCTTTCACCTCCACCCTACCTGTGTCAGTTACAAAAAGTCCAGCTGCTGCTCCCTCCTATGTCTTTCTCCTATCTGCCCCGTCCTCTCTATCGCTTCTGCTGCTGACTTAGCTCAGGTCACCACTGTCTTTCACTCAGATCATTGGAATAGCCTTTGAACATGAATTCCCACCACCAGTTTCTCTCCCCTTATAATCCCAACAGTCATGTATCGGGATCTGACATGTAGGTATGACCTTGTAATTTTGCTGATTGAAACCCCTCAGTGGCTTCCCATTGCCCTGGGATAAGGACCAGCCTGCCAGCATGTCATGAGTGTATTATTGATTGGATACACTTTCCTCTGTAGCCCTATTTCTGACTTGTCTCATTTACATAGCTTACATTTGAGCATCTGTAACCCCTATTACGGATGTGCATTTGCACATTCCCCCTCTCTGTGTAGATGCCTCCCCCTTCCCCAGGTCCACCAGGAAAATCATCACCTGAATTTCTAGGCATTGTACAAACGTTCCCTCTTTTGTGGAACTTTTATCTCCTTCCCTGCAGAAGACCAAGAGGAGTAAAGATGTTATCATAGAGTAACTGTTGGGATAGAGACATAGGCTCGATCTATTTTCTAATGCCCCCTCAGATTCAGAGTCTTCCAAAGTTGGCCTGGAGACTGAGCAATGAATAATTAAGCAAACAAGTCTCTGAAACATCTTGAAATGCTTATGTATGCTGAATATGTAGTTTTGAGTTCTTGTTTTGGTTTTGCTGGAGCTTTTGCCTTCTTCCTCCATTACAATGGATGATGAGAATCAACAATGTAGAATTCTTCTGGGTTAGTTTATGTCTTGTTTTTAACCTGGTATCTTCAGTTTGTTAAGACATTTTTCCTTTATTGTGGGGGTTCCCCTGCAAAGAAGGAGGCTCCCTTGTGGGGCCGATGACCACTGTCTCTAGGCAACCCAGAGAGGTGTGAAAGAAAAAAGGGGGCTGTGAGGCTGCAGGGAGTATATTCCCCATCTCCAGCCAGGGTCACACCTGTCACTTCTGTTTAGTACCTCTTCCTAGTAAAGACAGTGTGTGTTCCCTTTCTGGAAGGGTCTACTTAGCAGAAATGAGGAGGGGTGAGCTCATGTGGAAAGTGCCTTTTTGAAGTGTTCTTTTATGTGGGGGACACACGGTATGGAGGGGATGCACAATTACTCTTCTGTGGTTCCTCTTTCTTACTCCAGGGTCTCCTTTACAATAAGGTCCCTAGGGATGCCTTATCAGAGAAGAAGAAAAGTACCTTCTTAGTTCTTTTTTGTTTTGTTTTGTTTTATGATGGGGTTTCACTTTGTCACCTGGGCTGGAGTGCAGTGGTGCAGTCGTGGTTCATTGTAGCCTTGACCTCCCAGCCTCAAGTGATCCCCCCACCTCAGCCTCCCAAGTAGCTGGGACTACAGGTGCATGCCACCACACCTGGCTCTTTTTTATTTTTTATAGAGATGAAATCTCCCTGTGTTACCCAGACTGATCTTGAACTCCTGGACTCAAGTGATCCTCCTGCCTTGGCCTCCCAAAGTGTTGGGATTTCAGGTGTGAGCCACCACAACCAACCCCTTCTTAGTTCTGGAGAGCACAGTCTTGCCTGTGGTCCTATACCAAGAGTCCTCTCCTGATTTCCAGAGAGGACATTTGACTTCTTCAGGAGAACTCACCCCACTCCTTTTGGTCTATTAGGAGCACCAGAAGCTTTGGACCTGATGGGCTGGGCTTGGTCTCTTCAGAGCCTCTGTCCTCATTCACAGAGGAGGTATCAGGTAGGCCTTCCAGCACATAATTACATTACCTGGGAATTTAAGTGGGAGGAATTGCAGTGGAGTATTTTGAAGAGCCTAAGGCATCCTTCATTTAATTTACATTTTCGATTCTTCAGATATTGGAATCAAAGATTGAGACACACACACAACACCATAGCACGCAGTAGACCATTTCTACCTTTAGCCATCTCCTTGTTAGAAAAAAAAAATAGTTTTGTCCTCAGAGGTATCCAACTTGACTACTTGTGATTTTTGCTATGGGCAGAAAAACTTTGAAAAATTAATTTTAATGTAAAAGAGTTTTACTTTTGCCAGAAGATAACACCTTCCTATGCCAGAACCTGGGGGTCATGGGATCTGAGTTGAAGTAATTCTAAGTTTAAATTTGTAGCAACCATGTGAGTATGTTTAGCTGGGAGGCGGAAGAATTATTGTGAGCCTTAAGGATATATTTTAGAGAGTTTCTTTAGTAGTCTTCAGATGTCTACTTGCTCTGTAAAGTTCAGAAACTGTTTAGGACTTGGAACTTTAGAATATTAGATAGAAAAGGATTGATAGGCTTAGTCTACTCTGTTTTTGAGAAGCTGAAGCCCGGTGACCTCCCCTAGTGGCAGGTAGGCAATGTCGGAGTTGTGGTCATGGCCTGGGCCTCTTTTCCAACCTGCTCTCTGACCTCAGGTAGGATCCAGATTGAACAGGTAAAGGGTGGACCAAAGCTTTAATCAGTAAAGTAATGACACTGTTTTCTTTCATTTGAAACCAGTCAGATTTGACAAGCCCTACTTTTCTGTTCAGTTTTTGCCATCATTGTTTTCTGGAAGTTTTTAATCTGTGATTTCTCTTAGTATGCTTTGACATATAACACCTAGTCTGACTGTTATAGAGATGAAAGTAGAAAATTAGCAGGGATGTAGTATTTGCCTCATGCAACTTCTTTTCCTTTAAACCCCTTCCCACGTCGGGGGGACACATTGTGTGTCTACAGCATGTGACGCTGACTCGGACTCTCCGGGCAGCTGACTAATGGCACCTAAACTGCCTGCTGCATTTTCCCTGCCCCAGCGCAGACTTGCTTAGCAGCTCCTGCCTCGGGCCCTCATTGAGAACCATCCAGCGGCACATCAGGCTGGTGCCACTCCCAGTGGCCTTGGCAGTGAGGCGGTGAGGCGGGAGCACCCTCAGGTGCTGATAGCACACGTCTTGCCCAGGTTCCCAGGGGAATGAGTGATGTGATGACCTCATGTGCCAGAAGCCAGGGCAGGCATGCTTCAGGCTGAGAGAAAGCAACAGACGGACCTCAGGCAGATGCAGTCAGAGCAGCCTCAGGGGAGGCTGGTGTGGCACCAGTGTGGCATCTTCTTAGCGTCTGAATGTTGGTGTTCACTGTTTGTGTGACCTCACCCAATTCAGTAACCTTCTTGAGCCTCCATTTTTCCATCTGTGCAATGGTGGTTATAATACTTAACACTGCAAGTGGTGAAGGTGAGAGATAATATATGTCAAGCACTTAGCAGTTGACCAAACTAAAGACATAGCTGTTGTTTTTATTATTAGAAACACAGCCTAAGCCAGGCACAGTGGCTCACACCAGTAATTTTAGCACTTTGGGAGGCCAGGGCAGGTGGATCACTTGAGCTCAGGAGTTCGAGACCAGCCTGGGCAACATAATGAGACCCATCTCTAAAAAATACAAAAATTAGCTGGGCGTGGTGGTGTGCACCCATAATTCCAGCTACACTGGAGATGAGTTGGGAGGTTGACTTGAGCCCAGGAGACGGAGGTTTCAGGGAGCTGTGATTGTGCCACTGCACTCCAGCCTGGGTGACAGAGCCAGACTCTGTCTCAAAACACAAACAAACAAACAAACAAAAAACAAGAAAAACCAATACAGCCTTATTTTTCCTGTTAGGTTATTGGTACAATCCAGTTAGAATTTTTTTTCTTTAGGAATTTGAATGCTCATTTTTAAGCTTGATAATTTCAGGTGGAAGAGAATCATGAAATGCTTTATCATGTTTTTAGGTTCATTATTTATCCCTAGAGTAAGACTTAGGAAAGCCATAGAAAAGAGCCATCCAGCCAAGAATTGAATTTTGTCAACTTCTTTATTATAGAGGTTTGCTCAAAGCCCATAGAGTCTAGATGAACCTTCTACCTTTGCCCCCAAAATTGTTTTTTTTCTTTTAATATGCTAGATCCCTCTGCTTATTCCAGGCTGAAATGAATGTCATGTAGCTAGAAGTTTCCTGTCTGTGATCAATTCTAATGGCTTTTGTGAAGGGAAATGGTTGTAAATTATTACCAGTTAATTAAATGAATGTTTCTCTTGAGTCCTTTGTGCAGGCTTTTATCCAAGCCTGTTTAGAATCATGGAACATTAGAGCTAGAATATTTTTAGACAACTCTTGTTTCATGGACAAGGAGACTTAGCCAGTGACATAAGTACTTGCCCAACTCCTGCAAAGTGATGCCAAGGAAAAGCAAACTTTGGCTGAGGGTGTAGGAGTGGCTGTGCTGGGGATCCGGTGGGTACATCAAGCTAACAGAGTATAATTTCTAAGCAGTGAGCACTTGTCATCCTTATGTCACCAGTATTCCTTGGAGCCATCTTGGAGTGCTTTTGTTTTTTACAAAGTGCTATCATGTAAGACTATTCTGTAGTAAATATTACCATTCCTATTTTTATAGGCGAGGAAATTGAGGTGGTCAGATGACCTTATTTAGTTCTTAGGTCAACTCAACAGATATGTATTGAGTGTTTACTTGGTTCAAGGAACTCTGCTAGGCTCCTTGGGAACATAGTATCAGATCCTGCTGGAATGGAGGTTACAGACTTACTGCAAGTGATGAGATACATGTATAAAAATGTAAGTAATTGTTCAAGGTATGGATAAGTGTTAAGATAATAATAGTTGAGATGTGAATTTTGAGACTGGAGGGATCAATGTGAATATCAAATCCTGGCACCAGTTTCTTCCTTCTGCTCCTGAAGCTATGTCATCTTCTATGCTTGGTGACCCATCCAACCTGCAGCCCTGAGAGCTCCTCTGGGGAGTCTTGAGTACCTGGCAGTTGTCTCGACCCTGGGAGTCATTCAGTAAAGGTTCAAATGAATGAATGGATAGATACAGTGAAGAGAGACAGGCTTTCCAGGCAGAGAACATGGCATGAGCAAATGCGTGGCTGAGTGATAGAGCCAGGAGGCAGGCCTGACTAGGAGAGCAGGTTTTAAAGAGGGATTTTTTAATTCTTTTTATATTTTAACTTTCTAAAGTGACAATGGAAGGAAGGGAATTTTGAAAACAAAGTTTGGATAGATTAGTGGGAAGGCAGCGAAAGGGGATCCCAAGTGGTCCTGAAAGCCACGTGGAGCAGGGTGTTTTATTCTGAAGACTCTGGGAAGCCAGCGGAGGCTTTGGAGGGGGAAGTTGATGAGAACAGCACTTTAAAAAAGGCTGTTTGTTTCTGGTGGGGTGTCCTATGACTGCAGGAGAAAGGATGAGGGGAGGAGGCCTGCAGTGACAGGGATCCTAGAGTGATGGAGGGAACAAAAGGAAAAACAGATGGTCACGGTGCCTCAAGTTGGAGTGGCTCCGGGATTTTAAGCCTGGGAATGCAGAACAACAGTGGTTCTAGTGATTCAGTGATGACCACTGGAAGCTTTAGGAGAAAACATGGGATTGGAGCCCTTTAAAGCAGGAGTTGGCCCCTCAGAGAGAATCTAGGTCAGGCTTCCCAGATGTTGGTCTGTGGTCTGGCACAGTCACCCACAGAACTTTTAAAAATAGCAGATGCCTAGACCCCATTCCCTTGCCCCAGAAAATTTAAAATCAGTAGATCACCTGTGGGGCCTGGGAATCTTATATTTAATCCCTCTCTGTGGTTCTTTGGCAAAAGAGTTTGAATGGCCTTCCTGATGTCACAAACTGGTCAGGACAGAGCACCAGGATCCAGGTCTTCTCTGTCTTTGCTATTACTCAGCCACAATGTGGGAGATAAGGGATAAGTTCAGACAGGGAGGTGTAGTATTTGAGGCAGCGCTGATTCATGTGAGTTAAACAGTGATGGCTCTTTGAGGAAGGGGTTACTTGGCATGAGAACTCAAGGGTTAGATGGCTCTGAGGGTGCATGTTGGGAATCATTCAGCCAAGAAATGCTTTCCCGAGTGGCTGCTGTGAACCAGGCACAGGATAGAGCTTCGGGGACTCTATCCTGTAGAAGAGTAGAACAGAGTAGTAGAAACAACATAGAGAACCCTAACGGACCCTAACGGCTGAAGAACCCTAACGGACCCTAACGGCTGAAACTGTGTTTATGTTTTGTTCTCTGAGCTATTTTGAGTACATTTAGGTATAAGTTACAACGTATGGGTTGAAATTCATTATTTTGGGTATGGATGTCCAGTTCTAACACCATTTGTTGACACTGAGGTTTTATACTTTTGTTCATTTGTCTATTTGTGTATAAGAATCACATTTTTTTAAAAGACCACTGTTATCTGGGTTTCAACAAGGGCCCAGGTGTTGTTCTTTTTACCAAGAGCAGTGGTCTGTAGGGGAGGGGGTTAGTGTATTTATTGCTCCTTGAATGACTGTTAGAATAAGAATGCTAAGTGTGTTCATTTCTATGTGGGGCTGCCCTAGACTCTGACCTCAGCTCTGTCCTATTAGACACTCTTGTCAGTGCATTAGCCAATGACATAGGTAGCCTGAGGCCCTGATTTGGGGAGCCATAAAACTGAGAAGGGGAGCGAATGAACTGACTGGATTTGCCATCCAGTGAACCCTGTGACCTGAAACAAGCCAAAATATTACAGAAAAAAACGAAGCACTTAGGTTTTTGTGAAGGTTTTGAGCCTAACCACTGCACAAGCACAGGATGTGGGAAGCAAAGCCTTATAGCACCTAGAAAAGATGCAGAGGTTTTAGTTCATTGTAAGCTCAGCCTGGGCCACTGGGGCTTCTCAGAGCGCCCGTGTATTCTCACTGCATTGGTAAAGGGCACTGTCGCTGTGAAGATCAACGTTAGTGATAATCTTGCTCTCGCTCGTGAAGGTCAGGTCACACACTCAGGCTGATTTCACCCTTTAATGGGGATGTGGAGAAATTGGGGCATGTCAGGAGGAAACTGACCAGAATGGTGAAGGAGGAGAAAATCATGTCCTACATGAAGTTGCTGAGAGTTTGAGGTACCCAGATCTATTTTGTTTACTCATTTGTTCCACAAACCATTTTCTGTCCCCTTATATGCAAGGTAGGGTCTCCTTTGGGGACAGGGCATAATGACTACAACATGATGTGGGTTCCAGCAGTAGTCTTCATAACAGGTGTGGAGTTGCCCACCTGTCTGAAAGAGGTCTGGGAAGGTCTCCCTGTACAGGTGGGTCTTGAATTGATGGACAAATTGGAGTCTGATAAGTATGAAAAGGAAGAAAGGAGTTTCCAGCCAGAAAGATCACATACCCCAAATCACTAGGCAATAAGCTACAGATAAGTAATGTGTAATTTTCATAATTTTGACTATATTCCTCAGTGTGCTGCTTGACCCTTAATGCGTTTGGTTGCTCTCTCAGAATAAATAACATACCTCCCTGGAGAGTGTACAAGAATTAAGAGATGAGGATGCTGGTGTATGCAGCTGTAGTGGTGGGAAGAACTTAGGCTGAAAGGTAGGACGGGGTATAGTGTCTAGGGCTATGTGCTATGCTAAAGAATTTGGACCTCACCATGGACAGGAGAGGAAACACTGACGGTTTCTAAGTTAGGAAGCCACATGGTCAGATTTTAATTTTTGAAACATATCACTGGCAGCAGCTGGAGGACAGTAGTCTGGAGATAGAAGGCAGCTAGAAGCCCATTCAGGGAGGCCAGATGAACCACGGCAGTAGGAGTGGAGTGGGGGTGGATCCAGGAGAGACTTCGAGAGTGGGCATGTTGGGATCTGAGAGCGATTGCATGTACCTGCTGAGGAGCTGGGCTTCTGGTGTGGATTGCTGGGTAAATACAGGGCTCAGGAGTGAGAGGAGGGCCAGGAAAGGGTGGTGTCCTGGAAGTAAGGAATGAGAGATTCATGAAGAGGAAGACAGAGAGATCAACTGAGATGAAGACAGACATATCTTTGTATCTGACAGTAGGACGTCATAAAAGTTGCTAGAGCTGTTTCAGTGCTGGTGGGAGGCAGGGAGGCAGACTGCAGGAGATAGCATGGATGTTAGAAGGCATAGAGGGATGTGATAATTGTTGTCAAATATTTGACCTATTCTCTTTGGCTGACAATTCGGATATGTTTTTTGAGTGCAAGTGATAGAAACCCCAACTCAAACTGGCTAAGACAAAAGGAATTTGTAGGCTCAAATAACAAAAAAATCCCAAAGAATCAAGAAAGGCTTGATCTAAGGGTTTAAATGATGTTATGAAGAGTGGTTCTCTTTCTGTCCCTCAGCTCTCCCCTCTTTGTTAGCTTCATTCTGTAGCTCAGTGGGGGGACAACACAGGTGCCAGATACTCCCAAGTTTGTGTCCTTCCAGATTGAAGTTTAGCAGAAGCGAGATCTTGTCCCTTCTTTGTAGATCCACGATTCCTAGTTGGACCTACTTGGATTTTTGTGCCCAAACCTGAACCAGTAGATGCTGATACCAGGTAGGGAGTTGTAATTACACTGATAGCCAGAGAGAAGGAATGTGCCTGCCCCAGGCCAGCTGTGCAGAGTTCAGTCAGTGCTCTGATCTGCTAGGCCTGGCCACATGTCCACTCTAGAGCTAGGGGCAGAATCCCAGATGAGCCATTTGGACTACATATGAGGGAGGGGTAGTTCTCAAATAAAGCTCAAGTGTTATTCCCAGAAACTGGGATGGATGTACTAGCTAGAGACAGTGTCCACTGGAGCTGTAGAGGGCGAAACTAAGGTAAATCAGTGGAAATTATTGGTCTTGCTACATTTGTATTCATAGAGAAAGATCTGTCTATGATGTACAGGAATGGAATAGGCCAGCTGTTAAGGTAATGAGCTGGTTGTCACTGGGAGGTATCTAAGCATCCGCCATGAATAAATGATAACAGCCCATCAGCAGTGTATAGAAGGAACGAATAACCTCTAAAGCCACATTTTGCAAACTGTTTCTCTGTGACACGGTAAGGAATACATCTTTACATTAAAACCCAGTGTACCCTTTTATATGTATATAAAACTACACACAAAAGTTGCATGAAGCAGTACTTTTCCTTACTACCTGTAGCATGTTCATATTTTCTGTTCTGTTTTTATTCTACTTTAAAATCCCTGTTGTGGGCTGGGTGTGGTGGCTCACACCTGTAATCCCAGCACTTTGGGAGGCTGAGATGGACAGATCACTTGAGGTCAGAAGTTTGAGACCAGCCTGGCCAACACAACGAAACCACATCTGTACTAAAATTACAAAAATTAGCCAGGTGTGGTGGCATGTGCCTGTAGTTCCAGCCACATGGGAGGCTGAGACAGGATAATCACTTGAACCCAGGAGGCAGAGGTCGCAGTGAGCTGAGATGGTGCCACTGCACACCAGCCTGGGCGACAGAGCGAGATTTTGTCCCCCCCCCAAAAAAAAAAAAGAATTCCCTATTGTGTGCAACCCACTAAGTTGCTTTCATGTGTCTCTAAAAAGTTTCAACCTGCAGTTTGTAAAGCCTTGTTCTAAGGTCCAGTGTCTTACCACATCTGCCCTAGGTGGACAACACTTGAAGACCGTGTTTAAATCTGGCTTTTCCACCACAATGGGTGGCTTGGGTCAAAAATGCAGAAGGAAACCTGTTCTACTTGTGAGAACTCCTGCTTCTAACTGGTGGAATCTCCTGCTGTCTGTCAGAGTAGCTCCTGACCCATCTTGAGATGGAAAGGCCTTTGTGGGCCCTCAGGGAAGAGTTGAAGGGAGTTTACGGACTGGCTGTGGGCTGCAGGATGGCAGAGGCGGCCAGGCAGCAACTGTGCCTGTGCCAGCAGTAGTTTATGTTGTGAGGTCAAATGTATGTGTATGTATATATTCTCTGGCAGGCCTTTATATTGAAGATGAGGGAGTGGCTTTTAAAAATAATGTATTTTTGACTTGAAACAAGTCAAGGCAGAGAGTGGAGACAATTAGAGGCTGATATCCTGTTTAGTCATCTCTCTTGAGAGCTCTATTTTCAGAGCTGTTCTGTAATGGTTCACAAGTGGTATTAAGATAGTTAAGAGGATATTGTTAGCAGTAGTCATGATGCAAGTAGCTGATTTGAACAGGGAGGTGATTTATAGTGTGGTAACCACATTGGTAACAGGTTTTATGCAGCGAAAGGGAGGGTTGTAAGAATAGGTTGTTATGCAGGTTAAGCTTTCTGAATCTGAACAAAGCAGGCATCTTTTATTTTGAAAACGTATATAATCAGGGTGTGGTGGTGACCTAGCGTAAGTCTAGTGCATTTTGGGGGGCTTTGTCATGGGTAGATACAATTAAAAAAAAAAAAGTAAGTAGTACTGTTGAGAATCTTTGAGATCGGCTGGGCATGGTGGCTCTCGCCTGTAATCCCAGCACTCTGGGAGGCCGAGGTGGGCGGGTTGCCTGGTCTCAGGAGATCGAGACCAGCCTGAGCAACATGCCTCTCTAAGCCAGGCATGATGGCACGTGCCTGTGGTCCCAGCTACTTGAGAGGCTGAGGCAAGAAGATCACTTGAGCCTGGGAAGTCAAGGGTAGAATGAGTCATGATCGCATCATTGCAGTCCAGCCTGGGTGACAGAGGGAGGCTCTGTCTTAAAAACAAAAAAACAAAAAACAAAAAAAACCATCTTTGAGATCGTATGTGGAGGCTATGTTAGAAATGCTAGGCCAACACCAACTGCAGTGGCTCACACCTGTAATCCCAGTACTTTGGAAGACTGAGGTGGGAGGATTGCTTGAGCCTAAGAGTTTAGACTGGGCAGCATAGTGAGATCTTGTCTCTACATACATACATGCATACATACATACATACATACATACGTACCTAGATAAGCAAGCAAGCTGGGCATGGTGGCATATGTCTATAGTCCTAACTACCTGGGAGGCTGAGGCAGAAGATTGCTTGAGGCCAGGAGTTTAAGGCTGCAGTGAGCTATGATTGTGCCACTGCACTCCAGCCTGGGAGACAGTAAGACCCTGGCTCAAAAAAAAAAAAAGAAAAGAGAAGAAATGCTAAATAATGATGCCATGGACTTTTCAGATTGGAAGAGTGAGGCTCAGTGTGGTAGAGGACCTTGCTCAGGGTCCAGAACCAGCTGTGACAGAATCAGACTAGAGTTCTTGGCCTGGTCTAGTAGGGGGCACTTTCCACTGTACCAGGTGACTTATTTGCAGCTTATTTAAATTTAATATTCAACCAGAAATGATCATTTGTATCTCTACTCAAGCTTCTCTATAAGTCAGGCTTCTCTTCAGATGGAAGGTGAAAGGCAAAAATGGAACCACAGCCAAAAAAAGAGAGAAATAAAATAAAAATGGAGCCATGGGCAGAATCTGGAAAGATTTATTTAAGGACAATTGTAAATTCATGTATTTGAGTCCACAAGAGCCTCACAATGCAAGGCCTAGAGGTGTTCATGGATAGTGAAGTTAGCATCTGGTAGGAAGAGGGGAATCCATCCACCTCAGCTAGTGGTGATCAGAACAGAGCCAGAGGGTGCTGTTCATCCTGGGCACCATGCTGCATGGGGTCTTCAGGAAACTGGACTATATGCAGAGGATGAGACCACATGAAAAGACTTCAAGCTGCATTGCTTGCAGAATGCATGTCTTGATATTTCAGCTGATAGGTAACTTCAAGGTACGTTGATACTCCCGTGACTGGTCAAGAGTAGCAGCCCGACACAGTGCCTCACGCCTGTAATCCCAGCACTTTGGGAGGCTGAGGCAGGAGGATCATTTGAAGTCAGGAGTTCGAGACCAGCCTGGCCAACATGGTGAAACCCCATGTCTGCTAAAAAATACAAAAACTGATGAGGTGTGATGGCACACACCTGTAATCCCAGCTACTCAGGAGGCTGAGGCAGGAGAATTTCTTGAACCCAGGAGGTGGAGGCTGCAGTGAGCTGAGATCATGCCGTTGCACTCCAGCCTGGGCAACAAAGTGAAACTACCTCTCTCAAAAAAAAAAAAAAAAGTAGTGAGTGCAAGGCTCCTAAACTTCCTTCCCCAGTGCTTCCTTAAGATTGACCAGACTTTGGTGGAAAATTGTAGCAGAGACTCTTTATACATTTTATTCCATAAAATTTGCAGTTGACCAAGCCACATGTGTTCATTACCTTATTTCTCTATTTCATATTCTTCATGTGGTTTAGTAAAATGCTGCTCTTATAAGCCATATGCATAAGATATGGAGGTCTCAAAAACAATTACCAAGTATATGGATGTGCCTCTCTATATTATGACAAGCCAAAAATGGGAGAGAGTACAATTCAAGAGGAAGGAAACTCTGAAAAAATGTGGTTTCTTTTAGATTTGCTTTTCAATCTTTATAGTTTTTTGAGCTTTCACTTGTTTCCCTGCCCCACTACTGTTTAATGAAAGACTTAGATTTATTTGATTTGTAGCTGTGATTTACACATTAGGTCTCTCTTTGATTAATTGTTTAAGGCCCACAAAAAATATTTTAATACTAAAATATACATTTTTTTTTCTCTTTCTAGGTGGATCTCGAGCCAGAAGGCAAAGTATTTGTGGTAATAACCCTTACAGGGAGTTTCACTGAAGGTAAGAATGAGTTTTGGGTAGTTTCCAGAATATATGTAATACATAATCCTGCTTTATACTCAGTAGGAATTTTTATCATGGAAATTATAAAAAAGAGCATGTTGTAAGAGATGCTTAAAAAAATCACTTTGTTAAGTTGGGCTGGCTAGTATTTTCTTGCCCAGTGGTCTATTGGTTCAGGTTGCCAAATTAAATATATTTGCTAAATCTGGCAGTCTCACATTTCATTGAACACACTCACTGAGTTTTTGTTTTTATTCAGTGTCATTGTCATTGTAGCTGAATGGTTTTTGCGTCTTTTTGGTTCATGACTGTGGAATTCTATTTTACATCTTTGGTTTTGTGCCAACCTTTTAGTTTGTCTATGAAAGAAATTTAGGGATCCAATTATCTTCTTTTTAATCTCTATCTCATTTGTGACCTGTAAGGGATTCTGTTCCTCATCTCTAGCTACCATATTCCCTACTCCCCCATCCAATTTTTTTATTTTTTAAATTGAGGTAAAATTTATATGGGGGTGAAATGATAGATCAGAAGTGAACAATTTGAATTTTGACAAATGCATACAACTGCATAATCAGCAGCCCAATCCAAGATACAGGACATTTCCATTGTTGTGAACATTTCCCTGTACCCTTTTTCAATCCCTGGCTACCAAAGGCAATACGTAAAGTGCTTTATTTCACCACAGGTTAGTTTTACCTACTCTAGAAGTTCATATACATGGAATTATACAGTATGTTCTCTTTTATGTCTGGTTTCTTTCACTCAGCATACTTTCTAGAAGATTCATATCATTGTGTATATCAGTATTTTTTTCATTTTATTTCTGAGTAGTATCCCATTATATAAATGTAGCACCCATTTGTTTACCCATTCTCTTCTTAGTGGACTTTTGGGATTTTTCCTATTGTTGTCTATTATGAATAATACTTTTATTAACCTTCTTACACATAAATTTTCCTGGACATAACACTTTCATTTCTCTTGGGTGATTATATGGGAGTCAAATTGCTGGGTAATAAAGTAGGTGTATGTGTAACTTCAGAAGAAATTTCCAAATGGTTTCCAAAGTGGTTTTATTACACTCCCACCAGCAATGTATGAGAGTTCCAGTTACTCCATATCCTCATTAACACTTTCTATGGCTGTTGCTTTTCATCGTAGACATTCTAGTGGGTATGAAATTACATCCTGTGGGTTAAATTTGCATTTCCCTGATATTGAGCACTTTCTCATGTGCTTATTGGCCATTTGTTTGTTTTTTTGATGATTTTCAGTTCCAGTCTTTTGTCCTATTTTATAAAATTGGAATTGTCTTTTTATTATCGATTTAGAGGAGTTCTTATTTTCTGGATATGAGCCCTTTGTGAGAAATATGTATTGTGATTACTTATTCCCAGTCTGTGGCTTGCCTTTTCATTTTCTTAACGGTGTCTTTGAGCAAAAGTTTTAAATTTCTATGAAGTTCAATTTATTAATCATCTCATCTTTTGTAGTTCGTATGTTTTATGTCCTAAGAGATCTCTCTGTCATAGGGTCACAAAGATATTCTCCTGGTTTTTTTTTATTTGTTTTTTTTTTTTAGAAGCAAATTGTTTTAGGTTTTCTCTTTAGGTCTGTGTGCCTTCTTAATATTTGTGTGTGATGTCACAGAGGAGTTGAAACTTTTTTTTTTTCAATACACTAATGCAGTTGTTCTAGCACCATTTATTGGAAAGTCTCCCCCGACCACTTGAATCACCCTGGAACCTTTGTTGAAAATCAGTTGACCATATAATGTGGGTCTGTTTCTGGATTATCTGTTCTGTTCTGTTGATCTATTTGTCCATCATTATGCCAGTATTACACTGTCTCTCATTACTGTTGCCTTATAGTGAGTCTTGTGGTTACATAGTATGAGCCCTCTAACTTTGTTCTTTTTTGTATGTTTAAGGTTATTTTAGCTATTCTTGGTATTTTGCATTTTGATGTCAGTTTTAGAAACAACTTATATATTTCCAGACAAAATCCTGCCGTATTTTGAATTGAAGTAGTGTTGGACCTATAGATCAGTTAGAAGGGAGGGGAATTGACACTTGATAATCCTGAGTATCTTTAAACCCATCTATAGTCAGTCAGTTATCGTCCTTGGACATAGTATTTGCTCATAAGGCATAGCCAGTGTGAGGTTTTGGTAGAAATCCCAAGGTGTTTTAAGCCCTTTAATTTTATGACACTCAAACTTCTCTTTCTCCTATGGGTGGGAAACGGCTGAAATCTCAGTTCCTATCTTTCAGCGTTCTAGCTCTTGCTCCTATCTGGACCTCTTAGAGTTTCCCTTGCACATGCACAATTTAGGAAGATGTGAGGACTTTAAGAGTTTACATATGTGGAGGTTCTTCTTTCTGTGGCCCCATCTTTCCAGGCTTTCTTTTCTCAATATCTAGTCATCTGGTAGTCTTGAATTTTGACTATTCTGTTTTCAAGCCAATAAAACTGTGGTTCCATATTGAGTTCTATTTACCCAACCCTGCACAACCTGGGGAATAATCTGGAGAAAAGCCCTACAAATGTGGGTCTCACCTAATGCAGTTTCCCTCTTTCACATGTCAAATTCTCTCTTGTTTGTACGTGTTTTTGGTTGTTCTCTCACATCATCAACTAGTTGTTTTAAAATATATTTTCCATGTATTTTAATAGTTTGTTTGGGGGGTTGGTCCATATCAAGCTACTTCACTATTACTCAAACCTCATGAAGATTTTTAAGCATGTGGCTTAATGGTTTGTATGTTTGGTATAGGCATTTTGCAAAATTGGGTTATACTTTCTTTGAGAAATAGTTTTCTCCGTTCCTTTCAGCCAACCATTCGCATTCATGTGGGTGAATTGTTTTAATGTTAAAGTTTTTCAATATATTGTCTCCATTATTAAATCTTGTCTTTTTGCACAAACCTGGATTTAGCAGAAACCTGAAATACTTGTCATAAAAAAAAAAACTGTCCAGGTTACAGTTTGGTGGGTGTTCTGCCTGCTCTAAGGTCTTTTTGCTTTGCTTGGTATCTTTTATGTACAGAGAAAAATGAGTTTCTTCCTAGCCTAATCAAATAAAATGAATGTAGTATTATGGAACATTGTTGATAAAACATTCTCATCATGCACATAGAACATGGATCAACTATGGTAGAAAGAAACACAACAGTGAGAAAGAGGCCAGGGGGAGGAGTGGGTAAGATTCTGAATGAGCTGAATCACCTCTCTGCATTAAGTTACAAGGGGCCAGTGAAGTGAGGCTATGCATGTTAGACCAGGTGGGATTGTGCCATAATCATTACATGACTTTTTTAGAGCTGTGCCAACTCTCTAGGACTAAATACTTACCAAATACATCTGGTTGTTCTCGTATTTATTTATTAGTTTCAGTGATAAGAAGAATGAAATGGTAAGTCATACTGGGGCTGAGTTCTTACTAGGTCATTGCAATTATTTCTTTCAGAGCTGACCCTGGGTGAAATTGTGAGACGAATTGAGTTTATCTTTGGTAATTCCATCTTTGCTTTAAGCTAGTCCTTTCTGTCTGTCGACAGTTGTCTCTTACTGCAGCAAGAAGCCCAGTGGTCCCTGTCCAGAAAGAGTTGCTGATAAGGAAGACAGTGAATTCATAGGCTAATTCACATTAAAGTGATAGAGACTGATGTCATAGTACTCTACTCCTCTTAGGTGTGTTTGCATATTTTAAAAGATGCTGGAAGAGCTGCTTTATCCATAAGAAATAGACTTTTAATGCTGAAATTTTAATGTTGAAATCTATGGGTCGGATATATTTTAGGAACCCCAGATCTGTTCTCTGTGTCTCTGTGGGTGCATTGTTTTTTCAGCTTGGCTCCTAGACTGGGGCTCAGCTTGAGCTTACATGTTGCTGCTGCCTTTAAAACACAGCTCCCTTGTCACATGCAGAGGACGTGATGGCTGCCTCTCTGTTTGTGATAAGAAAGAAGGAAATGGAGCCCGCCTCCACCCCCCCCCACCCACCCCCGCCATGTGCCTGCCACAGCTGTGACAGCAACCTGGGCCTGGCACTGCGAGCATGTCCCTAGCTTGGCCTCACTCCTGGAAGCCACGTTAGATTATGCCCAGCCATAAAATGACAGGTTTGCTGGTGGAACATTTGGAGCTCCGGTTCCCATCTTGGATGCTGAAAGCCTTCATGGAAAAGCAGCATAAGGTCAGGCCTGCACAGTGTGTTTTGGACTGTGAAAAGGGCATTGTCCTGGGATCCTGGAGGCATTGTCAAAGCTCAGGAAATGTTGGCTGATCCTCAGTCTGTCTCACAGGGTTGTCTTGAAGGTCAGATGATATAATATATAGGGAAGTGCTTTGCAAACTATAAAGTACTGTATGAAGGTATGTTAGTGGGATTTTCATTTCCATGTTCCTATTGTCACAGCAAGAAGATCCCAGTCATTTCCCTTACCCCTGCCCCAGGACCATCTTATATACTTAGCAAGTTTGTTTTATCTTAACATTGATTTTATGGCCAGGCATGGTGTCTCAAACCTGTAATCTCAGCACTTTGGGAGGCTGAGGCAGGCAGATCGCTTGAGCTCAGGAGTTTGAGACCAACCTGGGCAACATGGTGAAACACCATCTCTACAAAAAATGCAAAACTTAACCAGGTGTGGTGGCACACACTTGTAGTGTCAGCTACTTGGGAGGCTGAGGTGGGAGGATTGCCTGAGCCTGGGAAGTGGAGGTTGCAATGAGCTGAAATCATGCCACTGCACTCCAGCTTGGGTGACAGAGTGAAACCTTGTCTCAGAAAAAAAAAAAAAAGAAAAAAGACTTTATTTTATACAAGAAGCCTCAAGAATTTCATGGAACTAGCATAATGTTGGTTTATCTCTATGCCTGTTTTCATGATCTCCTATGGGGGTTCTGCCATAAGCTCAGATTCTATAATCTCAGAGCTCTTCTTTTAAAAAGAAATTACTTAAATTGGACTGTGGTCTGTGATATACAGGACTGGCATTGGGGCTCCTGACTGCTACTTACCTCATTCTGTCTCATTTTTAAGTTTTTCATTAATTATACTGAATTAGCTCAGGCAAAAACATTTTTGTTAAATGTAAGACGTGATTGAGAAATGACATGAGAAAAACCTGCTGGGTGCAGACCTATAATCACATCGTAGATGCTGGAGAGATAAAGATGAACAAGACATAGACACTCTCACAGGAGCTCATAGGAGGGAAGGCAGATGCATATTACGTACACACTGCAGGGAGCCAGGTCCCATGGCAGGAATAAGCCCAGTTCATGTCCCAGTGTTGGCACATGGGACTGTGTAATCAATTTGGCCGGGAGGGTTTAGAGAAAGCTTTTCAGGGGAGGTGATGTTTAAATCAAGTCTGAATGATAAATAGGACTGTGCGTAGAGAGGGAGACAGTTTGTACAAGAAACGAAAAGGGGTGTGGAGGTGCTGAAGATTGGGGAGTGCGATGGGGGGATGTGGCCAGATATTTGGGGGTGGGGCTTAAGTGTGGGCTGGCCCAGGACAGGCTCAGTTTGTTGGTTACACCAGAATGATTATACAACAATGCCACTGTTCACTTTCAAAAGGGTGCCAGGTCAGACAACAGATTGCATGTTCACACCACTTCTAAGCTAATAGAAATGATAAGATACCAGTGAAAGGTTTTAAGCAGAGATCTGATTTGGTGGCCGTAGGTTCAAGGGTGGAGAAGGGGTGTTAGTTCATAAGAGTAGATCTAAGGTGTGGAGAACCATTATAGAGACTTGAAAGGTTGTCTCAGGGCAAGATTATTAGGGCCTGAATTAGGTTGGAATATGTAGGGGTGGAGAGGAGGGGGACAGCTTTGAGAGATGTCTGTGTAGTAAAATCAATAGGAATTAGCAATCCACTGGATGTGGGGGATGAGGAAAGAGAAGTCTCAGATGATGCTCAGATGGTGCCTCAGAGTCATTTACCAGGGTAGAAACTGGGAGAAGATGATGAATTCAGCTTTGGACAAGTAGAGTTTGGGGTGCTTGTGGGAAATGTAAGTTACAATGTCTAGCAGAAATTGGAAATAAGATTCCAGAGTTTGGCAAGATACCTGGGCCTGAGGTGTTGCTCCAGGTGCCAGGTGGAAGATAGGCACATGAATAAAGAGGCCCAATGAGAAGATTTAGCAAGAAAACTAAAGCTTACCAGCAGCAGAACTCTGTGGAGCATTAACATTTAAGGACTTTGGCTCATGGATTATAATTTATCAAACCAACCAAACTATGTTGAAGGTTTACTTAATGAACACCCATTTTGCTAAGATATTACTTGTGCAATAGTACCTGAGTGCTTGCTGTATGCCAGGACTGTTTCACCAGATGGTTTACCGTCTTCCAAATGGGCACGAAACTGTTTGATAATGAAGTTAGAAGAAAGAACAGAACACAAACGGCTTTGAAAAGTAGTGTTTGCATTGGTGGTAACAGTGGTTTCTTCCAAGTTTGATGATACAGTGTGCTGTATGCAGGTTTATGCCTAATGCTGGGGTAAAAAGAACAGATGAACCTACTCCAAACCTACAGTGAGGGGTCTTCATTGAACTTACATAGAACAAGAAAAACTCTTTTACAATCATTGCTTTGTGGAAGTCCTCACAGAGCCCAAAGTATAAAGTTATCAGCTGGATCAGAAACCCCTCACTGTTGTTCATCTTGTTAAAGGGGTCACTCTCCATCGTGTGCAGAATTCCCCTAGGCACTGAGGCAGAAGTAGAAGTGATTTATTATTTTGAAAAAGCTGTCTAATGTCAATCTTTATTCTAACTAAGCATTCCTGGAGCTAAGAACTGGATCTGAAGTCTGATCAAATTGAAATTTATTATGGTGATGAAACAGCCCTGGATTTTTAATGCAGCCTTTAGATGCTGTCATTGTTGCCATTTGTATGATTGTCACTATGTTGGACTAATTTTTATCTGGAAGAGTGGAGTGGCAAAAAAAAGAATAGATTGAAACGATGGAAACTGAAGAAAATGCATTAAGCTAAACTCATAACTGCTTTAATTGGAAGAGCAACAACAGAAAGAAATTAAAGTATGACATCATCTTATGTGAGGACAAAAAGATGTAGCTGGATTATTATGCTACTAAGAAATATGGTGTAAGATTTTTATGATTTGAAGAGAACATAGTTTGCAGTAAATGAAGTTTGTTTGGACTCAGGGAACCTCAAACTTAAATGGTTGGCCCACAAAGCAAAAACCAGACATGATGTGTCTCCTGATGGAAGCCCACACAGCATTGTGATCTTACCAAAAAGCAGAGGTAGTTTTGCCCAGAAATCAAGCCTGAGTCCAGTCAGCCTTCCAGATCCAACCACCAGTTAAGAGGAAATACAGGGGACAGAGGAGCATTTTGAATTACACCATGGGATGTAATCAGCAAAATCCAGACTGTGGAAAAATTTTACAGGAGAAGAGACTTGGTTTCTTCTACCATACGTTGGAAGAAAAAAGTAAAGGAAAGAGAACCAAATAACAAGAGAGAGGCATATTAATCATTTGCAATATATGGGCCACGTTTTATCCTAATTCAAACACAAATTATAAAAGAAACATTAACTCCCAGGAGGTAAGTGAAGAAATGGAAACAGTGCCTGGATCTGTGAGGATATTACAGAATTGTTTATGTTATTTAGGTGTGATTGTGGTATTGTGGTTGCTTAAAACAAAATGAACATCCATTAGAAATACACTTAAAAATATTTATTGATGATATGATATGACATCTGGGCTTTACTTCAGAATGATGCAGAGGTGGGCAGAGGAAATGGGATAGAACTGAAACCCATTAGCCATGAGTTGTTCACTGAAGCTGGGTGATGATTAGATGTTGCATGTGGTTTATTATACTACTCTCCTTTTGCATGTATTTGAAATTTTCATTAATGAGTTAAAAAGTAAAATAAAATGACAAATTTCAAGAATATCTGCCTCTTAAACAAGAACAAGAATCTGGGTTATGACATTGAAATGATGCTTGTGCTTGAACATGATACCTCTTTTCACTTACAAATGAAAGCTGGAGGGTTTTTAAATGTATATATTTTATCCATAATTCTCAGTTTTTATGTATTATGAAAAGTTAAGTTAAAAATTGTAAATGACTAAAGTACTGTGCTTCAGAAAGATTTTTTTTAAGTGCTAAATAAATGATAAGCTGGGAGTCAAAAACTGCAGGCAGGAAGAAGTGAGGAAGATAATTCCTTTTGTTCCATCATCCAGTTCTCACTCACAATGAATGACAAGTAGATCATCTCCTACTAACAATTACATAACATTTTGCAGTTGCAAAGTTTAATTTTAAGATAGTTTCCTGAAAGAATAAGGTAAATCAGAAGGATTAATGGTAGAAGTATCTTTATAAAGATAGTACGACAAAGGTTCTTAGTGTACTTGTTTCTCCCCCAGAGTTCCCAAAGCAAACATAAAGATGTTCTATTTTGTACCAGTTTTGGGGGAAGAAAAACTTCCTCAAAAACAAAACCCTGACAAAGAACCTGTTATTTGTGAATTTGAAGCTTGTTTAGAAAAAAAAAAAAAAAGACCTTTTACTTCTGCTAAAACCTTGAATTGTTCCTTATTTGAGACATTTAATACATAACTCTGAACAGATACACATTTCTTCTGGGGAGACGATGGAAAGACACTTAAAGTTTGGCATCTGCTTTTTCTCTCTAGTAAGGCAGTGCACAATGGTGCAGAACAGGAGTCTGATCTTTTTCTTTTTGTCCCATTGCCTCAGTTTTCAGCTCACATTTCTTGTCTCAAGCCCAGTGGTTTACAAAGAATTATGTTCTCTGCTAAGTCATTGTGGCACATGGACCAACAAGGCAGATAAAGCATGTGTTACTGTTTTGAAGCTGCAGCCCACAGTTACCCACTGTATCAACACTGCAGATGCATGTCATTTTTAAAGAGAAAAAGTGATCTCTGGTGGTAGTTGATTTATAGCATTCCTTTCTCAGGTTTCAAGCCTGGTGACAAGTTGTTGATTTAATTTTTTTTAAATGTAGCTTTTAAAAAATTTATTCTTTTGGCATATTAGCTTGAAGAATGAGTGACCACTTTAGTGTTTGTGTTTGTTTTTTGCTGGTCTAAGCAGTTGTGGCTATCAGGTTGAAGACAGGGTAGGAGAGAAAGAAAGGAATCGAGTGAATGGAAGAATAGGAACTGGAAAGGGACGAATGATGTTTTTAAATTGAGACTAATTGTCCCTTGTCATAGATGCTCTCTCCTCTTCTCCATAATATCTAGCTCATTCGTTGAATGCCTCTTGAGGACCAAACACTGGAGTTGGCTTGTAATTTAGCAAATAGCTATAGGAGCCCTCATTTTATTTCCTGGTAGCAGGATAGCCTCTTACCTAGTAATTGAGTACCTCTACATGTTCATACCATGCTATACATTATTCCATTTTCTCTCTATAACAAATTTCTGAGTCTGATATAATTCTCAATAGGCAAATAGTGAACCAGACTCAGAAACGCTAATTTGCTATGGTCTTTCCTGGATAGTAAGTGCAGAGTCCGGACACAAGCTCAGGTTGCAATGCTGAGGTCCAGGATCTTTCTATACCATCCAGCTATCTGGGGAGTTGGGGATTGGGGGGCAGCATTTTAGTTTTTTTCTTTATTCCATCTTAGAGGAAAACTGTCCTCAGGGTAGCATAATCCCACCCTCTGGAGAGTCTTGTCTTTTGGGATGATGTCTTTTTGCAAGGCTTCCCTTGGGTTCCTCCTCCTTGAACCTGAGGACCGACATTCACCCAGGAAAGGTGCAGTGTTCTCAGACATTAGGCATGGATGGGCCAGAAAGCTCTAGGCAGATTGAGTTTCAGATTTGCTCAAGTTTTGTTGTCAGTAGCTTCTCTTAATGTACATCTTAAGCGGCCGGGCGCGGTGGCTCAAGCCTGTAATCCCAGCACTTTGGGAGGCCGAGACGGGCGGATCACAAGGTCAGGAGATCGAGACCATCCTGGCTAACCCGGTGAAACCCCATCTCTACTAAAAAAAATACAAAAACACTAGCCGGGCGAGGTGGCAGCGCCTGTAGTCCCAGCTACTCGGGAGGCTGAGGCAGGAGAATGGCGGGAGCCCGGGAGGCGGAGCTTGCAGTGAGCTGAGATCCGGCCACTGCACTCCAGCCTGGGCGACAGAGCGAGACTCCGTCTAAAAAAAAAAAAAAAATGTACATCTTAAGCTAGAACTCAGAAGATAAAAATAAAATCAGTGAGTTCAGCATAGGTATGATAGCTCTATTTGCCTTTCTATACCCCAGTCATCATTGGCTTCACCGTACCCACTTCTTTTATTTTGACTATGAATGAAAAAAACTAGGTAGTGGCTTTGTTGGAAATTTTAAAATTCATTCTCAAAGTGTGATCCTGCAGACTTCTGAGAGTTCCAGAGGCATTTTCAGGAAGTCTGCAGTTCAAAACTGTTTTCCTTATAATACGAACGTTTTATTCATCCTTTTTTTTCTCCCCACTGTGTTGACATTTGCCCCGATGGTGCAAAAGAGAAATGGTGAGTAAAACCATGGCACGAAACTATAAAGTCATCATTGTATTCTTGATGGCCACACAATTGCAGGAGGAAAAAATCTAGTTTCACTTAAGAATGTCTTTGATGGAACAGTAAACATTATTCATGTTATTGAAAGTCAATCCTTGACTGTATATCTTTGTAACATTCTGTGTGACAAAATGGGAAATACACTAAAAGCATTCCTGCTTCATACGAAATACTGTTGTGTCTCAAGGAAAAGCAGTTGTGTGATTGAGTTGTTAGCTGAGCTAGCCACTTTTTGCATGGAACACCATTTTTCCTTTGAAAGAATGACAGACAAACCATACTATGGAACTGGCAAATTTGTCAGACATTTTCTAAAAAACAAGTGAACTGCACCTGTTACTTCAAGGAAAACAAATGCAAGTATTTGCTGCCAGTGATAAAATTAGAGTCTGCACAACATAATTAGAATTTTGGAAAGTTTATATCCACCATTGTGAGCTTGACAACTTCCCAGTACTTACTCTTTTCTCGTGAGTTTGTTGTTATTAACAATTGTAATTTTTAAAAATTGTGTTATGAGATATGTCAGCATTTAGAAGACAACTTCCAATGATTCAGTGAACACATATTTTCACAATGGCCAGTACGAGATGTTATAAAATCATGTATGGGTCAAGGATCTCTTGAAAGCGTAAGGTAGACTAATGGATATTAAAGTATGAAAAGTTCATTGATACACTGCAACCAACTTTTGAGAAACTACTACTTGTTTAATTTTATGTGGTATTAAAGAAGAATATCTGCAATTATCTGAAAAATCTATTAAAATTATATTTTTAAATTACTCTGTGTGAGGCTGGACTATATTCATGCACTTCAACTAGAACAACTTTGCAATGGATTGAATACAGAGCAGATATGAGAATCTAGCTGTCAGGGCTGGCGCGGTGGCTCACGCCTGTAATCCTAGCACTTTGGGAGGCCAAGATGGGCGGATCACGAGGTCAGGAGATCAAGACCATCCTGGCCAACATGGTGAAACCCTGTCTCTACTAAAAATACAAAAAAAATTAGCTGGGTGTGGTTGTGTGTACCTGTAATCCCAATTACTCGGGAGGCTAAGGCAGGAGAATTGCTTGAACAAGGGAGTCGGAGGTTGCAGTGAGCCAAGATCGTGCCACTGCACTCTCAAAAAAATCTAGCTGTCTTCTTTTAAGTCAGACATTAAAGAGATTCGCAAATTGTAAAATAATGCCACTCTCTTCATCTTTGGGGGAATGTTTGAAAATGTAGTTATCTTTTATTAAAATGTTTATACTAATATGTAATGGAATTGTTATTGTTTTTAATAAATTAATAAATATTTCTAAATGTCTCCATTTAAATTTCTAATTTGACAAATATCAATAGAATCCATTCAAAGCAAAACTCTTTGAGTCATAATATTTTTTAAGACTATAAAGGGGTACAAAAAAATTTTATAATTTCTAGGTTAATTTTTTCTTATATTCTTTCAAAAGCCCAGTGCTTTAAATTTTAATGACCACCGGGAGAAGGAACTGACACATAGTTGTGTATGTTATAATCAGAAAAAATATGTACAATTAGGTGATACAGGTGACAGAATTGTCATTTTTTTGAAACTTTCTTTTTGTTTCTGATTATTTCTACTGTGCATTGTACTTTTTCAGCCAGTTTTTGTTATATGCCTGTTCTCATAAAAATAAGGTCAGTAAGTGACACCAAAACAACTCAGAAGCCTATGGTGGTTTCTAACTTTAGAGCTGCCTGTCACAAATGGCTTCATGCTAAACCTTTGCTTGATTTGAGCCGAACAAGGTAGTCACAATACTTCTGAGCAAGTGGTCAGTGCTGTAAGCACTAAAAGCTGAACCTCAAAAACAGCTCAAGATCCATGGACAGAACCTCAGGAGACATTTCTGTGGCACTCACTTACTGACTAGCATTCTCCTTTTGTAATCAAGGTTCTTGAAAAACAGAGGCTGACTCGTTTGTTAATTTTTTTCAATCTTTATTGTATTTGCCTTGAAATTATAGTGATGTGGTATTCTCTCTATGGAACTGAGGTTTGGGTAAAACAAGAATGATTTAATTTTTTGATAGAAAAGTTAATTGCTCAAGCATCTGTTTTCATTATACTTCCATTTTATTTCCAGCAACCCCTTATCTCCCTGCTCTCTTTGTTTCAAATGAACAAGACAGTAGAGTTTCTGTTTTCCAGGCCACTTGCGTTGGTAACCCTTTTCCTAAGCTTTCCCTAATAACACCCTGTGTCAGTGGACAGGTAGGAGGTAGGAAGCCCTGTTTCTTTCCTTCTCCCATGATGCTCATCTTCAACATCATTCTTTCATCCTGATGTCTGAGAGTTCTGGTCTCAAGTCAGCAGTGGATGACCCACTGCATGAAGTTGACGGGGAGTGTGGGGCATGGACAACAGTGGCCTGAGGTTGCAGATACATTCTTTATATATGTAGGAGACTGCCTTAGATTTTGTAATTGGAAACTTAGTTCTCATAGGATTTTGAAGAAAATCAGTTGCCACCTCTAGGAATTTTCATTTGTTTACAAAATGTTCTGGGTCAAGCAATACTTGTATGTTATCACCACTTAGGTTTAGTGGATCGATCTATCCATCCATCCATCCATCCATCCACCCACCCACCTGCCCACCAACAGAGTATTTATGTAGAAAACTATGTATTGGATGTATATATTCATGCATGTGTGTATGTATGTACTTAGTAATGACACTGGTTTATTTTCACAGAACTCAGAATTTGGTGTGTATGTGGAGACATAAACAATTAGAAAGGTTGACATAATATGTACCTCCCCAGGTGGTACATGCTGTGGAGAAAATAAAACAGAGTAAGGGGACAGAGATGAGTCCTATGCGTATGCTGTTTTGTTCAAACAGATGGTCAGGGAAGGCTCCTCTGATGAGGTATCATTTGAGCCAGAGGTCTAAAGAAAGGGAGGGAGTGGACCTTGAGTCTGGCTGTTGGGATAGGGAACAGAAAGTACAAAAACTGTAAGGGTTACAGCAGGGAGAGGAGTGTAGCTGGGCCTTGAGGTCAGGGGAGGTGCCCACATGGTGGTTGGCACAACTTTGGTACCCTGCTAATGTCACTTCCCTCTTCAAGAACATACCCTTGTCACTTAAGTGATGTTCACTTATGTTTGTTGCTGGCTTACCATATGGCTCACTGAGCATCTTTTCCCCATTGGTTAGAGGCTTGAAGAGCACAACATCACATCTATTTATGACTTGAAGTATTTTGCTAATACTGAAATCATTCCGAATTCATGATAACGACTTTCTCCAGTTCTGTGAATTCCCTCATGGTTTCTTTTTGTTCTAAGCTAAATTAGGAGCCAATCCCCAGCTTAATAAGCATTAAAAGTTCAAACTGTCTGGGAATCTATAACAAGTCCATGTACTGCTAAATATAATTAGCTGTAATTCAGTTCTAGTTATGGGTTATTAAGAAATTACTCTTATGTGAGCACCTCACCCATCAAAAATAAAGTCAAAAAATTTAGGCGCAGCTGGAATCTTCTGTTTTTTTTCTTTTTTGGAGGCAGTCTCACTCTTGTCACCCAGGCTGGAGCTCAGTGGTGCGATCTCAGCTCACTGCAACCTCCACCTCCTGGATTCAAGCGATTCTGCTGCCTCAGCCTCCTGAGTAGCTGGAATTATAGGCGCACAGTACCATGCCTGGCTAGTTTTTCTATTTTTAGTAGAAACGGGGCTTCACCATGTTGGCCAGGCTGGTCTCGAACTCCTGACCTCAGGTGATCTGTACCCCTTGGTCTCCTAGAGTGCTGGGATTACAGGTGTGAGCCACCATGCCTGGCCAAATCTTCTGTTCTTGAACTTGTGGTGAACTATCATTTGTTGAGGAGTTTTAATAAGTGTTAGTGATACATCTCTACTAAATAACTAGAGAGGTAAGTAGGTTGGAGCCCAGTCTGGGTACCTTATAGGGACTTAGTATATAGCTTTTGGAAGGTTAATTCTTACTGAATTTTGATGATACTTCTTGTTTCATGCAAATGTGGATGCTTCCATTATGTGAGTCCTAAGATTTGGGATTTACCAACTACTGAGAATAGGACCTTCAAAAAATGTGAAATGCCAAGAGGATCTGTTTTAAAGCAATGGAATTATTTGAGAATTTTGAAAAATACAGATTCTCAGGACCCAGTCTGAATGAGAATCTCTGGGGAAGAGGCCAAGGAAACAGGATTCGGATAAGCATCTTGGCTGATTCCAGTGGTTGGCCAATTTGGATACCCCTGTTGTATCCTAAATTATACCTAATTTGATTAAAGTTTTGGTGGCTGGGAGATTTGCTAGTTGAAAAACACACATAGGAAAAAAAATGTATAGGGGAGTGTATTGCTTTGGAGTAGTCTTTTAAGAGTTGACAAAAACCCCAAATGTATTATTTTAAGAACCTTTTGAAATGCTGTAACAAGGGTCAGATTACAGTTTTTGCATTGTTAGGGGGGCACATGAGACTCAGCAGCTACAGGCCTTGTTAATGTCTGCAAACACTCAGTGCTAATGTGGAGACTCAAGCCAGGCTTGAAAGTGATAAAATCAGGATGGGAATGTTGGCTTTGCCGCCCATCAGCAGTTAGACTGGAGATAAGTTACAGGCATTTCCTTTTTCGTGGGGTAACTGAGACCAGGAAAAGGCAATTGAAAGTGGTTCCAGTTAAAATGGGAGCCACAATTTTTTTCATAGTATATATCTTTAGAAAGGTTTGATTAATGCTGTTCTTAAAATGACAACACTTGTGAAAGGAAATTTCATTCATCTTATATTTATCAGTGTTTGTGTTCCAGTGGCACCTGTGTGCTAATTCTTAGAACCAAGAATGGATCACATAACTCAGTATGTATTTCTCTGACTGATTTGAAAGCATGATAACAGCTTCCACTTCATGCTGACTTTCTCAGCATTGTGCCGAGCAGGGTTATTTTTGCAAAAAGATGTGAAGATTTCATCAGTTTTTCCAGTAGACAGGCATGACTCCACCAGTGTTGGTCTCCTCTTTGTTGGTGATGAACTCAACATCCGAGATTTACTCTGTCAGGGGTTTGCTGTGATTGGAGCAGTGTATTAGTCAATTTCATGACGTTCTGCATCCGCTACAAGATCTCACTTTTTGATCCGGAGCTGATGCTTATGGCACAGTTTGTATTATGGGATGTATCTGCACTCAGAAAGGGAGAACAACCACCATTTACATGGTGGGCAGGAATAGGGTAGTTTTAAGCAAGGAGGGGTGTTAGAGTAGGGACTCATTTAAAAGTGGTCATTCTGTTCATCAGAGACTATTCTCATGCTCTGACCATTTAGTTTACCTATCTAAATCTTAAGGTTATAGGGATTTTAGTAATAATACTCAGATGATGAGTTCAGGTGTCTCTGTAAAATGAATAATGCATTTATTATGAAAGGTATAGTAGCTCTTGTATGTAAGTCCAAATACCCTACCATTCTGAAGGTGGGATTGCATGTCTGATACCACCATCTTATCTAAAGGTTCCTTGGGATCCACCCAGGCACAGGAGAACATAACAATGCTTGCAGGGGTTCTAACGTAGGACTTCAGAAGGAATTCATCGACAAAGACTGAAGCTTAACTCTGGGAGGGAACCGTATTGATTTCGTTAAACAAATTAAGGAATGGCAAGTCAGTAGGACTTTGCTGTCCCCTTCCAGCCCCTCCTCAGTGAGGACACTCAGCCTCACTGGTGGGGACACTCAGCCAGAGTGTGAAAGGAACAGCTTCAGGGCCCTGCTCAAATGTGTCTTGGAGCTGTCACTTTTTCCATGCCTCTTCCTCAGGTGTTGGACGTCCTCATTTGAGACTTTTAATTCCTACGTGCTTGGTCTTAGCCTTTCTGAATGCTTGAAGGTCACGCTTAAGTACAGCCTTTATAGAACCTTTTGTTCGATATGCAGAATATTGACTGCATGCTGGCTGTGTCTGTCTGTCTGTCTGTCTGTGCCTCTGTCTTTCTCTAACCAGGTATTACAGACTGCCGATGGGCTGAAATCAGCCTGCAGACCAGTTTTGCTTTGTATGCAGCATAGAATAATGCTTTTGAGGTTTTCCAACTTGAACTCTTCAGACAGGGCAGGGTTCTCCAGTGTCCCACATCTCCTGTTGTCTGAATTTCCTCTGACTTCACACCTCTTTGCCTCCTTCTCTGGCCTCACTTTACAATCCTGAATCTGAGCATTTGTCCCATATGTTTACTGGGCAGTGTGCAGTGGCCTTGGGGGGGACTTGGAAACATGTTTTAGTGAGAAAGATCACTTCTTTACTGGAGTCAAAACTGAAAATACTTTCCCTTTGTGGAATACCATACAGGTGTCTCTCTTGCACTGTTCAGCATCCCATTCTACTCAGTGGCACTACCACTCTAGGTTTTGGGTAGTACAGAGTCTCACTGCTTTGGGGAGCTTTCGGGGGCATGGTGGAGAGAGAAATCTCTTCATTTTTTCAATTTGTTTGGATCAGAAGATTAGCCTGCTTTCAGGTAATAGGTCTACTTTTAGTGATGCCTACAGTTCCCTGAATGCCCCCCAAAAGTTAATTTCTGGTGTCAGTGTTAGTCCTTACAGTCAAAATTTCCTGGGAATTGCTATTGGGGATCTGTAGCTGTGCTGGAAATAGAGGCATGGGTAGGGGAGGATCATCAGTTTTGTATCAGATGGACCTGGTTCTGCTGCCTGTCCTTCCTTGCTGCGTGACCTTAATCAATGGTTGCCTTATGTGTAAAACAAGGGGCTAATGATACCTACACCCAGGGTTGCTGTGAAGGTTACATGAGCTTATGCACACAAGCACACTCCCACAAAGTGTAGCATTAGGATCTGATGCAGACTATGTTCCCACCCACTCAGGAAGGAAATCGGTGCCCCATTTACTTCCATGTAGTTGGTGGTGAATCATCTAAAAGATACTGGAAAAATGTGATTACAGAAGCCCCCTTTCTCAGCCACTGCTTCAAAAATCCTAGACAGCTATTGAACGTCACTGAATAGATGTCATATTCTAGGAGGGTGTCATGTACTTACAGGTCTGAGTTTCTAGATGCCTTTTGTAGGAGCTATCATCCATAAAGCTGTGGGTAAGAGAGAATTCCAGGGCTGGGTGGGGAAGGTGTGGGAGGGATTCACTAACTCTGAGGAGAGTGTGTGCTGCTTTGTCAGTTTCCTGTTCACTGGCCCAGAGGGAATATGTTGGCCTATTTCTGAATCCGCCCACCAGAGCCAATGTCATACCTTTTCCCAAGCCACTCCTTGAGGGTCCAGCTAATTGATGTCGCCACATTGCCTCTCCTGGTGAAGACCAACTGTGCCATGGGGGTGGTGGCTGTGGGCGTAGACAGCCCTGTTCATGGGCATGCACGCTGCCATGGGTGCTCCATGGGAATGCTGGTAGATAGCAGAACACAGATCAGGAGTTCTACTCTCCAGTATAGCCCAACCCAGCCATGGGTTCAAGGAATTGCTCTTTGGGATATGTTTGAAACCCATCCCTACTCTGGCTGATTCTTTTAGTACAGATAATAGAAATGCAATGAGAACCTTCTCCCTGTAGTTCTGTTAAGATAAATGAGTGGTAGTGGCTTACACCTGTAATCCCAGTACTCTGGGAGGCTGAGGCAAGAGGATTGCTTGAGCCTAGGAGTTCAAGGCCAGCCTGGGCAACATAGTGAGATGCCAGCCATTTCCACCAAAAAAAAAAAAATTTTATATATGTATATATCCAGGCATGGTGGTGTGTGGTGTGCCCCTGTATTCCCAGTTACTTGGGAGGCAGGAGGATTGCCTGAACCCTGAGGTTTGAGGCTGCAGTGAGCCATGATTGTGCCACTGTGCTCCAACCTGAGTGACAGAGTGAGACCCTGTCTCAAAAAAAAAGAAAAAAAAAAATGAGTGAATGTTTATAAGGTGTTTCTAGGTCCCAGGAAAAAGAAATGTTTTAAAAGCAGATTGTATATGCTACTTGTTATTAATTTCTTATCTGTAGAGATTGAATGGTAAGTGCCAGGGCCAGCATTGTACATTGTCAGGCAGCATTGGCCCCTGTCGTCTGCCTTTTCCTCCTGTTACTAGGAGCTTGTTAGGTTTGGTCACCAGCCTCATGACCTGATCAAATGCTGCCTATCAACTTGGAGTGGCTGTGGTTGTTTGTTTTGTTATTTATTCACCAATAAATTGAGTTGGTTCACTCTGTGTATTTTCACAGCATTTGGCCTTTTCCCAAATATTCGCCTTAGTTTATTAAATTAGCTTCTCAGTTATAAGTTAAAGTGTGTGTTGACTGTTACGGTTTTAATTGTACTGGCTTGGTTGTCTTTGAATGACCAGATGGCATCTCTTGAGTCTGTAAGCAGGTTTTGTTTGCTCGTTAGGTTGTTTCCCTTAGGACTTCACCACCACCCCGTTCTTAAAAATGGTGATATGTTAAATCCACTTTAAATCTAGTATTTGATTATTAATTAAAATATCTCTTCTGCGTTTTGAAGGTAAAATTACAATGTCATTGCATGTGAAATGGGAACATGTGTTGACAGACAGTTGATTAACTTGAGTGGATTTGGGTTAATCTTTTTACTCTGCTCCATGCTGCCTGCCTGTAGGGTAATATAAGTCTGATGGGCTGTTGCTAGGCTCAGCTGCTTCGGGGTAGTCTGACAGGTTTCATCCTGTTAATGGCTCTTTTTCTCTAGGCCCTAGATTCTAGGGGTATTGGGGTGATCCTGGTGAATGGAGTCTGACTGGGTATTTGCTTCTTGCTTCCAGCACCAATTGTGGCCCATGGAGTGAGGCAAAAAGCACTGGTGTGGCTCAATTACTCCTTCTGCAGTACCCAGCATATTATTGGATGCACTTTTCCTCTCTCCCAGAGCTTTCCTTATCTTCTAATTTCAAAGATAAGCGTTACCTGTAGGCAATGTATCCGGCCTCTATCCCTGTTGTGGTAGCTACACATAAACATAGCCATTACGACCAGGTCCCTTGGTTGGTCACATTTCCTACTGTTCTGATCGCCTTTCACTATCAACACTGACCAGTGTGCCTGGCTAATTCCAAACCATGTCAACAGCTGTATTGCTTGGGCTCATGAAGCCTGCCAGGAAAAGCTGTGCACAGATGAATTTTGAAAATGAAGATGATTGCAAAGGGACAGAAAGTATGAGATGTCGTGGATGCTGTCTTTTCTTTAGGCCTGCAGTCATTTGAATGTCAGGACTTCCAAGCCTGGGTATGCAGTGGGCCTCTGGGGAAAGTGCATCAGAATTCAGCAAGGATTGAGCCCCCGCAACTTCCAAGAGACCATCCCATCCAACAGAGGCTGTCTTCACTGTGCAGACCTTTGAGCCACCTCAGAGGACACCACCTTCATGCCCATCCTTTATATGTCTCTTTGGTTCATGTCCCAGTCCCTTGTCCTCAGTGACCAAGATAGGAATGGTGTCAATGGATGATTATGGCGTGGCATAGAGTAACTCTTCGCATAAAAGAGTGGACAGGGCAGGCACCTAACACTTGAGGATGCCTGTTCCAGTCAGCCACACGTGTATTTATTAGGCCTTAAACTGATGGAATACTTCGGATTTTTCAGTTTAAAATCTATAGGGAGACTTGACTTTTGGCCAAGATGCTGAAATAAGTATTGGATTTGTCTTCCCATGTGAAAAACGAAATACAGACAAAATAAATGAAACAATGATTTGGAAGACACTAGATACATCAGACAACAAAGGCCAGTGATTCCTGAGAGAGAGAAAACAAATGAGGTGAGACCTGTGAGTTTTTTCAAACTGACTTAAAAGAGTTTCCAAGCCATAGTACAGGAAAAGGGAACCATGTGGAGCCCACGAGACTCCCTGAGTTGAAGACATGGATCTGAGAGTCCAGAGAGACTAAGGCCGCTAGAGATCATAGGATACAGTACTAGAGAAGAGACAGCTGCACCAAGAGATAACTCTGGAGATTTACAAAGTTCTGAGAACTGATCAGTGTAAAGAAGCTGCCTGAGTCTGGGGACAGCACCATTCAAAAGGAGCAAAGATAACTGTTTCTAGTGGTCACGTGGGGCCAGGAATAGTGCTTCTGCCACCAACCAGACTGGAAGACTTCAAGAGTCATGGAGCATTGGGTAGAGTAGAGTACATAGAAGGGCCTTGCCTCCTTAGTGGGACTAACTAACCCAACTGAGCTTGGCTTTAAATCTAAAAAGCAAGATCTGATAGGACGGAACTATTTCCAACCAACTTAACTGTGTCCAAGATTAAAGCTGATTTTATAGAAATACAACACTATCACTCAATAGGCAAAAACCACAATGTCTGGCATCCAAGCAAAAATTACCAGATGTACAAAGAAGCAAGAAAGTACAACCCATAATGGGAGCAAATCAACCAATCAAAACTGACCCAGAACTAATGCAGATGTTACAATTAGCAGATAAGGACATTAAAACTATTATAACTATATTCCATATGTTAAGTACAAACATGGAAAATTTTTAAAAAGACAAATAGAAAAATGAAAATAGAGAAAATAAACAAAAAGACCCAAATTGGATTTCAAACATAGGTTGCTTTTCTATAACTCCATCCTTATGTTACTTCAACAAAACCCATATGACCTGAACCTGGCCTCTGCTAATTTATCTGAACCATAAGCTCCTACTTATCTACTCAGTGCTCTCTCTAGCCCAGACTGTGGGGTCCTCCCTGCAGTGCTAACTCAGTGATGCCCAGGGGTCACTTGACCCTTTAATCTTCCTTCATGCTTGCTATGCCAAGACCTGAGCAATCATCTCACAGATGATTGGATGGTGCTGTCTGGACCCATGGCATATAAATTCTTGGTATTAAGCAGATACTTAGCAAAAATGGAAGCAATCTTCTTGTGTTGGTTTCTCAGCAAAACTTTTACACCTGAATGCCCCTTCTCACTTTTTTTCCCACTCACATTCTCTTTCTCTTACTCTGCTGAGAAAATCCTGCAAGATCTGCCATCTTTATGTGCCCGCAGTCCCTCAGGGTGGCCATCTCTTTTCTTCCTTTCTGCTGGTTGCCAGGGAACCTCTCTTCCTACAGAAGCTACACGTTTTCCTGGGTGGATGCATCCTCTCTGGCCTCTTAACACATTCTTGCATGTTCATTTACCTGATCTGACCACACTTCGTTTAGTCCCTTGCTCTCCTTTGGCTGCTTCTCCTGTGATGATTTTAAGACAGAAAAAAAAAAAATTTCTTCACCTGATTGTAGTATCCTTAGCTACCATCCTATTTCTTTCCCCCTTTTACAGCCAACTATCTTGACAAACATTTTGTATCTGCATCTCACCACCAACTTTCTACTCAGCCCCTGCTTCTCTTTTGCCCAGACACTTCCTAATTACAAAGTGTACCTCTCCTTTCTGTGCAATCTTTCGTGTGACCATGCTGCTGCATTTGGTTCTGTTTCATGTTCTCCCTTTGGGCACCTCAAATGACTACAAACCCTAGGCCTCTATTCTGAGTGGTGGTCCCTAGCACCCCCAGCTCCTTCTCCCATTCCCTTCAGTGATGACTCAACCTTCATCATTCTTTTTAAGCCACCCATGTACCATGTGCCTATATTCTAAGCAGGTGGCTTAGATCCTACTTAATCAGGAAAATTGCATCAGGTGTGACTTCTGTCAACTACGCTGACTTTATCTGCATTCCCACCCATCCTTAGTCCTTAGCCTCTGTTCCAGAGGATAGTTGTCCTTGCTTTTGCTAAAGACCTGTGCTTCCTCACGAACTTTGCTTCCCTTTCTTTAACTTCTCCATTTCCTTCTCTCTCGTTTTCTTTCCCTGATCTGTAAACATAGGCTGTGCCTCCTCATCCTAAAAATCTCCTTGGCCACTCTCTAATTTGTCTCCTCTTTTTCATCCAGTTGTGTTGAGAGTACAGCCTACATACTAATTCTTTACTTCATTGCCTTCTATTTTCTCCTCCAGCTGCTACTTAAGCTCTCTGGCTTCCCTCACCACTATTCTGCTCAAGTAGTCACTGAGGGCATCTATATTGCCAAATCCAGTAAGCAGTTTCCAGGCCCCATCTTATTGGACATCTCTGTTGTGTTTGACGTTACTCATCACTCTTCCACCTCAGAGCCCACACTTTTTGACTTCTGCAACTCTGAAGGCTGTGGATCATCCTGTTCTTCCCTGACTCTTCCTTTCTTGTATCTTTGGGCTTCTCTACCACCCTCTGCAGTTTATATTCTTGGGGGATCCATCTTCAGCCTGCCTCTGTCCCCATTCACATCTCTGGTCATCTGTTTCAGTCTGGGATTTCACTCTGCCTGTTGCTCTCAACCCCTCCATCTATGTCTGCAGCCCAGATCTCTCTCCTGAGTTCCAGCTTCCTGTGTCCAGTCATGTGCTACACTCCCAATGGGCTTCATTTAATCTTTTTTTTTTTTTTTTTTTTGAAGTGAAGTCTCACTCTGTCACCCAGGCTGGAGTGCAGTGGTACAACCTTGGCTCACTGCAGCCTCCACCTCCCAGGTTCAAGCGACTCTTCTGTCTTAGCCTCCCTAGTAGCTGCGATTACATACAGGTGCCTGCCCTCATGGCCAGCTAATTTTTGTATTTTTGATAGAGTTGAGGTTTCACCAGATTGGTCAGGCTGGTCTTAAACTCCTGACCCCAGGTAATCTGCCTGCTTCAGCCTCCCAAAGTGCTAGGATTACAGGCATGAGCCTCTGCACCCAGCCTGGGCTTCATTTGATCTTTCTTTTCCTTTTTTTTTGAGATGGTGTCTCACTCTGTTGCCCAGGCTGAACTGGCTAATTTTTTTGTATATTTAGTAGAGACGGGGTTTCTCCATGCTGGCTGGGCTGGTCTCAAACTCCTGACCTTGTGATCCGCCTGCCTTGGCCTCCCAAAGTGCTGGGATTGCAGGCATGAGCCACTGCACCTGGCCTGTTTAATCTTTTGGATAGCAAACATACATCTTCTGTCCCCACATTCTTGAATATGAAATGTTGAATGTAATGAATAAAGGCATTCCCCCTCTGCCAAGTACCATACTATCCTGATTCTGTTTCTATCTCTTTGTCCTTCCTCTGTTTCCTTCCTGGGTTTATGTTCTTCAGTATCTTAGAAGTGGGCACCCATCCTCATAAGGCCTTTCATCTACAGGGACACTCTCAGTGGTTACCTTCAGGCCCCATTTCTCCTGTGAGCTCTGGTTCTGTGCTGTCTTTCAAACTCCTCTGGCTGAGACCCCAGTCGTCATTTTCCTCCCATATCAGCACTCTCTTCACTTCGTTTCTGTCATTGCCTTCTTCTGAACACTGAAGCATGAATGCACACATTTTCCCCACCTACACATTTTGTCTTTCCTGCTAACTTAAAAGCAATTTGAAGTGTGTGTTCTATTGTGTACCTCTGCACCTCTCCCTCCCCAACATGGTGATATGTGAAGGTATAAAGTGAGGCAAAGAAAAGGCAAAAAGAAGAAGTTCCTGTCATTTTCCATTTTAACAAGAGTTGCAGAGGGCCTCCCTACCCCCCATCTCCCACAGCAACTTTGACATTAAGTGATCACTTCAGGGGTGGTATTTGTGGAAGAGGTTTCACCCACACTTCCATTTCCTTAGGAGAGCTGAGGAAGAGGGTTAGCCATTGAAGGATGAAGATATGTCATCAATTTAATGAGGACTGTCATTTGGGGATGTTTACAGTACTTTTTGACAGCACTTACTTTAGGCTACACTATGTGGAATCTTCGTTTCCCTTTGGGTAGTGGATCGCTTAATGCCATATTCGGCTGGTTCCATAACTTTCCTGTCACCTGCAGTTTGTTAAAAAATTGTGATAAAATGCACATAACATAAAAATCTACTGTCGTAACCATTTGTAAGTGTATAGTCCAGTGGTATTAGGTACACTCACATTGTTGTAAAACCATCACCACCATCCATCTCCAGAATTCTTTTCGTATTGCAAAACTGAAACTCTATACTCATTGAATACTAATTCTCCATTCCCTCTCCCTCCAGCCCTTGGAAACCACCATTCTGCTTTCTGTCCTATAGATTTGACTACTCTAAGTACCTCCTATAAGTGGAATCATACAGTCTTTATCCTTTTGTGATTGGCTTGTTTTGCTTTGCATAATGTCTTCAAGGTTCACCCGTGTTGCAGCATGTGTCAAAATTCCCCACCCCTGCTGCTTTTTTCTTTTTTTGAGACGGGGTGTCGCTGTCACCCTGGCTGGTGCAGTGGCATGATCTTGGCTCACTGCAACCTCTGCGCCACCCCTACCCCGGGCTCAAGCCATCCTCCCACCCAGCTTCCTGAGTAGCTGGGACTACAGACGTGCACCACCAAGTACAACTAATTTTTATATTTTTTGTAGAGACAGGATTTCGCTGTTTGCTCAGGCTAGTCTTGAACTCCTGGGCTCAAGAGATCCACTGGCCTCTGCCTCCCAAAGTGCGGAGATTACAGGTGTGAGCCACCATGCCCAGTCAATTTCCTCCCTTTTAAAGGCTGAATAATATCCCATTGTTAGAATAGATCATATGTTGTTTGTTTATTCTTCCATCAGTGGGTGCTTGGGTTATTCACCTTCAGTTTTAAAACAATCTCTTGTAGTATTTAAGATTGGATCTTGTTTATGTTGAAAACTTTAGTCTCAAACTCAGTTGAGATCTCCTTGGCATATATCTCCCAGCTTGGCTCAGCTGCTGGGCGTGAAGAAGATGATGAGGCCTTGTCGTGAGATACAACACTTCCTAACTTCTTCCCAGCTCTCCCTCCTCTCTTTTTCCTCTCCCCACCCCTGCTTCTCTCTCCTCTCCCTTTCCCCCTCCCCCAAGAGTGATAGTAAGTAAACTCACATTGTGGCAAAACCCCTTGGAGCCTCCTGCTCTTCGCTTTCTGTTGGGGAGGGAATAGTCTCTCACCTGAAACACTGCTTGCCCTCTAAGGCCAACACCCCCTTCCTTTCTCAGACTCATTCTGACTTTGAGGAAGTGGTGGAAGGGCTTAGCAGTCCTGTTTCCAGGAAGCCCTGATGGGAGGATGCTCTCGGAACTTAGATTGTGGGGTACTTCGTGTCTTTGTCCTCAGGTGAAATTCTGGGACAACAGGAAAATTGCCACCCAACATTGTTTTAACACTTAGAACATTAATGGGGACCTAGATTGATATTTGTAAGGGCTGTACATAGGGGCCCTGAAATTCTGTCTTCCTCTCTTCATCCCTTTTTCAGTATCCTTCATACTTGAAGAGGAGGGGTTGGGGTCCGGTATAGAATGGGGTTTTAAAGTCCCTTTATTAATCATTATTTCCAGAGGCGAGACTGCTCCTTAAGGATAGACATCTTTGAAAGGGCTTCCTTCCTGTTGTCTGGACCCAGTTGCTTTACTGCATAGAACTGTCTTTACTTTCCCTCTTTTTGGCAGTCTTTTTTGAGCTTTCATTATTGGTCTAACTGAAAGCGCCTGGTTTCTAGGGCTGTCAGTGCAGCACAGCAGAGGCTGCTCTTTAAATGGTCTGGCTTAGTGGTTTCTAACCCTTTTGATTACGAATGCCACTGCTAAATTTCCCAGAGCCTCACATAAGTATTGTACTTTGTGTCTCTAATCATATACTTAATGACAAAGATTTGTTAAATTAGTGAAGCCTTTAATTGGGCTTATTTTTAATTTATGAAAGTATATCAGTACTTGTGCATATGTTAGACTTATTTTTCATTCAGAGACAGTGCTTGGTGCATTGTAGATGTTAAGATGCCTTATTAAGGAGTCCTCCCTCTGTCTTTGAAGTCCTAGACCCACAGCTTGGGAATGGTCCTAGTAGACTGTTTTCCTTTAAAAAAAAAAAAGAAAGAAAGAAAGAAGAGCCTGTAGTGTGATTGAATTTCTATCTGACAAGACTTAACAGTCTAAATGAAAACATCTAGTTGAAAGCATGTTTGTGTTTGCAGTACATTTGTGTATGAGGGTTTTTTGTGGATGTTTTCAAGGACTGATGAGGAAGCCACACACGGGTTATTTCTCTGCTGAAAGGGTAGAGGCCAGGTCATCTGACCCACTGATTAAACTTGAAAAGGGAGAGTGTGTCTTTTGCCATCTCAGAGGCCAGCTGTTTATTGAATTTCTCCACCCTGCAATTGTTTTACATATGGAATAGTTCCTGGAGAAAGATCTAACATCTGCACAGGTCTATCCTGTTCTGTGGCTGTGTTTACTATAGTGAGTTCTGCACTTACATTCACACACTGCAAACTGCACGTACAATGTAAGTGTACTTGTCATGTAGAGTTTTATCAAAACTATATTATATTATACTCTGAAGCATGTTTTGCATCTGACAGGTCGAGCTCATTCATTCAGTATTAAGTCCCTCATGGGCCAGACTCTGGCCTGTGTCCTGGTGATAAGGAGGTGAATGTGACAGAATTCCTATTTTCAATAAACTCACAGTCTGGAGAGGAAGGCAATCATCAAAATAAATTTTAGCATGATGGGTAATGATTAATGCACAGAGGATCTTTGGAGTCTCCAGGAAGAAGGCCTGACAACCTCTGAATGAAGGTTGGGATGGAAGATGAAGTGGACTTAGAGAGATGTATCATGTGGGTCTGTCTTTATACCTGGAAAGGTTAGCCTAAGCATGGGGTGGGTGCTGGTTTCTGTTGCTGAGAAATGTCTCAGAGAACCTCAGAGTAGCAGGAGGCCTTTGTGATAGATCGGCCACCATTTTTATTTCCCTGACCCTTCAGCATTGACAAGTGCCAGTTGGACTCTGGGTTTTGCATTGGAATTAGTAAATAGATAGTTCATCAGCAATGACTGAAAAGCCTCTTGGAGTCTGTCCCATGAGAGCAAGGATGTTAATTCTGAAGCCTGGGCCATTTTCCATCCTGGGAATTATACTCTGCCCCTTCCTAAATTCCCATTGTGGTTTCAAATGAAGAGGCCATTGTTCACTTTCCTTCCTAAAAGAAGCAATATATTTAACTTCTGGCTCTTTGCCGACTGATGGTGAGTTGATCTCTCTGAAGCCAACACCCGTGGCTTCCTATCAAGAGAAACACTCTGCCTCCATCTGATTTCCTTCTCGGGTTAAAGTTATTTAGACCCTACACTAGCTCAGTAGGGGGCTTGCCTGTCGTTATGTCCTACTAGGTGGTGACAGGGCCCTTGATTCCCTCCCCGTGTTTAACAGAAATAAAGACAGAGTCTTAGCGCTTTAGGGCAGCCAGTTGTTCTCCCAAAGACCTATTACAGGAATTTAAAAGCAAATGTCTGATGTGAAAATCTGTGCTATTTTAGGACTTTGAAGCACAACACAAAAGAGTATCACTTTTTTGAATAGTTTGGGTCCAGGCAGGTGTCCTACAGCAGAAGTTTTCATTTATTTTTAAGCAACAAAATTCTTTCTTTCCCAGATGAAATCTCCCACAGAATCCAAATACTGAAGGATTTCTCCACCCCGGCATGCTTGCTATTTGGGGCCAGGGAATTCTTGTTGTAGAAGCTGCTGTGTGTGTTGTGAGACGTTTAGCAGCATCCCTGGCTTCTGCCCTCTAGGTGACATAAGCAGCACCCCACATTCTCTAGTTGTGACAACAAAAATGTCTCCAGACATTGCAAAATGTCCGCTGGGGAGCAAGATCACCTCCAATTGAGAATCAGTGCAATACAATACAGAAAACAGACTTTTAATTAAGCTCCTCCTTCAGAACTCTGCCCAGGGTCTCTGACTGGCAGTGTTTGAGACCTAGTGGGGCGTTCTGGGCTGTATAGATGTACTATCTTAGAGGGTAAGCTGTCATTTTAAAAACCTGGGACATAGAGAACTTGTTATAAACAAACCAAAAGAGCTGAAATTAGACAAATCGACAAGTACTTTGAACCCACATGTACACTAAACATTTCTGTGTATCATGTATAATTGTATACTTGGATGTGTAGCACAAGGGAAGAGTCAAAGTGTGGTGTCTGCCTTGCTCCTTGTGTGTTAAGGTTTGGCTACCACAATTTGCCCTGTTTTGCCAGAGATGCCAGCTGAAGGCCTGTGACTCACAGCCTAGGGATAGAATCACCCTCACTGTACAAAATACTCAGCTTCTGTGGGACTCAGTGGCACTGACCCTGCTCAGGGGCACTCCGTGGTGAGTGGGCCAGCACCTGCAGCCTCTTTCAACCAGACTGGCTGGTTGGACCTTGGACCATGGTTGTTCCAAGGTAGATTTTTATCCTTCTGCCCTTTGTACTAAGCGGGTCACGTGTGCCTCTGTACGTGTGTGTGTGTATGTGTACACGTCTGTGTCTGCTCTTCTCCTTTCAGAAGCCCAGAGTCACTCTATGCCTGGCCACTCTGAGCATTGGTTGTGTGGGGGATGCTGGGAGCTTGGCACATGCTACTCCTACTTTTTCCTCCCTCACTTAGGATGATGAAAGTGTTGTTGGAGCCTGTCCCACAGCCAGAAACTGTACCTCATTTATGCGGGCATCAGTATAAACAAGAAAAATACCACTACGTGAGTCACCCTCACCTGCGGGGAGACGCGCAGGCTCAGGGAGGGAATTTACTGCCAGAGGGTCTTAGCTTCAGTCTGTCTCCCCAGCAGACTCATCCTAACCTCATTCCACAGCTCAAGTGCAGTGTGAATCAGCAGGCAGCCTGTGCCTAGCTAAAGGACTCTCTCTGTGTTTTGTTTGTTTGGCTGCTTGTGAAGATCTCTGGGCACATACAGCAATGTTTTATTTTCCCAAAAGATCACATGACCACTACAGTTAGCCTTGGGAACAAATTGAGTAAGCACAACTCATTTGATCTATCTGCAGATCTCCAGCCCTTCTAAGAAACTCACTTCCAGAAATGTTTCAGGAGTACTGTAGAAGTTTGCTTAGAGTTCCCAGAAGAGGCTAAGCGTCAGTTGCAATATCCCTCTGTCACCCCCATCTCCCCCAGTGCCACTGCCATGGGCTGGAGGAGAGGGTGACTTGCTTAGGAACTTGGGTGAGGGACCTGAAGCTCCCTACCCACTCTGGCTCTAGATAGGCTATAAGAATAAAACAAAACCTTGCTAAATATTTGAAATTATTTTGATTTATGTAAATCTCTGGTGTGAATTATTGCTATCAGATAAATACACAGACCATTGAACTGAAAACAGAGCCTCAACACAGGTTGCCACTGCTAATGTTACTTTATAGTAGCCGTTATCTAGTAGTGCCTTTATCAGTGACCCCAGGTGTATAATTGGTTTGTTTTGAAAGAGGAGTGGAGTTCCCAGGATACTTTTTGTTCCCCATAGTTCCCCTATAAGTGACTGTATTTCCTGAGCTCTCTGCAGTTTTGTCACCTTTTGTCATCAATATATGCAACCAGTTTCAGGCAATATTGATAGGGATGTGAAAACTAAACACTGTAAGATTGAATGGGCTTAATAGCTAGGAGTTGCAGAAAATATTCCTACATGTATACATAACTTTTATAATGTACAAATTGTTCTTATGTGCATACTCTTGCATAATTATCACAAGTCAGCCTTGTGACTTAAGCTCTCTCTTGGCCTTATCTTGAGAGAATTTATGGAATCTGATAATACTGCAGTGCCGCAGGAAAACTTTTCAGTGCCTTCCTATGATCTGTGAAGGCCTATACTCCTCCTTCCCTTCTTGGGCTGCTTTTTAAATCTCATCTCCTACCAGTCCTTCATATTCATTGTAGTCCTAGCAGTAGTGTACTACTTGTAGGTACCTGAATGTGGCAAGCTCTTTTCTACTTCTTACTAATTTATGAAAACACCAATCCACCCATTCATTCATTCACTGCTACTTACATGCTAGGCACTGGTGACGTCCCCTAACCCCCTGGTCCTCGGTCTAGCAGGCAAAGGTGGTGCTGTGTGATAAGAGCTTTGGTCTTGGTGCTAGGGGAGCTGTAAGGAGGGCACCAGGCCTTGACTTGAAGGGATTAGGGAGGCTTCTCCGATAAGGCACCTCCAAAGTAAGTCATTTTAGTGTGAGGTGGATGGGAGAGTTAGAAGAGGAGAGGAAGAAAGAGATTAGGGCAGGTATGCACCCCAGGCTAGACAGGGATGGATGAGTGATAAGGTTTTAGTAGTGGGTGGTGCCAGATGCAGATATATAGTTTTAAGGACCTTGCCTTAAGGCCTGAAGGGAGCCATTCAGCGTTTTTGTTTTTGTTTTTTGTTTTTTTGAGACAAGGTCTCACTCTGTCACCCAGGCTGGATTGCGGTGGCACAATCATGGATCACTGCAACCTCGAACTCCTGGGCTCACATGATCCTCCCACCTTAGCCTCACGAGTAGCTGGGGCTATAGGCATGTACTACCATGCCTGGCTAAATGTTTTGTTGTTTGTAGAGACAGGGTCTTTCTATGTTGCCCAGGCTGGCCTCAAACTCCTGGCCTCAAGCGACCCTCCCCTCCTGCCATGGCCTTCCAAAGTGCTAGGATTATAGACGTGAGCCATAGCACCTGGCCATTTAAATGCTTTTTAAGTAGGAGCATAGCAGTGTGCAGATTACTACAAAGCACCTTTCTGGAATATATCCTGTTCGCCTCATTCTCCCTCTAGTACTTTCTAGTATATACCCTGTTTCCCTCATTCTCCCTCTAGTACTCTGCTGCTTAAGCTTTAGGTCCAATTCAGGCATCACCATCTCTGTATGTGCACCAGATTCCCCAGGCACCATCAGGGGTCCCTCTGTCCCATAGCACCCTGGACATGCATACTGGAGATAAAGCAACAATTGCTTTTGTATTTTAACTATCTAGTTGTGTGTCCCTCCTCCTAGACCACTGGTTCTCAGGATTTAAAAGTGTAGATTATTGGTTCCCACCCTAGATATTCTTTCTTACTTTGGGATAGAGTCTAGGCATCCCCATTTAAAGAAAAAAAAAAAAACAAGCAGAAACATTGCAGTAGGCTAATCTTATTGAGGGCCTGGTTTATATATTACGTGTGTGCATGCACACACAGCCACATACTTGATCTCATTCATGCTTATGTTTATATTTATTTTATTTTATTTTATTTTATTTGTTTCCTTTGATCCTGTCATTCAAATATCCGTATTTCTTAAGAATGTCTGGTATAAATTTGCTGTGCGACAAATGTTTGATTGAATGAATGAATGAAGTTGCCCAAATTTATATGTGAAGATGTGTTGGAGCCTAAGTTAAAATTCATAGGTGATTCTGAGGCCAGGCCCTTTCACAGCATCACTCCTACACCACAGTTGCTACACTGAGATGGCCTTTGAAAAGCAGGCAGTCCCACTGAACCACAGTATCCTACAGACTAAGAAATGGGGACAAGAGATCTTTAACTTGCATTTTATAATTTTCAGTGGCACATCAGTATAATCTGCAAGGATACTAATAGGATGGGTATTGGACACTCATTATGACAGACCCTGGAGGATGCAAAATTGTAAAATCTAGCTCTGATCTCCAAGAAATTTTTGGTCTACTTGAGGGTAAAAGGCAGAAATACACAGACAGTTGAATGTGTCAGAGTGTGACGGTTACCTGGAGTACTATGCACAGAAGGGCAATAGAATGATGCAGTGACTGAGTAAGAAAGAGCACACCATTAGCTGGGGTGGTCTGCAGATACCTTTAGATGAGGAAGCACTGTTGTGAGGTTTGGCTTTAGAAAAGTGAAAAGCCATTCCAAGCGGGAGGAGTGACATGAGTGGAATCCTGGCAGGAGATGGGCCATGAATGGTGAGGGCATCAGTTTGACAGGAACATAGGTTTGTTTGTGTAGGGGAGTGGTGGTTGATACCTAGAAGGGAGTGCTGGTTCGGGAGTGGGAGGGCCTTAAATGATAGGTGGGGCTATAATACCATTGGGGATGTGTGGCACGTTCAGCAATGTAAAAGTCTGTTGTCCTCGACCCCAGATCCATTCACCTTACTAATGAAGGTCATTAATTTTTAATATAATAACTGATATGGCTAAGTTTTGTGTCCCCATCTGAATTTCATCTTGAATCATAATCCCCAAGTGTTGAGGGAGAGACCTGGTGGGAGGTGATTGGATCATGGGAGTGGTTTCGTCTTTGCCATTCTTGTGATAGTGAGGGAGTTCTCATGAGATCTGATGGTTTTATAAGGGGCTCTTCCCCTTTCACTTCTCCCATATACTCTCTCTCTCTCACCTGCTGTCATGTAAGACATATCTGCTTCCCCTTATGCCATGATTGTAAGTTTCCTGAGGCCTCCCTAGCCATGTGGAACTGTGAGTCAATTAAACCTCTTTTCTTTATAAATTACCCAGTTTCAGTATGTCTTTATAGCAGTGTGAGAATGGACTAATACAGTAAATTGGTACTGGTAGAGTGGGGTACTGCTGTAAAGATACCCCAAAATATGGAAGCAACTTTGGAGCTGGATAATAGGCAGAGGTTGGAACAGTTTGGAGGGCTCAGAAGAAGATAGAAAGATGTGGGAAAGTTTGGAACTTCCTAGAGACTTGTTAAATGGCTTTGACCGAGATGCTCATAGTGATATGGACAATGGAGTCCAGGGAGAAGTAGTTTCAGATGGAGATGAGGAACTTCTTGGGAACTGGAGTAAAGGTGACTCTTGCTATGCTTTAGCAAAGAGACTGACAGCATTTTGCCCACACCCTAGAGATCTGTGGAACTTTGAACTTGAGAGAGATGATCTGAAATTGGAACTTATTTAAAAGGGAAGCAAAGCACAGAAGTTTGGAAAATTTGCAGCCTGACAATGCAGTAGAAAAGAAAAACCCATTTTCTGGGGAGAAATTAAAGCTGGCTGCAGAAATTTGTGTAAGTAACAAGGAGCCAAATGTTAATCACCAAGACAATGGGGAAAATTTTTGTTCCTAGGGCATGTGAAGGACCTTTGCAGCAGCCCCTCCCAGTACAGGCCCAGAGGCCTAGAAGGGAAAAAATGGTTTCATGGGCTGGGCCCTGCTGCTCTGTGCAGCCTAGGACTTAGTGCCCTGCTTCCCAACCACTCCAGTCATGGCTAAAAGGGGCAAATTTTTTAAAAGTCAGCTCAGGCTATTTGCTTCAGAGGGTGCAAGTCCCAATCCTTGGCAGCATCCATGTGGTGTTGGGCCTGCAGGTATACAAAAGTCAAGAATTGAGGTTTGGGAAACAGCCAAGACTTCAGATGATGTATGGAAACACCTGGATGTCCAGGCAGAAGTCTGCGCAGGGGTGAAGCCTTCATAGAGAACCTCTATTAGGGCAGTGCAAAGGGGAAGTGTGGGATTGAAGCCCCCACACAGAGACCCCACTGGGGCACTGCCTAGTGGAGCTGTGAGAAGAGGGCCACCATCCTCCGGCCCCCAGCAGGTGGTAAATCCACTGAGAGCTTGCACTGGGCACCTGAAGAAGCCACAAGCACTCAACACCAGCCTGTGAAAGCAGCCAGGAGGGGGATATACCCCGCAGAGCCACAGTGGTGGAGCTGCCCAAGGCTGTGGAAGCCCACCCCTTGTATTTACATGACCTGGATATGAGACATGGAGTCAAAGGAGATCATTTTGGAGCTTTAAGATTTAATGACTGTGCCCCACTGGATTTTTGACTTGCATCAACCTGTAGCCCCTTTGTTTTGGCCAATTTCTCCCATTTGGAATGGGTGTTCTTATCTAATGCCTGTACCACCATTGTATCTTGGATGCAACTAACTTGATTTTGATTTTACAGGCTTATAGGCAGAAGAGACTTGCCTTATCTCAGATGAGACTTTGAATTGTGGACTTTTGAGTTAGTGCTGAAATGAGTTAAGACTTTGGCAGACTACTGGGAAGGCATGATTGGTTTTGAAATGTGAAAAGATATGAGATTTGGGAAGGGCCAGGAGTGGAATGATGTAGTTAGGCTTTGCGTCCCCACCTAAACCTCATTTTGCATTCTAATCCCCAAGTGTTGACTAGAGACCTGGTGGGAGGTGATTAGATCATGGTGGGTGGTTTCCCCCATGCTGTTCTTGTATATTGAGTTCTCATGAGATCTGTTGGTTTTATAAGGGGCTCTTCCCCCTTCACTTCTTCCACACACACTCTCTCTTGCCTGCTGCCATGTAAGACATGCCTGCTTCCCCTTCTGTCATGATTGTAAGGTTCTTGAGGCCTCCCCAGCCATGTGGAAGTGTGAGACAATTAATCCTCTTTTCTTTATAAATTACCCAGTCTCAGGTATGTCTTTATAGCAGTGTGAGAACAGACTAATACAATAACCATGTTCTCTTCTTTCTGGAGATCCCCAGCCACATTTGACTTCTAGGTCAGTGGGAAGCAGTCCAAGGTGCAACCTGGAACACTTTCATTTGGCTTTTTCATGTAGAGGAATATTTACATGTCCCTGCTTGTTCCTTCTACCCATGGCCTACACACACTGCTAAGCTGTCACATTCCCTGTTGTGCAATGTGTTTGCCATCACCTTCAATGAAAACAATTTTTTAAATGTCAGAATTATTTTCTTAGTTATTAATCCCAAGCACAGACACCAGAAACATGATCCAGAATAAAGTTTTCAGTTCACACTGAGCTTGTCATTGCTGAAGCAAGACTCTTAGCTCTTTCACAAGTATGGACAAAATTCGGTAGGAATGTTTTCATCACAAGTGTTACTTCTTTATAATGCTTTGATCTAGGGTAATTTCTCTTCAGTTTTGGATGGTAATTTTGCCCCAGGAAAGTCCGAGCAGTCTTATGTGAAGATTTCTGTTTTGTTTAGAGTTTGCCACAAATACTGGAAGGAGAAAGTTTTCTGTAATTTATACAGCTTTACGTTAGAAGGCTATGGCTTATTTTAAGATGGTTTATGTTCAAAAAATTTTCACCTACAATTATAGTATAAAGTGCCTTGCCTTGTGTTCACAGAGGAATTTTCTCATACAACTACAAGAAAATGTGGATAGTTTTGTCTGAGAGAATTCAACTTTTTCATCTCTTGTAATTTACTACTTCAGCAATTCAATTTACCAAAGTGGATTAGAAACTATTTGTAATGGGGAAATACGTGTACTCTTTGAAAGCAGTTGTTGACAAAAAGTCAAAATCTTAAATATTTAAAGAGGTTTATTCTGAGCCAAGTATGAGTGACCACAGCCCAAGGCACAGTCTCAAGAGATCCTAAGAACATGTGCCTAGGGTGGTTGGGTTACAGCTTGATTTTATACATTTCAGAGGAACATAAGACATCAGTCAGTACATGTGAGGTATACATTGGTTTGGTCTGGAAAGGCAGGACAACTTGAAGCAAGGGTCGGGGAGTTGTATGGGGGAGGATGCTTGCAGGTTACAGGTGAGGAGGGTGCTTACAGGTTACAGGTGGATTCAAAGATTTTCTTATTGGCAATTGGTTGAAAGAGGTAAATTAGTTATTACCCAAAGACTTAGAATCAATAGAAAGGAGTGTCTGGGTTAAGCTAAGAGGTTGTGGAGACTGAGATTCTTTTTTTTTTTTTTTTTTGAGACAGAGTCTTGCTCTGTCTTTTTTTTTTTTTTTTTTTGAGACAGAGTCTTGCTCTGTCGCCCAGGCTGGAGTGCAGTGGCCAGATCTCAGCTCACTGAAAGCTCCACCTCCCGGGTTTACGCCATTCTCCTGCCTCAGCCTCCCGAGTAGCTGGGACTACACGCGCCCGCCACCTCGCCCGGCTAGTTTTTTGTATTTTTTTTTTTAGTAGAGACGGGGTTTCACTGTGTTAGCCAGGATAGTCTCGATCTCCTGACCTCGTGATCCGCCTGTCTCAGCCTCCCAAAGTGCTGGGATTACAGGCTTGAGCCACCTTGCCCAGCCGAGATTCTTATTATGTAGATGAAGTCTCATAGGTGTCAGCCCTTAGAGACAATGGATGGCAAATGTTTCCCATATAGACCTAGGAAAGGTGCTAGATTCAACAGTTAATCTCTTTAGGATTGGGAGGACCTGGAAGAGGAAAGATCTAGTTATGTTAAAGAGATTCTTTACAGATGCAGATTTTCCTCCTCAAAAGATGTCTTTGCAGGGTCATTTCAAAATATGGCAGAGAAACATATTTTGGGATAAAATATTTTGATTTTCTTCTTTGGATGTTTTGTTTGTTTTTGAGACAGGGTCTCACTCTGTCTTCCAGGCTGGAGTGCAGTGGCATGATGATGGCTCATTGCAGCTTCAATCTCCTGGGCTTAAGTGATCCTTCTGCCTCAGCTGCCCGAGTAGCTGGGACTACAGGCATGCACCACCATGCCCAGCTAATTTTTGTATTTTTGTAGAGACAGGGTTTCATCATGTTACCCAGGCTGGTCTCAAACTCCTGGACTCAAGTGATTCACCTGCCTTAGCCTCCCGGAGTGCTGCAATTACAGGCATGAGCCACTTCACCCAGCTGTTACCTTTATCTATCATGTGATGCTAGCCAGGTGTGATGACTCACACCTATAATCCTAGCATTTTGGGAGACTGAGGCAGATGGATCACTTAAAACCAGGAATTTGAGACCAACCTGGGCAACATGGTGAAACCTCATCTCCACAAATATATATATATATATATATATATATATATATGTATGTATGTATATATATGTATGTATATGTATCTCACATGATGCTATACCAGAGTCAGGTTGAGTAGGTATTTGAGACAGGGTTTCACCATGTTGGCCAGGCTGGTCTCAAACTCCTGGGATCAAGCAATCTACCTGCCTCAGCCTCCCAAAGTGCTGGGATTATAGGTGCTCTGCACTCTAGCCTTTGTAACAATAAGGGTCTGTTCTGTCGGTTTTAGGATCTCTATTTTCATGTTAATGCTGGTCAGTTGCATCTAAACTCCAGAAGGGAGAGGATATAATGAGGCATGTCTGATTCCCTCTTTGCATCATGGCCTTAACTAGTTTTTCAGGATTTTTTAATCCCCTTGGTTGAGAAGGGGTCCATTCAGTCAGTAGGGGGAGCTTAAAATTTTATTTTTGGTTTACAAAGTGAAGAGGCTTTCCTCTTTAAGTCCTCACCGTATAACCAGTCTCTATCAGATGCTGAGAATAGCTTAAACTTGCTTATTGTCTTATTTGAGCCTGGGGCAGTTTGTTGTAGGCCCTTATCGAAATAGGTTTTTTTGATAATTGATCCTCTTTACTTCTGTGTCTGAATAAAGCTGTAACCTGGCCCTTAAACACCAAAAATGCTTTAGTGGGAGCTCTTGTTTTGGGAAGATGAAAAATTTCTGTGTCTATCAGTCACAGAAAGTATTCCCCACTGGTTTGATTCTGAAATTCAGTTTCAGAATTGAACTCAATTCTGAAATTCTGATTGAATTCTGAAATTCAATCATTGCCTATAAAAGTTAAAAACATTTTTTTTCCCCTCTAGCTAGCTTTTACTCTGTCTCTTTAAAATACCTTTTTTTTTTTTTTTTTTGGAGGAGAGGTGGGTCTAAATATGTGTAACTATAGTTTTTTTCTTTTTTTGCTTAGATGGTTTAAAGAATTCTGCATGCCATAGTTGACATTCCACCATTTTCCTGTGTTCCATAGTCAAGGCCAAAGGTTAAAAATAAGTTCTTAAAGGAAGCAAAATTAAAGCAAGAGGGAATTACCTCTAAATTGTTTTAGAGACTCCTAGCATTTTACATGAGTCTCTGTTGGTCTGGAGAACAGAAGGAAGCATGAAAGGTTTCATTCCTTGCAAATCAGGTGAAACTGGCTTCTACCCTCTTCTTCAATACAAATATGAAACCAAGAAAAAGTAGACTGGAGGACCAGAAAGGGCACAGATTTTTATACCGTTTTCATCAGGATTACTATGTTCATGTTATGGAACCAATTTATAAGTTTTGGGTAACAGCTTAAATAGAAAACTATAGACCCTTCTGTTTCTCAAAGACAGATGGTGAAGAAACATTTATAAATGCTTTACAGTTAGAAAGCATGTGCTTGTCCACTGTTTTTTGTCTTCGTGATCAAAGAAGGATTTGAGGAATTTCTTTTAAAAATAAGTCTGTACAGTAACTGAGTACGTTACTTTGAAATAATGGAGAATAGTCACACCCACTGTTTTCAGGGCCTCAGGGAATCCTAGGATGTGTGTGCTGTGAACTGTGTGGTAGTTGGCTAGTTACAGTTGTAGTTACTAAAATCAAATCTGTTTCAATTAATAAAGAACTTGACAATGAAAGTAACAAGACTCATACTCATTCTAAAGAGGCCAGGAAAATAAAATAAAAACCCATATGTATTAGGAATTGTAAATAGAGAGGAAGCAGAAACAATGTAATTTGAATTATCTTATTAAAATTTAAAAATATTAAAATTTAACTAGTTTATCTTATTCAGCTAGAGATGGTATAAAAACTTGGCAGAAGTGTGATTTTTGTCTATCTGCTGGCCAGAACAATACTATATAGATGGGATTTTGTAGATTTCATTCTCTCTACCTCCCCCCGCCCCCTGTCTTCCAATATGTATGTAGAAAAAGTAAATATGATCCCTAACCTTTCTGAAACCTTCTTTACCTTCAGTCTACACATACATAGTCTTAGGCAAAGAGTTCTCAGGTACGTTCCATGGAATCAAGAGTAGAGGCATATGTTGCTTTTCTCAATAGGAAAAACAGTGACTAACTGTGTCCCCCTAAATAAATAGCTATACGAGAAAGTCATGATTCAATGAAAATGCAAACAGCCCAATTTTTAAAAAATGAGTAAAAGATTTGAACAGACATTTTCTCAAAAGAAATATGAATGGGCAGTACACACATAAAAACATGCTCAGCAATTTTAGGCTTTAGGGAAATGCAAATTAAGACCCCAATGAGATATCACTAGAAAGGCTAAAATGAAAAACACCAACAACACTAAATGTTGGTGAGACTGTGGAGCACTAGAACTTTTCATATTTTTAGTGGGAGTTCAAAATGGTACAACCGCTTTGAAAAATGGTCTAGCAGTTTCTTACAGAACTAAACAGATCACTACCCTGTGACCCAGCAGTTCTTATCTTAGGCATTTACCCAAGAGAAACAAAGCATATCTCCATGAATAGAAAAGCAGATGCCAGCTGTGGTATGATTTTGAACAGCTAGTGGAATAAAAGAATAGGGACTGTATCTGAAGTTGCTGTTAGAGTAGTTAGGCAGATATGAGCAGGGCAGGAGAGGCCCCCCTCCCCCCACAGGAATGTCAGACGACCATCAGGTGATGGTCAGGTGATTGTTAAACTGTCTCTCTAACACCCTAGTTGGTCACAGCTTGCACCAGGGAAAGCAGACTCCCAGTAGATAGAAAACACCTTAAGCTCTTAAGCAGCAGCTTCCTTCTTCTTTTTTTTTTTTTGAGATAGAGTCTTGCTCCCTCACCCAGGCTGGAATGCAGTGTCGTGGTCTCAGCTCACTGCAACGGCTGCCTCCCGGGTTCAAGCAATTTTCCTGCCTCAGCCCCCCCGAGTAGCTGGGACTACAGGCGCGTGCCACCACGCCCGCCTAATTTTTTATATTTTTAGTAGAGATGGGGTTTCGCCATGTTGGCCAGGATGGTCTCCATCTCCTGACCTTGTGATCCGCTCACCTCAGCCTCCCAAAATGCTGGGATTACAGGCGTGAGCCCGGCCAATCATCAGCTTCCTCATTAAGATCTCATATGTTGAATGAGTGGACTCAGACTTGCGTGCTAAGAGACAAAATGGTGGAGTTTAACTGGTGTATGACCTTCCTCTAGGAACACTCAATTGGTAAGGGAAAAATGCCTAAAATGAGCATGTGCACAACTTCAGTAAACACACTGCACATGCGGCCGCTCCCAAGTGCTGGCAGGCCATTGCACATGCGGACAGTCCACCCCAAGGAAAAATCAAGAGAGGAGATGCAATCCTCAGCACCATGCCATTGTCTAAAAATCCCAAGTCAAGCTTTGGACGGGGTCCTTGAATCTCTCAAGTTGTCCACTTGGCCCTCTTCCATGTGTACTTTGCTTCCTTTCATTCCTGTTCTCAAACTTTTTGATAAACTTTAACTTCTGCTCTAAAACTTGCCTTGGTTTCATTCTACCTTATCCTCTCTCGCCAAATTCTTTCCTGCAAGGAAGCAAGAATCGAGTTGCTGCAGACCCATATGGATTCGCTGCTGCTAATGTTGCCATTTGGATTTTTTTTTTTTAGAGTGTTCCAGAATGCATGCTTAGAGAAGGGAATGTAATCCTACGCAACCACTCAGCTCTGCAACAATATAGCTCTGCAGTAATGACTAAATGCTGTTTGTTAGTTTATTTTAAAGCTCTGCTACTGATATACTGTTATATTCTCCTGGTAAAACCTTTTGTTATACAATCACTTCTTTTTATTTCTAGCAATTCTTTCTCTTACAGTGTATTTTATCTGACGTTAATGTGGCTGTATGGCATGTCTTTTGGTTAGTGTTTGCCCTGCTTTGCATCTTCTTTCATTCATTTACTTTCTACTTTTTCTACCCATGTCTTAGGTTTGTGCCTTATAAACAACAGATGGTTAGATTTCCTATTTTTAAAAGTTTATTGAGATTCTCCCTCTACCGCTGTCTCTACCAATTCCATTTTTTCCCACCCTCTATTGGTTTGGAAGATAGAATCTTTTTTTTTTTAAGTGATTATACTTGGAATTTTAACATGTCTATGTAACGAAGTTACCTACCACTTTACCCTCCTACTGAGCAATCTAAGGATGTTAGAATGTTTTTAACTCCAATCACTTTACTCTTGGCTTATGTGCAATTCCTTGATATTTTTGATGTCTTTTTATTTTTCTTTTGAAGCTCCATTAACTAGATGTTATTACTTATTCCATCATTCTTTGTTTATATTTACCTACATGTTTATAACTTTTTAACATACCATTTTCTTGTATAGTTCCCTTTAGGAACATTTCCCTCCTTCTTCAAGTACATTCTCTTCAAGTACATTCTTTCTTTAGTGAAAGTATTTGGTAGTGAACAATCTCAGTTTTCTGAAATATCTTTATTTTGCCCTCATTCTGGAAAGCTAGTTTCTTACTTCATTTTATTTTTTTAATAGACACAGGGTCTTGCTTTCTTGCCCAGTCTGGTCTTAAACCTCTGGCTTCAAGCGGTCCTCCTGCCTTGACTTCTCAAAGTGCTGGGATTACAGGCACGAGCCACTGTGCCCAGCAATAACCCTAGTTTCACTGGGATCATGGACTCTTAAGAGCTAGAAGGAACTTCACTCATGTTTGACTCAGCCTTTTCCATTTCCAGAAAAGCCTGCCACCAGGCACAGAAAGAATACATGACTTCCAGAGTCGCTGCTGATAATGATTTCTTAGCCTGATACTGAAGATACCCCCTTGTCCTGATTCCTTTTGTCCCCAAGCTAGGATCTTCAACATCTGTCACATCTGTGAGAACCCTTTGTATTAGAGAAGTTGGTTTTCTAGTTGTTCCCCAACATAGTTCCCCTGGGCTATGTCATTCCTCCCAGGAAGAGGGTCCTCTCCAAACTTCTCTGCTTACCTTAGTATAAGCTCTCCTCTTCTGTCGTGGAGCCTTTCCTGACTACCCCAGCTGATGGGGATCTTTTCCTGCTTCTCACCCTGTAGATGGCACTTAGCTTGGGTGCTTGATGCTTATCTCTTTATAGCTTATTTCTCCAACTAGAATGCAGTGCATCTAGATCAGTAGTTTCAAAACCTTCTTGATCACACACCCATCCGTGAACAATAGTTGAGCATGTACTCCAAATATATTTCATTATAAATGTTATGTTTATATAGTACTGTTATAAACACCATAAAATATACACAAAATTTTAGTGAAGAAGATGAGAAACAAATAAATGGAAGATCCAGTAGTTCTTTCTGCAGCCCAGCATAGTGATCTGAGAACTCTGGATCTCTTCAGATCTGAGAACTCTGGAACTCTTCCCTGTACTGCTTGGTGGTGTTAGCCCTAATAAATAGTAGACATTCTGTAAGTACCGCATTGGAGGTTGATGACACAGGTACTAGGTGTTAAGGTGACTAGGTCAGAAGGTGAATATCAAGAATTCCTTGAACTTTATTTTCTCTTAACTCTGGGCATTGGTGCGTAATGTTTACTCTTCTTGCAACACCCTTCCCCATTTTTCCTGCTTCAGATCCCTTTGCCTTGTTCTGAAACCTTCACTAGCTTATAGTTTTATTGTCATTCCTCAGAGAAGCTATCCTCTGATTCTCCCATATCTGGTTAAGTTTCTGCCCTTCCACACTCCCATGGAAACGTTTACTGCACATAGTGATAGCCATGCACAGTCTAGCTCCAGCATTAGATAGATGGTCAGTTGAAGGCATTACTGTATCTTGTTCACCATTGTACCCCTACATCCCACCCATATCCTGAACTTAGTCAGTGTTGAAAAACCGCCAATTGAAGAAGCATATGATGGAGATGGAAGGAAGTGGTTAGGTGTCCTTTTAGCCTATATTGAGACCACAGTCATAGCAAAAGATGGTCTGCCACTTGGTGCCCAAAATGGGGCAGAATACCTGATTGCCCCACAAGTGGCTTGTGAATTGAATGACAACCTAGGGTTGAGAGGTCTGTTGTTTCTTATTTTTCAGTGGGAACCCTCACAGTTTGTTGAACTGTTGTGTATTTAGACTGTGTGGCTACTAGATTATGATAGGCCTCTGAATTGAAACCGAAATATCCAGACTTAATGATAGTATGGTTTATTGCACTGGTACCAAAATTTCCAGAAGATGAAGGCATTGTTCATGGTTTTTACCCAGCTATTTCAAATATTCTTACATACATTTTTACTTTTCCTGGAAAATTACAAACACTTACCCAAGGATAACACTGGATTATTACAGTAATAGAGAAAAAACCCTTTGAATGAATTTTAAGAAAAGAGAATCCATTTGTCCTTGACAAATGTTCTCTTTCTGGTAGCAAAGAGATAACAACACTGGATCATACAGGAGGGAGTTTATTGCAAATCCAAAATCTGCTTTCATTAGAGGTTTCAATCCCCATCACTACCAAACCTTTGTTTATACTGTTTTAAAAACAAAGTTAATTTTTTCAACACTTTTAAGTTTTATTTTGTTCCTCTATAAGCATAATAGAACTGTGAAAAAACAAGCAAAACCAGCCTAGCAGCTAGGATAATATGCTTCTAAGTTGTTAGCTTCTGACAGGGAGTAACCATATAAGGTAAATGACATTTAATTAAAGCAGTTGTCTTCTTGCCTATTTTTTTTTTTTTTTTTTTTTTTTTTTGCTTCTGTCACCCAGGCTAGTGGCATGATCATGGCTCACTGCAGCCTTGAATTCCTGGGCTCAAGTGATCCTCCTGCCTCAGCCATCTTAGTAGCCGGAACTACAGGTGCATCCCACCATGTCTGGCTGATTTTTTCGAAGATGTTTTTAAAGATGGGTTCTTGCTATGTTGCCCAGGCTGGTCTTAAACTCCCGACCTCAAGCAGTTCTCCCACTTCAACCTCCTAAAGTGCTGGGATTACAGATGTGTGCCACCATGCTTGGCATTTTAATTTTTTAATTATTATTTTAATAATCTTTCTTTTCTTCTTTTTTTTTCTTTCTGAGACAGGGTCCTGTTCTGTCACCTAGGCTGGAGAGCAGTGGCATGATCACAGCTTACTGCCATCTTGATTGTCTGGGCTCAAACGATTCTCCCACTTCAGCCTCCCAAGTAGCTGAGACCACAGGCATGTGCCATCAGACTTGGCTATATTTTTTATTATTTGCAGAGACAAGGTCTCACTACATTGTCCAGACTGGTTTTGTACTCTTGGCCTCAAGCGATCCTCCCACCTCAGCCTCCCAAAGTCCTGAGACTATAGGCGTGAGCCACCATGACCCCTTTTAGCTTTTTCTTTTTTTTCCTTTATTTCTCCTTAATAAGAAAAAACGGGGGCGGGGGGGGATACATGTGCAGAGTGTACAGATTTGTTATGTAAGTATACATGTACCATGGTGGTTTGCTGCACCTATTGACCTGTCCTCTAAGTTCCCTCCCGTCCCCTCACCCCCCTCAACCTCTTTTTTTTTTTTAAAAAAAAAAAAAAGCTCTCAAAAAATGGTGGCTGAGTTTCAAAGCTCTCACCTCGGTTTTGTAATAAAGGTAGTTAATCTTTGGTGTTGGATTTCAAATTAGTCTGTTTACAGTGAGCAACAGTACAGCAGTTTTAAAAATCATGTTGAATCAGAAACACGAGGAAGACAGCAGAGCTTTCTCTCTGCCATGCACTTGGAGAAGGAAATGACTCGGCAGCATACTCCTCATGGCTAATATCCTTTAAGATTTCTCCAAAATCATGAAACCAGAACTTGAGAGCTTAAAAGAGACTTTAGAAGTCTACCAGTGGATAAGAGAGAAAAAAAAAAACTCAAAAGGGAAATGGAATAAGCCAAACTAAAGGGCAGGATTCTTTTAGTTCTCAGCAGGAAACATGTGTTTATCTGGAAAAGATTTTGGTTGGACAGGTTGTTTGTATAAGAATCTTTTTTGTGAGGAAGGAAGATCAACCTGGGCTTGGAGGCTGGGGTGAGGGTAGAGAGAACAGTCCCTGAGCTTCAAGTAAATGAGAAAAATACAGAGATTTTAAACAGAGGAGCCCTGCTTTCATGGGGATCATATGATCGTGCTATCAGGTTACTTTTAAGTTGTGATGATGTATACATACTTTATGAAATATGATTAAATGGTAACTTTAGTGTTAGTGGCTACAAGAACAGAAACAGCAACTTTTAAAAAGATATGGAAAGATGTTTTGGGTGAAAAGTAGTTGGCTGTGCAACACATAGAGTATGACATACATCATTAATTTAAGACCGTAGATGTACAGTATATATTTGGCATGTACACCAGGATTTTCAGTGATTATTGATGTAATAAGATTTATGATTTTTAGAAAGAAACTCTTCATGATAGTTTTCTGTACCATTTACATTTTCCATAGTGATTATCATATTGTCTTTATAAACAAGGACAACAGTAAATCAAAAAGAGAGATCTTCCATGGTGCCTGTTCTCTGACAGCGGAGACTGCATCATAGCTACGTTGTTCCCATACATTGCATTTACATTACATTTAAAATGTTATCAGGAGGACAGAGGCTCATGAATGAGACATGTTCTCTCCAGTTAAATTTAGTAATGAAGAATCAGAGAAAAAATCTCCAGATAATTGGAAAATGTTTACGTTTTCAAGTATATAAAACCAGGATGCATTATCTCGTTTAAGCTTGGAGTTGACAATAATACCATTTTGAGATGTTTTCCAGATAGGATGACAGTGAGAGTCACAGTGAGAGTTGCACCTCCACATTATGCAACCCAAATGTGATGGAACAGAAACATTTTTCCTCATCATCCTGAAACCGAGTGGTGAAACCGAGTGGTGATGATCCATTGAGGAATGTTTACTTTTCATGTATTAAAATATGAAGAGGCCGGGCGCGGTGGCTCAAGCCTGTAATCCCAGCACTTTGGGAGGCCGAGACGGGCGGATCACGAGGTCAGGAGATCGAGACCATCCTGGCTAACATGGTGAAACCCTGTCTCTACTAAAAACTACAAAAAACTAGCCGGGCGAGGTGGCGGCGCCTGTAGTCCCAGCTACTCGGGAGGCTGAGGCAGGAGAATGGCGTGAACCCAGGAGGCGGAGCTTGCAGTGAGCTGAGATCCGGCCACAGCACTCCAGCCTGGGTGACAGAGCGAGACTCCGTCTCAAAAAAAAACCATGAAGAACGTCTGACCTACTATTAATGAAAAAAAAAATACCAAAAAGGAAGAATGAAGAGGTGGCAGCTAAAAGCCTTTTTATGGATAATACCAATAGAGGAAAATGAAATATTTGTAGAATCACAGCAAGAGAATAGGAATTCTGAATATTTTTGCAGAAGGGAACTGTAGGCTTCTTGCAATTGATAATAGGACAGGAGGAATTTCCATCATTATGTATGCAGAAAGGAGTAGACACTGAAAGTTGGAGATTATTATCGTAAACATTTTCTACTTCACTTCACCTTGAAGAAGTCTACAGAAAGCGTATATGGCACAGCTGGGCACAGTGGCTCATGCCTGTAATCCTAGCACTTTGCAAGGCCAAAGGGAGAGGATCACCTGAGCCCAGGAGTTTGAGACCAGCTGGGGCAACATAGTAAGTCTCCAACCCTACTTAAGATTTTTAAAAAGCATAAGTAGCAGTAAAATTTCAGTGAGAAATCAGGACCAGGGTAAATATAAATACATTACTATAGCATATAAATAAATATGGAAGCCCCACCCATAGTCCCTCTCATCCCACAAAAGAAAGCTGGAAATGCTGAAAAATTAATACCCCCCTGCCCTGAAGCAGCCATCAGCCAGTGATGAATAGGAGCCAGAGGATAAATAACCCAACTTCCTCACCCGCTGAGGGTGTTCAACCAGGTCCTTGAAATTCCCGACAGGAATCGAGCCTCAGTTGCCTACCCTGGAAACCTGCTCAGTAATACCCTTATCGTTGGTTTCCTTCCCTTCCCTGTCTCACTTCTGTAATCCCCTGGTGCATCTGGGGTTCCTTCCTGAATAAAGTACTTGCAACTTAAGTCCCCATCTTGAACTCTGCTCCTGGGGGAATCCAAATGAGGACAGGTGCAGAGAAGAGTAGAACAAGGATAAGCAAAGCAGGAGAGAGATCTGAAGACATCTCTAAGGTTGTTTGGGTGACTCCAAGGATAGTGGTACAATTAGCTAGGAGAAAGAGAGGGTGGAGGAGACCGAGAAGAGGGTTCAGCCCAACAAATGCCAGGTTTTAGGTAGCTTGAGGATACCTTGAAGAGATGCTGAGAAGCAGCTTAGAAATAAGTTTATTAGCTAGAAGCCAGAGCTGGCCAGGCACAGTGATACGCACTTGTAGTCCCAGCTACTCTGGAGGCTCAGGTGGGAGGATGGCTTGAGTCCAGATGCTGTTTGAGGTCAGCCTGGGCAATATAATGAGACCTCATATCTCTCTCTCTATATATATATACACATACACATACACATACACACACATATGATATATATGATGTAGATCTATATATCTTAGATCTATATTATATATCATATATATCATATATGATATATATGTCAACAAACCTCATCTCAATATAAATGAATGAATGAATGAAACCAGAGCTATAGCTGTATATTTGGGAATCCTCAGTTTACAGGCAGTTGATGAATGAACATCCAGGAAGACTAGAAGCATGGTATGCAGGGAACCTTGGGGCATACACATATTTAAAAATGGGGTGGAAGAGAAAAGCCAGTGAAGGAGACTAAGAAAGAGGATTGTAGAGAGAGGAACCAGAGCTGTTATTGGAGCCAAGTCCTCTTTCTTCAAGGACTGAGAAGGGGAGAGTTTGTACTTTGGAGTTTGCACAGATCACAGACATGAAAAAGGAAAGATGATGATGAGAGGAAAATGTGAGGTCAGGACTCTTCTCCCATCCTGATGTGGTGAGAGGCTTTTCTCGTGGTTCTGGATGGAACTTGGGCCCTGTTGCAGATGCTCACATACAACATTCTGTTCTAATCACTGTTCTGCTAGCAGAGGAGGCTGGAGTGATGAGTGAGCATGAGTTTAGCTTGTGTGAGTGCTATGAGCCGTAGGTCCTACTCAAGAGATTCAGTCTAGTAACAAATTATTTTCCTCTCCTTCTTTTGCCATCCCATTTAGTTTGCAGGATGGTTGGTGTTTGTGTGGGCTGAGATTCCTCGGAGGGAACCAAAGCCCTGAGAAACGTGTAGCACCCATTGATTTGGGTCTCCACAGTGAGATGCGGGTCTAATACAGTGAGTCCAACTACTTTATCTGAGTTTGGAAATAACTATGAGTTACATAGTTAAGCTGTTTTCAAAAAACACAGAGGATTCTGTACTGCTAGTGCCATTGAGGGGGCTTTTGCTGCCATTTTTTTTTTCAACTTATTTTTTTGAGATGGAGTCTCACTCTGTCGCCCAGGTTGGAGTGTAATGGTGTGATCTCAGCTTACAGCAACCTCTGCCTCCCAGGTTCAAGCAGTCCTCCTGCCTGAGCCTCCTGAGTAGCTAGGATTACAGGCACCCGCAACCACGCCTGGCTAATTTTTGTAGTTTTAATAGATGGGGTTTCACCATGTTGGCCAGATGGTCTTGAACTCCTGACGTCAGGTCATCTGCCCACCTCAGCCTCCCAAAGTGCTGGGATTATGGGCGTGAGCCACCACACCCGGCCTTGCTGCTATTTTTAAATACCAAAACCCTTTGTTGCAGTCTTTATCACAGGTGCTGGCACAAAATTCCTGGTACCTTTTCCCTGTTCTAATTCACCAAGTTCTCCTTCCTCTTTTCCAAAGACTGCTAACCTGGAAGTCTTGCTTAATTAGTTAGAGGACTAGATCTGCAACTCCTGTGATTTCTTCGCTCAGTGCCCATGTCACTGTCACCCACTGATGGGGTGTGCTTGTTGCAAATACCCATTTAAATGGGTATTTACAACTTAAGTTAGTTAAGTTAGGGATTTGTTTAACACATGTCCTAATCTCTGTTTATGTCATTATTGTCTCAGGTATCATCATCATCATCATCTCTGTTGACATTTTTATGCATCATTTTTTATGCAGGTAGTTGCTTATTCAGTTTTTTTGATGATGTTAAGCAAAATTCTCTTGCTACCTTACCTCATTACCTTCCGGGGATATATTTTGCAGACATAAACCACATAATATTTTCTGGTTCTTTCTTGGTTAGTAGCTTTTGGTTAACTCTAAGGTTTTTCTGTTTGTTTTTCTCACAGTTGTTTTCTCCCATGTGTACAAATGATAAAACAAATATCTCAGGAAGAAGAAAAAAGACATTTGGTAGTGTATCCAGTAGTTCAACAATAGTCAACAGAGTCTGGCATCCTCACTTCTGTCATTGACTGCTTGACCTCACTTAACCTTCCTGTTAGTTTCAGTTTCCTCACTAGAAAATTTATTACTTTCCAGGGATACCAGGAGACCTGGTGTTAATAAAGGGCACAGTGCAGGGTGTGTGGAAGATTTTAATTTCAGTTCTAGCACAGGCTAGCTAAATGTGTCTCGGGTACATTAACTTCTCTAGGCCTCAGTCCTAGGTATTCATTCTTCTTCTAGACAATAGACACTTGAATTAAAAATCCTTTCTATCGGCCAGGTGTGGTGGCTCACACCTGTAATCCCAGCAGTTTGGGAGGCCGAAGCAGGAGGATCACTTGAGCCCAGGAGTTCGAGACCAGCCTGAACAACATAGCAAGACCCTGTCTCTTAAAAAAAAAAAAAAAAATCCTTTCTATTCCTAAAACTCTGGGGTAGTGTGAAGTAAGGGTTTTCACAGTTATACTGGGTAAGTTACTACCTGTCAGGTACTTCTCTAATTATGCTGTACTTATTAACTTATCAAGTCCTCCAGTGGCCCTATGAGGAACATACTGTTTATGTTCTATAGATGAGGAAACTGAAGCATAGGATGTTAAACAACTTGCCCAGGGCCACTGAGCTTATAAGAGGAGAAGCAGTCTTTACACCCAAGGCTCCAGATTCCACAGCCTCAACCACCAAACTCTCTTGTCTGTCGTCATATAGAAGGCTGTTCTGTCTTCTCAGTGTAGCCCCCTTAAAGATAAGCTGCAGGTCTTAGTAAACCACAGTGCTTTTGCTATTAGGCAAACTAAACTTGAGTTAAATCGTATTTTACACTGAATTGAAGTTATATTCTCTGTGCATTTTATGCCAGTAATTCTGGAAACTAAAAAGTGCCATGCCAGAAATTTTCTCTGATTTAATTTGCTTACAATCATTTTAAAAATGAGGAGCTGTGATCCACGCGTTTGCCCCATGTTGGCATGTTTTAGAAGTACTTTCAAATATATATTTCTGCTCCTGGAATATAAAACTATAAATTCAGGCAGATAGAACAAAAGGCCAAAGAGAGTGATGTATTTACTGTTTTTGAGATAAAGTTGAAACAGTTTACAGAATCCCAGCAAGAGAATAGGAATTCTCAGAGACAAACTCCTCCTCCACAGAAGCCTCACATGACCAACACAAGTTTCAGTCCAGTGCAACTTTTTGCAAATGAAAACTTACCCTGGGGTTGTTTGGAGACTCCTAGTCACTTGCGCTTTCTAAAGTTCTCAAAACGAGCATGGGATGACAGTCCAGTTTTATGAAATATAATTTTAGTTCAGAAGAGATGGAGTTTCAGTTTAGAATAGTTAATCTTCATTATATTTGACATAATTACTCTGCACCCTGTGGATGGGTGGCTTTTCAAAACCCACTCCTGGTGAGGCAGATCAGGGCTCCAGGCCAGCACCCCTCTGGAGACTGGAATGTGAATTTTTGTGCTGGGGCACAGAGCCAGCTTCCTATTTATTTAGAGCCATTGAGCACCTAAGGAGCCAAACAGAAGTTGTGATGCAAGTTTTGGCTGCAGAGCATGTTAGGGTTGCCTGACGTGTCTGACTAAAATATGATCTGAGAGATTTCTCAAAGCCCTGGTTGATTTAAGCACCATAGTATTCAGTAGCGTGTTTTGAGTCCTTTTAACTCAGTCCTAAATAAACAGGAGGCAGTGCAAACAATGAGGAAGTTCCCTCTGCATTCCGATGGTGAAGTGGGGTTGGAGTCTGTAGGCAAAAAGAGTGCAAAAGGAGAGCTGTTTCCTCTTGTTCATGGCAGCAGTCTAAAACATGGTGACAGTGAAAGTCATTGGAAGCCATGGGGGCCGCAGTTTTCTTTATGTGACCAAATGTCTTGCAAACTCCCAGGTGTGTGTGTAGGTGCGTGAGTGTGTATGTTTGTTTTCTAAAGAAAGAGGCACACGTGCAAAGTAATGTAAAAGGGCAGTGTGAAGTTTGTCCATGTCCCTGTATAAAAGTACATGGGACGTGTCTGGGGCAGGAGTGAAAGAGACACGGCCCCAGGTTGTGAGAGAAGAGATTGAGGTGCACTCCCAGGCTGCTGTGGGAACAGTGGGTTAGCATGTCATCCGGCTTTAGGATTTGGGGGAGGTTGCTCAGTCTCTAGGCAGTTAGGTTAAGTCTACTTTAACTCTTAATGGTTGGAAGAAAAGAGGGAAGGGCAGTTTAGGAAGGTGAAAAGTCAGGAGTGAAGGCAGCAAGAAATGATTGACATACAGTTTTTTCCTAAATCCTCCTCTGGTTATAAAGAATCAACTGGAAAATTGCAGTGGCAATAGCTGTTAAAAAAAAAATAGGATTCAATTCATGAAATATTAAACATATAAGTGAACTGGCATTTTAACGAATCTTTGTAGTATTAAGGGATTAAAAAAGTTGATTCTTGGTAATTAGATCCTCAGGGAGAACTTAATTTGCATCTATGTATGATAAGTGTTTACTATTAATAATTCAATACAAGTTTTGCTTTGGCCAGTATTGACCTGGGTCTCAGGCTGGTGAAAACAGAGGCTAGATAGAGAGTGATACCATTAGCCTAATTTTGTCATCTACAACAAAGGAATGTTAAAATCTATTCACTTTGTGGTTTCTAAATGACTTCTAGAAGTGTCGTGCATGGAAGAGGGCAGTGTAGTGTAGTAACGTCTGTTCTTATGCAGTCCTTAGAACCTGTCAGGATTATTGGTTATGACACTATTGCCACAGGGTGGATGACAGGGGCATCTTTATCTTCTTGAGACGTATAGGAAACCTAAGAAGGAAAGTAACTAGGCCGTTTGCCAAAGATTACACCTACCTCCAAACAAAAACTGAGGCAGGTATAATTTTAACTGTGCTGGAATCTCTGAAGATGTTGGTGTCTTAGCCAAATTCATTTTGACTCTTTCTGCATTTCACTCTTTGAGATCTATTGTGTAGACTCTAATTTCTTTGACAGGTATTGTCACATTGGTCTCCACAAAAATTATTATTGAAATAACTACATTTTTTTCTCTTTCTTTTTTTTTTTTTTTTTGGAGAGAAGGTCTTGCTCTGTTGCCGAGCTGAAGTGCAGAGGTATAATCATGGCTCACTGTAGCCTCAACCTCCTGGGCTCAAGTGATCCTCCCTAGTAGCTGCGACCACAAGCGCACACCTGGCTTTTTTTTATTTTTTATTTTTTTTGGTAGAAAAAGAGTTTCACTATGTTGCCCAGACTGGTCTCCAGCTCCTAGGCTCAAGTGATCTCCCACCTCGGCCTCCCAAATTTCTAGGATTAAAGATGTAAGCCACTGTGCTTGCCCTAAATAACTGCATTTTTTTTTAATGCTGCGATGTGCCTAGCTTTGTGCTAAGCTCTTTGAATGTGTTACCTGATTCAGTCCTTGGGAAACCCTGGGAGGAAGGGGCCACCTGGTTTCTAGATGGGAACCCTGAGGCTTAGCAAGAAAAAGAGAGCCGGTGTGGTAGGGCCAGGACTGGAGCCCAGTTTATACTCCTACCAACAGGACGGGGGTGCCTGTTTCACTTCATCCTTGTTAAAAAGGACGCTTTAGCAATCCTTTTAAGTATTTGCCAACCTAAGAGGTAAAAATGTGATTTAGTTTCTGGATCTTACGTGTCCGTCTTGGGTAGAATTGGACATCTTGGCATGGTTATTGGCTGTTTGCACTTACAGTTTTAGGAATTGCCTCTTCACATCCTCTGCCCCATTTTTACTGGATTGTTCGTCTTTTTTTTAATTGATGTCTGTGTATTATAAATAGTAACCCTTTGTCATGTGTTACAAGTCCTCTCCTCAGTTTATTTCTTTCAACTTTCTGCTTTGTATTTTTTTCCCAGATAGAAGTTTAAATTTCTTAAATTGCAAATCTGTGAACTTTTGATGGCTTTAGAGTTTCTTATCCCTTTTTAAATTTTTTTTAAGAGACAGGCCACTATATTGTCCAGGGTGGCCTTGAACTCCTGGACTGAAGCAGTCCTCCTGCCTCAGCCTCCCAAGGTGTTGGTATTATAGACATGAGCCACTGTACCCGGCCAAGTTTTATTATCCTTATCTTATCCTAGGAGTATAATATTTTTCTGTGTTTTCTTATTGTTCTATAATTTCCTTTTTAACAGGTATCTGAGATTATCTTTGAAATCCTCTGTCTCTTCCAGGGTTTAAAATTTTTTTAGCAAATTATTCTTTCATGATTTCTTAAATTTCCTTTGTTTCAATGATTAAAGCATTATTGAGGAAATAAGCTATATTTTATTAATCACAAGTCTCTGTATACACTAGAAAAATTCTAGTATAATTTTTTGGAAGACATAATGATGCAGTTTCAGAGTCCTCAGATTAGAAACCACTGTTTTAAAAGCATGAGGTTAGAAAAGGAATTTTGCACCTACTCCAGGTTAATTTCTACCTATTCCAGGTTAGCAGAGGTGGTCCTGTGCCAGTGGCTTTTGGACAGAGCTCTCATAGTCTGTGCTGTGGGCGATTCCTCCATTCAGTGTGCGAGGATACCAGAATGAAAGAAGAATAATGAGAAATGCTTACAGCCCATAGATAGATGTGAGGTCACAGACAGCCAGACTGGAGCTAAGAGACCATGTTGATGTCACATACTGCCCTGTCAGAACCCTGGGAAACCCTTGGTCTGTGCTGCAAGAGATTGGCCCATGTTAGCCAGTTATAACCAGGCAGTGGGCATCTCAGGGGTTTGCATAGGTCTAACCTTAAAAAGCCACATGACTGGGTGCAGTGACACAGACTTATAATCCCAGAACTTTGGGAGGCCAAGACAGAAGGATCACCTGAACCTGGGAGTTGGAGATCAGCTCTGGCATCATAATGAGACCTCCATCTCTATAAAAAAAAATTTTTTTTAATTAGCTGGGTATGGTGGTGCATGCCTATAGGCCCAGCACCTTGAGATGCTGAGGCAGGAGCATCACTTGGGCCTGAGAGTTCGAGGCTGCAGTAAGCCATGACTGAGCCACTGCACTTCAACTTGGGTGACAATATGAGATCCTATCTTAAAAAAAAACAAGAGTCCTATTAGGAAACCATAAGGATTTTGGGGGGGATGGTTTAGATCTTAAAGAAAGAAAAAATAATTTGGGGAGTACTTGAACTATCAAACTTTCTCATCTATTAGGTGCGTTAGGTTCCTTACGTCTTATTCTTTTTTTCCTTCCTTTTAATATATAGCTACTCTTCAGAGAGACCGGATCTTCAAACATTTTACCAGGAAGCGCCAAAGGGCTATGCGAAGGCGAGTCCACCAGATCAATGGACACAAGTTCATGGCCACCTATCTGAGGCAGCCCACCTACTGCTCTCACTGCAGGGAGTTTATCTGGTAAGGAGTTCTCTGACTTCCGTCCTCCTCAGAGCTTCTCTCTAATAGGTTTCCTCTGGTTATGTATGATTTTAGCAGAATGCATGATTATTTAAGAATTCTTTTGGGATCTGATTTTTGCCTCTTACTCTGATATGTTGATCCAGTAATTTAAATCTCCATTGCAAAAACATCTAAATAATTTACAGATCCAAGTTTTAGATATTATTTCTTTTTAAAATCATCTTGGTAAAGATGCTAATGAATCCTAAACTGGTCAAAAAGCATAAATCAGAGAAAAAAGCTAATAAGTCAATAAATAGACAATCAGTAAATTGGATAATCAGCCCCTAAGGACCAAAGAATAATCAACAGTATTGCTTTAAGAAGGCATGAATCACATAATGACTTATGGAAATTAATGGTTGCAAGAAAACTAAACACAAAGTAGTCTTCAGCCTCTTGGTATGTAGCAGAAGATAATAGCCTTCAGTGATCATATACTAGAATCTAATCCCTGGCAATTAGGAACTAAGATAATTCAACATGGAGAAATTCTAGAGATTTGGGGCAATATCTTACTAGACATGCAACTGAAGCTTAAGTCTCAGTCTCAGTGGCAAATGTAAAATAAATTTAAGCAGTAGTTATCTTTAATGATAAATTAAGCATATTTATTTGGAAAGGGAAGAAAGCAAGATGCCCTCACACACCCATCTCAGAAGGAGAAAACAGTTTGGTAGCATAAAAGGAGATCTATGTTTTTGTTGTCAACTTTAATTATTTTGTTTAATGAAGGCAGAAGCCCTTGGGTCAGAGCAGTTTCTGAATGTTGATCAATTACTTTGTATTTTGTATTCTGTGATTACTTTGGATTTTATATCTTCAACAGTCAGGACCTAGGGCTAGTTAATATTTCTGACATTTTTAATCAAGAAACAAGTTTTGAGACCCTAAACTGGCTATAGATATGAAGCCAACAAATGTGTCATAACATTTATTGTGTTTAGGAAAAAAATTCTATTACATTTTTTGGGGGGGCGGAATTAGCAGCCCTGGTGTTTTTGAGCTCACGTTTCCTCTTTGCATCAGGCTGTACTTGACTTAGCCACAGCCCCACCTCTCTGTGGTTCTCTCACTTGTGACCTAAGGCTGCTTGCATGTTGCAGTGTATTTCATGTCACACCTTTCTGTTTCTTTTACATGACCTGCTAGGCCCCTGTAGGCATTAGTGGTGATGGCCCCTGACCTGAACTGACATTTGTAATGGAAACTTATTTGATCATTTCACTGACTTTTTTTCCACCAAAGAAACATTAACTGCACCCAACCAACCTTTAACGCCTCCCTCCCCCACACCCACACACCCTCACACTCATACTCTCTCTCACACACACTTAAAATATTGGTGTATATGTTAATATATATGGTTAAGAGTATGGACTCTGACATCCAGTCTCATCACCAACTAGGTGTGTAACTTAGTCAAGTTGTGTAGCCTGTCAATGTCTCTTCATTTGCAAAATAGAAACAACAATCTTATTTTACTTGTATAATAAACTTTCATATAGTACTTAAAGGGCCAGGCACTATTCTGAGCATTTTATATTACAACTTTTAATCTTCATTAGAGCCCTGTGCAGTAGGAACTGTTATCATTAGTCCCTTTTATGGATGAGGAAACTGTGGCTCAGAGGATCAGGCCTTCTGGCTTCAGAGTCTGTGCTCTTAACCATGTTATTTTGTGTGCTGCCTCCCATGGCTTTTTGTGAGGATTAAATGAAATAGTATATATCAGCCGCTTGGCTCAGTGCCTGGCACATCCTATGGGCTTAGTTACGGTGGTCTTTGTTCATGAGAATGGTAATACTCCTAATATTACCATCACCATCACCCATAGAATATATTCAGGAGAGGCAAAGATGGAAGTGGTGAGCCTGAAGGGTATATTGTGGTGGCACCTCTGCCCACCTGTGGACTCCAGGGGTGATATGGACACAGGGACAAGGGCAGGTCCCCTGGGACAGGCAGCTGCAGTAGACTTATCTGTGCATTTCCACAGTGTATCTGTGTCTGTTTACTTAAGCATCTGAACATCTTTATGTGAGAGAGAATAAGGTGGGAACTCCTCAGGCCAAGGCTTAATCACACGTACAGATGAGGATTTATTGCCACTGAGGACTTAGGAAATTGCCGTGGAGGCAGATGGAATGGGAATGGTTGTGACCCTCCCATTTGTATCATACGGCACATTCTAATCCATCACATGGTTTTTTCTTTGTGTCTCATAGTAACAAACAGTGGCTCAGAAAGCACATCGTCTTTGCTTCTTCCCTGAAATTGTAGTTTTCATAAAGGAGGAGAGGATGAAATTTGTTTTCCTTAAGGACTATAAGAGGCTTATTGCTGAAATATTTGACTGATGGTAGTTTTCTTCTCTTCAACAGGGGAGTGTTTGGGAAACAGGGTTATCAGTGCCAAGGTAAGGAAACGTTTTTAAAACCATGTTTCATTTTGTTCCTATGTTTAAAAAATGATTATACCAAGAGAAAACAGGGTCTCTTCCCTTAATATTGTGATAAATAACTCTCTGTAGGTCAAAGGAAACCCCCTAGTAGATACAGCTCTTTAGTTTGGTTAGATCTTGGCCATATTTTATACAATGTAGAGAGGATGTTTTTATTTCTAAAGCCAGGCTACCTAATAAAGTTTCATTGTTTAAAGTTTTGTCTCTGCAATAACATGAGAGTACTAAACAGTAACGTGATTTTGTGAGCATACTCTTAAATTTTGAAGATAAACTTTTATTTTTTACAATCCTATTGATAATTGTTAGGGGTGAAAAGTAGCACATGGCTGTTTTCTCTTTTTCAGGGAACATAAGCTATTTTCCAAGTTGTTTTTTGAAATTTTATGATTTCAAAAAAAAAGTAAGAAATGTTCAAAGTTAAGCTGTCAGGGATCTTGTAAGTTACTACATGTTACATTTATTTTTCACAATCTAAGACGAAACCAATTTACTACGTTTCTAGCGTAATTGGAATTAAATACAATGGCAGGAATGGATGAAGAGCCCTCAGTCAGGTGATTTAGCCAGGCCAATCAGGCTTACCTGTCATTTGGGTCCCCCCTAACCTTTGGCATGAGTATCATCACAGAGCTTATATACATGGGACCCATTTCACTATGTGGATGATTGATAAAATGGCACCACATATCCTAGAGCAGTAGCCTACATGTGGATAAGAAAATCTTGCCTTCTCTTCTGGAAGAGGTGAGGTAAAACATTACTTCCCTTGGATGGACTGAATAAGACATGTTCTTGGATCTAATGTTGACTTTACTATGTATGAACAATTCCATTGAACTTTCAAAGTTTGGAAAAAAACAAATATATAATCAATATGACAGCAATAATTGACCTGTATGCTGTTAATCTCAGTCCCAAGTGAGAAGACAGTCTCCAAGCCAGAATCACTATCCCTTTGTGGCATGGGCCTGCGAGCACAGGAATATGCCCTGCAGTGCGTGGTAGCCCATCTTATGCACACCAAGTTGAGAAGCTCTGAATAAACAAGATTATGGTTTTCAGTTTAAAACATGGGATTTGTGATACATCTCTATTGTTATTTTCTTTTTCACTTTGGCCTATAGTGCCTGAATATTTGATGACCTGATTTTCAGTGGGTCACCTGCTATGTAAAGAGCAGTAAAGACTATTAGTTAGGAGACATGCAGACACTACTTTGGTGATATCTCCCTGAGGCGTATAAAACCAAATGCCTGGTTGGAGAGAGGTATGCCATTCTAACGCTGATCAAAAGCAAACTGGCATAGGTATTTCAGACAGAGCAGACTTCAGAACAAGGAAAATTATCAGGAATAAAGAGGGGGCAACAACAAAGGGGTCAGTTTTCCAAGAAGATTTAATGTTTTCATTTAAGTTTTGTTTTATTTAAAGACCAGTATAGTAGTACATAACAATTTTTAACATGTATGTATGTACCTAACAACAGGCATCAAAATACATGAGACAAACTGATAAAATCACAAGGAGAAATGAACAAATCCACTTCTATAGTTGGAGACTTCGATATCTCAGTAACTGATAGATCCAGCAGGCAGAAAATCAATAGGGATATAGGTGATCTAAACAGCATAAATTGACATTTATAGAATACTCCATCCAAGAACAGCCGTTTTCACATTCTTCTCGGGCTCACAAGGAACATTTACCAACATAGACCACATTCTGGGCCATAAAACATACCTTACCAAATTTAAAACAGGAGAAACCATAAACAGTGTCTTCTTAGACCACAATGGAATTAAACTAGAAATCAATAACTGTAAGATAGCTGAAAACCCCCAAATATTTGAAGGTTAAACGTCACATTCTAAGTAACACATGGGTCAAAGAAGAAGACTCAAGAGAACATAAAAAATATTTTGAGTCAAGTGGAAATGAAAATATAACTTATAAAAATATGTGAGCTACAGCAAAAGCAGTGCTCAGATGGGAATGTATATCATTAAATGCATAAAGTAGGAAAGAAGAAAGTTCTAAAACCAAGATTCGAAATTTCTAAGAAGGAAGATAAATTTAAGCCTCAAGCGAGCATAAGAAAAGAAATAATACAATTAGAGTAGACATCAGTGAAGTTGAAAATAGGAAAACAACAGAAAAAAAATCCATGAAATCAAGTGCTGATTCTTTGAAAAGATTAATTGATAAGCCTTGACCAAGCTAACCAGGAAAAAACCAAATACCTCAAAAAATAAAGTCTTTCTGTGTAAAGGATGGTTTTGAGATCCCCTCATATAAAAAAAACCACTTCTGTGGGCACTTTCAATTTGGTTCTCCTGAGAACTGAATCTGATGAAAGCTAAATTTGTTTTAAGGTATAATGCTATTTGCTGACATGTCACCTCTCTTTATGTAGTTAATCCTAAAACCTTCCACATGTCTTGAAAGATCTTAAGATGATGTATATTTTTATGCTTCATTGTGTGTGTTTATCCTTTGATGACAAGCTTGACTATCTGTGCTGTAGCACTTACCTAGATGAGAATGAAAAAAACATTATTCAGAAAGTTCTAAATATTTCAACAGTTGATTAAGCCATTCAGCAAACATTTACTGAATGCCTCCTCTGTTCAAGGCGTCATGCAGGGAATTCTAAGGGCATTACAAGGCTGGGTGGAAGGTTTGAAATGAGGGGGCAGGCTAAGGGTTGTGGGAGATCAGAGGAGGGCCGGTGGTTTCAGTCTAGAAGTGGGGGTAGGGTAGAGTATTGTCATGGAAGAGACATTTTTTGAGTTACATCTTGTCCTAAACTTAAGATTTAGTTAGTTGATAGGCAAAAAAGATATCCCAGGGAGAGGAAAGGGCATCGATAGTTTGTTGGAAGGGTGCAGATGTGCTCCAGGAAGAGCAACCCAAGTAGTTTTTACTGGAACAAGTAGATCCCATAGAAGAAAGGTGACAGGCAGCTTGGCGCAGCCTCTGGAGGGCATGGAACCTGGGTGGGATATTTGAACTTTGTTGATCAGCAGTGAATTACCATGGAAGGTTTTTGATTATGGGGGCAGGACTAGAGTGTTAGAAGAGTCCTCTGGTGGTGGGTGCAGGATGGAATAAAGTCAGGAAGGAAGAAATAAGTCCAGGACTTGATAATGGATAGTTTGAGCCTGAGCAAAGGTCTGTGTTAGGATGGTGGCAAAGGCAATAGGAAGGATGGGCGTACCAACTGCTGTCATTTGGGCCAGACGAGTCTAGTCTTGTTGGCATGGTGCAACCCTGGTTGACTGTGCTGTAACTGGCTGGACTGTGAGCTTCTGATCAATGTATAATTGCTGGATTTAATTTCCTAGTGTGCACCTGTGTCGTCCATAAACGCTGCCATCATCTAATTGTTACAGCCTGTACTTGCCAAAACAATATTAACAAAGTGGATTCAAAGGTAAGAGGATAGCAGTTTGCTGATTAAGTGTGTATGTGTATTGTGTGTGCTGTGTGCCGCCATCTCCCTCCCTCCCTCCGTCCTTTCCTCCCCCTCTTTCCTTCTCCCCGTCCCCCAGCCTCTGCTTTCCTCCCCCTGCCACTTCCCTTCCACATTCTTTGAAGCCAAGGGTGGTATTAGAATAGAAATTTCTCTCTCTCTCTCTCTTTTTAATTATGGCATTTGTATTTCTGTACTTATGTGGCATCACCCCTCCTTTGCGAGGACCCCATTAGTGGTTGGCTGGGTATAAGCTATATGGATTGATTCTACTCATTTGGAGAGACTTTTGGCAGAGTGAAAGGAGCCCTGAACTTGGCATCTGACAGCCTGGATTTGAATGCTGAATCCAGCCTCTGTTAGCCATCTTCTGTATGAGCTGAGGCAAGGCCTACAATCTCTCTTTGCCTCAGTCTTAAAACAGGATCAGTGTTACCCTCACACAGTTTTTGTAAGTTAAACAACATAAAATTGATGTGACGCATATGTTAATAACTGTAAATTATGCTTCCTAGGTAAAAAGATTGCTGGCTTTCTCCAGCCTCTTAGGAAATTTCAGGGAAGATGTCTCTCTCTCTCTCTCTCTCTCTCTCTCTGTGTGTGTGTGTGTGTGTGTGTGTGTGTGTGTGTGTGTGTAAGCTTCAGCATCATTCTTGCAACTCATATTGCATTCATCTGCAATAGGCATACATTTTAAATTCTGGAGGTAAAAGCAAATGGAGTGTTGCTGACACTTAGCAGTAGATTTGCAGAGGCATTGGAAGAAGGACTCTGGAACACAATGGTTCTTTACAGTACACATACAGGATTGCTAAAGAGTATACCTAGAGGTATAAACCACAGCTTTTCCAAGAAAGAGGCCAGAGAAGTTTCAAGAGGACTAATGATTACCCTGCTCCTTGTCATGCATGGGTGCGTTGTTACAGCATCAAATTGGGGTGTGGACTGCAGAGTACATGCCTAGTGGAATTATTTGCTGGAAACTGAGATTTAACTCAGATTGTCAGATTGCAAATGCCAGGCAAAGAAAGGCTGGAAGGACTGAATAAGTAGTTACTTTAATGTCACTTTGGAATAAATTCCTTCTGTGGTTCCATGGCTTCTGAGTCTCTTTATTTTTCCCCCCGTGACACAATGTCTGGAAGAACTTATAGTGATATCAAGTATATATAGTATGTAAAAGACCCATTTAATCCTGAAGTTAAAGGTTTCTGGAAAATAGATGGGGGTGTTAGGGAATTGGCAAGGAGAGAAATATGGCCTGAATATGAAAGATGAAATGAAAATCTTAATTTCTGTTTCTCAAAATGGCGAATGATCTAAAATGTGTTTCCCACATTTCTGTCTTGTCCTGTTCATTAGAAAATGTGTTTAGTCTGGTTACTAAGACCTGAGTAATTAATCAGGGCTGAGTACAGTAAAATAATATACCTAGCTTAGGTGTCATAGTAACACTTCGCATTTGATGGGTTCCTATTACAGTTTTTACAAAAGATGTTGGTATGACATTTTAGCTCTTGTCCCTTTATTTCCTTTTTTACAGATTGCAGAACAGAGGTTTGGGATCAACATCCCACACAAGTTCAGCATCCACAACTACAAAGTGCCAACATTCTGCGATCACTGTGGCTCACTGCTCTGGGGAATAATGCGACAAGGACTTCAGTGTAAAAGTGAGATGCTGAGGTGCTGGGTACCCACCTCTTCATGGGAACACTATGCCCCAAGCTTTCAGAATTCTGTGGGCTCAGAATGTGTCCTAGAACCGATGGCTTTAGATATGTTGTAAATTAACATCTTAGTCATTTTAAACTTACGTGTTTCTTGTCAGGCATGTAAAGAGAACTTCATATATGATGCCAACATTTTCTAACCACAGGACATTAAGTCAAATGTTACATTCAATGATCTAGCTCGCTAGCTGACAAATACAGGCCAGACACTGTATTTTAATAGGTGTCTGGAAGAGAAAAAGATGGGATCTTAGTCAGAAATGGAAGATGATTGAGTCAGGTGAGACACTAAAAAGAAAATAAATAAATAAAAATGTAAAAGAAATGGAAGGTAGGAGGAGGTAAGGAGGTAAGATGGCCAGATGAGAAGGTTGGATTAAGAGTAAGAATGGCAGGAGAATGGATCTGATGATCTCACCAGAAATCAGCAGGAATTGAGTTGTCACAGCATAAAAAGAGCTGCCCTGGGTCTTGTGAAAGAGGACTCTGATAGAGATTGGAGACAGGGGTAGAATGAAGGAAGATAAAGCCTTACTTGTGAGCTTGGATCTCACCAGCTGTGCCCAGTGGAGTGAGAGTTTGGAGCTTTGGCCCTAGTAAAGGCTGTGAGCAGGTGAGAGCTGATCCCTGTTCTGCTAGGAGTTAGGGAGCCGTTGGCCTTGAGCCATCCCACATGGAAATGTAATGATCTGTCTGCCCTGGGGTGCACCTGAAGCCTTCCTTATCAGACACACCCCAAGTTGCCAGTTGAGGAGAGCAATGGGGAGGTAGAATTGGCATTGAGTATAGCCAGACAACTTCCATTGACTGCTTGGACTTATGCAGCCTGCTTTTGTCAACAAAAAGGGACCAGTCACTTGTCTTTAAGAAGGGTACATTCTTCTATCTCTGGAGAACACCATTTAATAATTTTTTCTCATAAAACCAAAACAGTAGCCAGCTCGTGGATAACTTGTAGGGTGTTGGTCCAGGTGCAGCTTGATCTTAGTGTGATGATCTCACCTGGGTCTGGGTGCCCAGTGGGAAGTCCCTTTCTGCTTTGCATGGTTGTTGCTAATGTGCAGAGCCACGCATGGGGCTCATCTGCATTGTCCTCTTCCCTGGTGGCCTGAGGGTAGCACACCTGCCGTGATCCAGCCCCTGTGATTTTTGCTTTTATGGTCACGTGGTGGTTTTGAAAGGCTTCTATAGGCTCGTGTGTCTTACACCTGTCTTCCTGAGAGGGGTGGGTTTCCCATGAAGCTAATGAAGCTTAAGTCTCAGGGCTCCTGTCTCTCAAGGGCACCTTCCAAAGCCCTCTACTTGATTTGGTGTTCTTTTTCTTAAAGGAGGCTTCCTAAATTATGTAAATTCAGGCCCCACAAAACCTGGCTCTGTGTGTGCTTCCAAGATGGACCTACTCCATAAAACAGGAATGTGTTGCTTGTCACTTCAGTTTCACCTCCCATCAGTGGGGCCCATGTCAAAAAACTGTCTCAGAATTTATTCCAGCTGACAACGCCTCAGATCCTTCATCGTCCCCAGGCAGCTTCCTGTGCCCTGGGAGCTTAGCTTGCTTTGCTCGCCTCTTCAACTGCCATTTGTACTCTGACCTTCAAAAAGTTTTAAAAGTTGTGTTTCCCCACTGTGAAGCAGTTAGAACCACACGCTGCAAATGCTGAGAACCACAGGCTCACAGGATGCCCATCTCTGTGCTGTGAGGGCTGCCCAACCACAATACTGAGAAAGAAAGCTGCAGATAGAGGTTTTTCTGGTAGAAACACCATTTCCATCCTGTTTGAACAGTGATCTACATGTGGCATTCAAACTGCTACCTTTTATTTCACTGTTGAGAGACAGAAAAAAATACGATTGACATGATTCTTTGTTATTTAATTGCCTGTGAATTGATGCTATGATAAACATTTTAATCTTTATATTAGAACTTACTAAGTCAGCAATGATTGTTACATGTGATTTAGATGAATGGGTTTCATCAAATCATGGTGAAAAAAATGTATTTGAAATCTATTTTTCTTTAGTATGCCTGGCTTTCTGCTTCTCCAGAAAACAGAAACAGATAAAACGCCAGGAACTGTTATTAGTGTGAGCTTAATTTTATGAGAAAATGATACTGTTCAGCCAGTATAATTCCTCTGTCATAATCTTTCAGGCTATTAAATTTCTCTGTTGCAGCACGTGTTGACTTGGTTCTTTTCTGAACATAGATTCTGTTTTCCTCTTCCCTCTAGTATGTAAAATGAATGTGCACATTCGATGTCAAGCGAACGTGGCCCCTAACTGTGGGGTAAATGCGGTGGAGCTCGCCAAGACCCTGGCAGGGATGGGTCTCCAACCCGGAAATATTTCTCCAACCTCGGTGAGACTTTTTTTCCATGTGTTGTAATTTAGAAGTTGTTCAGATGTGGTGAGCCCAAATGAGAGCATGTGGTCTCATCAAAGTTCCTATCTTAGCAAATACAGTAAACAGACTTACTGCCTTTCTGCCTGCCTTTCTCTCTTTTTCTTTTCCTTTTCTTTTCCTTTCTTTTCTTTTCCTTTTTCTCTTTCTTTCTCTCTCCCTTTCTTTTTCTCTCTCTCTTCCCCCCCTTTCTCTTTCTTTCTCTGTCCTCTCCTCTCTTCTCCCCTCCTCTCCTCTCTTCTCCCCTCAC
>NW_012119265.1:9909458-9959189 GCF_000951035.1 Colobus angolensis palliatus
GTCTGCCACAGAGGTGTCAGAATCTTGCTGTCAAAAAACATTCTGGGAGAGTGAATTTTGGGCATGTTCCTGACCTGTGCCACCATCAAGGAAGTAGGGGATTCCATGGGAGCGGGATAGGGGCATCTGACCCGGTCAGGGAGGCTGGCAATACACCTCTAGGGAAGGTAAAGCCATGCTGGGACCAGATGAGTGAGTGAGAATTAGTTAGGCAGAGAATGAAGACGAATATATCATACAGGGTCAACAGCACACCATAGGTCTCCTGGTGAGACAGAGCATCAGGTGTGAAGGAGGCTCAGCACACGCAGCATATCAAGGTTGAAGAGGGGCCTGGTGAGAACTGAGGCAGCCAAGGTGGGCCAGGGCCAGGCCATGAAGATGCTTGCAGGCTGCGTTAAGGGGTTTGAATTTAGTCCTGAGAGCAATGGAAAGTCATGGAAGAAGTTGAAGCAGAGGAATGACATATCAGGTTGTATGTTTTAATTATGAAAATCTAATTTCTTGCAATAGGTAATATAAGTATCCTCCAAATATTCATATCCTTTCTCTGAAAGAAACAATTATTGCTCGTTTTATTTATAGCCTTTGAGAGAATTTTCTGTACACAAAATCATATATAACAGCACACATATGCATACATATTTATCTTTAAAAAACACAAATAATAGTATACTTTGCCCATGATTCTGTATTTTTAAAATTTAATTAATCTATTTTTTGAGAGAGGGTCTCACTTCGTCACCCAGGCTGGAGTGCAGTGATGGTTATGGCTTACTGCAGCGTCAAGCTCCCAGGCTAAAGCGATTCTCCCACCTCATCCCCCTGAGAAACTGGGACTTACAGGCACACGCCACCACACCTGGCTAATTTTTGTATTTTTAGTAGAGATGGGGTTTCTCCATGTTGGCCAGGCTGGTCTCGAACTTCTGATCTCAAGTGATCTGCCCGCCTTGGCTTCCCAAAGTGCTGGGATTACAGGCATGAGCTGCCACGCCTGGCCTTTCTTTTCTTTTTTAAAGTCAGCTTCCTGTCACTGTGGTCTGGTGAAAGCCTAAAATGCAGGATCCTGGGTTATGCTCTTGGCTGATGACCAGGCAGGACAGGTGACCAGTAACTATGGGCGTCAGCATCCTCACCTCTAAAGGGGTTCAACTTGAAGATCTCTGAGGCTCTGCACAGCCCTGGAGTCCAGCAGTTCTGCAGGTTTTGTTTATGGATTGTGAATTTATCACTCACATTCAGCAAGAGACAGGAGTCCCTCCCTCTGGACTCTCAGGAGTGGGTGGAGTTGTGTCAGTTGCAGTGCACATGTTTTTGTCAGCACTCTCCCTGAATGACCTCCACCTGCTGTCATCCAATTGAGCCTTGGCTGCTTCCCAAGCCCATGTCTTACTGCTGCCTTCCTGGTCAGTGTCTAGAGATGGAAAATAGCCATGGCTGTAACATCTGAACGGTGTAGCTTGGTGTCCAGTTCAGGAAAATTATCAACTTTACTAACTAATCTCTGGGTACTGAGAAAGGTAAGTGCCATCACTGTGAGATTCTTGGTAATCCTGAAAATGTCAGCACCAAGCACCTCATTTCCTTTTTACTGAAAGACTCCTGCCTAGTAGATCAGGGACTTTTATTGACAATTTATGAATTGCCACTATGATAAACATTTTAATCTCTATATTAGATCATACTAAGTCAGCAATGACTGTTACATGTGATTTAGATGAATGAGTTTCATCAAATCATGGTAAAAAAATGTATTTGAAATCTGGTCTGTCTGTCTTGTGGGTAGGTGGGCAGGATGCCAGTATTGTACGGGGATTGCTAATGCATGGGGCAGTTATCCCTGAAGAGCAGAGATTAAAGATGTCAGCCTGAACTAGGGCTTCTAAGATACAGTGGGAATAAGATAAGGCCATGCAGCACAATCTTCAGGAATGGACAGTGCACTTGTCATTTGAATCAGCTATCCTTAATCCATGATATCCGGCACCTGGCTGGATGTTAGACTTTTGATCTGTTGTCTAGTGGTAGCTTATCTTATAAATGTCTCAAGGTGGGCCAGCTGCGAAAGTCACCTTGCCTTTAGGTAGCAACATCCTCAGGTACTCAGTAGGATGGAATTGGAAAGCCAACTGAAGCAGCCACACTTACTTTCCATTCTTTGTGTTGAAACTAGAACTCTCATGCTGGTAGGACTGTAGATTGTTCAGTCTTTGTAGATGGCAAGTTGGCTGTGTATCAGAAGTCTTCAAAATTAGCACTTTGGCACAAGGAATTCCATTTGCAGGAAGTTATCTTAAGAAACTGGATGATGATAATGACAGTACAGCTTAAGTTTATTGAATGTGCCAGGCACCAATCTAAGTGCTTTATATGCATTTGTTCATTTAGGCCTCCTAATGACTCATGTGGCAGATGCTTTAACCTTCTCTTTGTCAGAAGAGGAAACTGAGGCAGGGATAGGCTGGGTAGGTAACTTGCTCAGGGTCACAGGTTAGGTTGCAGAGCTGTTATGGAATCCAGGCAGCTTGCTTCAGAGCTAGACCCTTAATTACTCTGTTTTGAAGATTTGCATGAAGTGTGTTCACTACGGTGTTATTCATTATGGTGAAAAATGGGAGATACCTCATCTTTCTAATAGTAGGGGAATTAATACATTGTGAGATATCCATGAAATGGATATTGAATAGCCATTAGAACCCGCATGAAAAATACCCATGACAAATTTTTAAATACAAACATATGTTATGAAACAATAATTTGATTACATTTTTAAAAATTAACCAAGTATAAAAACATGTGTGTGTTATTTGTACATAGATATAGATATCTTTGGCAGGGGGCTGGTGAGATTTTAGGTATTTAAATTTTTATTCTTCATGCTTTTGATCATTGTTCTATTCACACTGAACTTTTATTCCTCCTATATAATTTAAAACATTGATTAAAAAACGTTGCTTCATTCGTGTCCTGGTGCTGAATGATGCTTGAATCTCTGAGCAGACATGAACACTGCTCTCTGTAAAAAGTGGACACTAGGTGGCACTCATGGAATGGGACCTTCCTATGGAAAGCCACCGCAGAAGGCACCCGAGGGACCACACAAGGCATTGGTGTTTCCATGCACTTCCACTTGAGCGCTAACTGTAACTCCATGACTTAGACGTATTTTTAATTGACCTTTCACACCAAGCAGTAAGCACAGATTCAGAAGCTGATACTAAGGGAGCTTCAAGTGGCAGAACCGATCATCTGTCAAGCTGAATTGATCTTTCCCCCACGTTATACTGGGGGTGAGACTGCTCCCAGTCAGTAAGGTCTTCTTCGTGTATGGGTGCTCCGTGCTCCTGCTGCAATTTTGTGTTCTTACTCTTTCAGAAACTCGTTTCCAGATCGACCCTAAGACGACAGGGAAAGGAGAACAGCAAAGAAGGAAATGGGATTGGGGTTAATTCTTCCAGCCGACTTGGTATCGACAACTTTGAGTTCATCCGAGTGTTGGGGAAGGGGAGTTTTGGGAAGGTGAGTCTTGGCTTTAACTGTTTGGGTTGAAGTAAGCATGCTCTGTATTCACGCACACACACACACATACTCACATTTCACATGTGCCATTCTTTCTTCCCCTTGTTTGCACAAACCCTAAGGTCCCCAAAAGGACTCTCTCATGCTCCCTCCTTTTGCTTTGCCATAGGTGATGCTTGCAAGAATAAAAGAAACAGGAGACCTCTATGCTGTGAAGGTGCTAAAGAAGGACGTGATTCTGCAGGATGATGATGTGGAATGCACCATGACCGAGAAAAGGATCCTGTCTCTGGCCCGCAATCACCCCTTTCTCACTCAGTTGTTCTGCTGCTTTCAGACCCCTGTAAGTATGAATCACATTCACTGCACCAACAGCCTCTTTTCTTAAAGAGCTGAGACAATAAGATACTGGAGATTTCGTAAAGTTGAGTATCAGAAATTTTGGGGGATGGGCTCCCAAGGCAGGGTCATATGAAGGTATTGGTGACTTCTGACAACCTCTGGAGGAAAAATGGAAGCTTATGAATTCACCCCTTCCTTTGTGCTGTCCGGGGAAGGAGCACTGTGAGGGTTGTGCGTCCCAGGATTGAAAAGGTCATCATACATAAATCTTCTCTAGGTGAGTGAAGGTTACAGAAATTAAGAACAGAGAAAATGCCATGGGCTGATTATCTTGATGAATTTGGCTGTGACTCTGCTTCTAAATGCTGGGCTGGTTCTGACCTGGGCACAGGAGTTTAGAAGAGGGGTCTGAGAGGACCCAGAGAGGTACCTTGATTTGGAACATCCCAGGGCATTGCTCCTGGCTTTAGCAGTGTCCCTTTGCCTGAAACCATGGACTGGTCTTAGGAATTGAATCTGTCTGCCCTATAATGGCGTGCATTTAGGAATGTTTCTGGCTACAGTTAATGGAACACTTGACCAGCGGTGGATTAAATAAATAGAAAAGATGGGTTTGATCCATTAGTAAACTTTTTACTTGTTGTTTCACATAATGAGAAGTCTGATGATAACAGTGCTATGATTGGATTTGTTGCTCAGTGACATTGGACATGTCTTTCCCTTGGGGTCCCAGGGTATCTGTTGTAGCCCTAGATGCCACACCTTGGCATGATAGCAAAGCAGAAAGCCCAAGGGCAGGGGACGAAGGGCTTCATGGCCAGTCTCCTTTTTTCAGGGAGGGAAGATCTTTCCTGAACTTGGGTCAACTACCCTGTATGTCTGTTCTCACATTGCTACAAAGAACTGCCTGAGACTGGGTAACTTCTGAAGAAAAAAATGTTTAATTGACTCACAGTTCCATAGGCCATTAAGAAGGCCTGGCTGGGGAGGCCTCAAGAAACAGAATCATAGCGGAAGGATGAAGGAGGAGCAAGCAGGGCTTCACGTGACAGCAGGAGAGAGAGCAAAGGGGAAATGCTGCACGCTTTTAAACAGCCGAATCTCATGAGACCTCGCTGTCAGGAGAACAGCAAGAGGGAAATCTGCCTCATGATCCGGTCACCTCCCACCAGGCCCTTCCCTCAACATTAGAGATTCCAATTCAACATGAGATTTGGGTGGGGACACACAGCCAAACCATATCATGCCCTTAGCAAGGAGGCTGCAAGAGCAAATATCAGGCCAAGATAAGCTGGCAGACCATGATTGGTTCACACCAACCTTGATTCAGCCTCTGGCACAGGATATTCTGCTTCTGTTTAGAATCAGGCTCAAAATTGGGCTTCTGGTATCAATGAAGAGGGAAAATGGCCTTGGAGAAGGCACCAAGAGGGAGGGTCTGCCACAGAGGTGTCAGAATCTTGCTGTCAAAAAACATTCTGGGAGAGTGAATTTTGGGCATGTTCCTGACCTGTGCCACCATCAAGGAAGTAGGGGATTCCATGGGAGCGGGATAGGGGCATCTGACCCGGTCAGGGAGGCTGGCAATACACCTCTAGGGAAGGTAAAGCCATGCTGGGACCAGATGAGTGAGTGAGAATTAGTTAGGCAGAGAATGAAGACGAATATATCATACAGGGTCAACAGCACACCATAGGTCTCCTGGTGAGACAGAGCATCAGGTGTGAAGGAGGCTCAGCACACGCAGCATATCAAGGTTGAAGAGGGGCCTGGTGAGAACTGAGGCAGCCAAGGTGGGCCAGGGCCAGGCCATGAAGATGCTTGCAGGCTGCGTTAAGGGGTTTGAATTTAGTCCTGAGAGCAATGGAAAGTCATGGAAGAAGTTGAAGCAGAGGAATGACATATCAGGTTGTATGTTTTAATTATGAAAATCTAATTTCTTGCAATAGGTAATATAAGTATCCTCCAAATATTCATATCCTTTCTCTGAAAGAAACAATTATTGCTCGTTTTATTTATAGCCTTTGAGAGAATTTTCTGTACACAAAATCATATATAACAGCACACATATGCATACATATTTATCTTTAAAAAACACAAATAATAGTATACTTTGCCCATGATTCTGTATTTTTAAAATTTAATTAATCTATTTTTTGAGAGAGGGTCTCACTTCGTCACCCAGGCTGGAGTGCAGTGATGGTTATGGCTTACTGCAGCGTCAAGCTCCCAGGCTAAAGCGATTCTCCCACCTCATCCCCCTGAGAAACTGGGACTTACAGGCACACGCCACCACACCTGGCTAATTTTTGTATTTTTTGTAGAGATGGGGTTTTGCCATGTTTCCCAGGCTGCTCTCAAACTCCTGAGCTAAAGCAATCCACCCACCTCAGTCTCTCAAAGTTCTGGGATTACAAGCGTGAGCCACTGTACCTGGCCACTTTATTTTTTTTAAGACATAATATTAATAGTATATATTGGAAATTGTTTTGTATTTCTATATACCAAGCTGCCTCATTTTTAATGGCTGCATAGTACTCCATTTTAGAACATGACATAATTAATTTAACTTGTCCTCCTCTGTTGCTATGTATTATGTTCCTAGTCTTTTATTTCAGTCACTGTTGCAGTGAGTCCCCTTCTACTTTTGTCTTTGTGTGCTTGTGCTGGTGTTTCTGTATGACATGTTATTAGTAGTAGTATTGCTTGGTCAAAGGGTATATGCACTTCACATTTTGATTGAGTCCAATCAAAATTGGACTCATTTGATTGTTCCTCTCCTCCATTGTGGTTAAAGATAGCGAACATTTTATTGTTCATATACCATACATTGTTCTAAGTGCTTTATGTCTGTTATCTCATTTAATCCTTACGGTAACCCTCTGAAATGAGTTCTGTTATTATCACCCCATTTCACGAGGAGAAAACTTAGGTACAAAGAAGCTTAGTTCCGAAGTGGCAGAGAGGGTTTGAAGCCAGGTGGTCTGACGGCAGAGTACAGGCAGGCTCTTCCCTACTTGCTGGGCTGCGTCTCTAAATTCACACTCCCAAAGCTTGAGTGAGAAGATGCATTTCCCCCGCCTTCCCATCATGGCATGCTATCTGTCATTTGGATCATCTGAGAGGTTAGAAAAATGGTATGTTTGAAGTTCTAACTTGCATTCCTCTAGCTGTAACTGAAGCTGGGCGTTTTCGTATGTTTCAGGATCACTTGTATTCAAATCTGTGTTGGGAGGGACACATGCAGCCTGGAGAATGGGTGGAGCAGTGAAGTCTGGGAGCTTGGTGACAGGATGCACTGAAGGAGATACATGGCATGGACTCCCGCGCCACTCCAGCATTATCAAGAGAAAAAAAAACTGGGGAGGCAGCTAATGGCTTCATGGGCCTCGACTCCCCTGCACTCCTCTCCCTTCCCCTCTGCTCCTCATTGGTCCTCAGTGACTCCTGATGGCCCTGGAGCCCATGCTGCTCCTGCCCCCATCCTCTTCTTTCCCTCTGCTGAGCCAGTCCTTGGTTCCCCTGCAGCTGCAGTTCTCCCTGCCCCACACTGCTCCCTGGAGTAGCCTTGAAATCCTTCCTTTGCTGGGCACTTTGCCAGCGTAAAGCCCCTCCCCTGCCCTCACCCCCTTGTTGGGCTCTTTTCTTGGAATAGAGGAGTGGAGTTACAGCTACAGGCTTGAGAGGGATAGCTGGTAGCTGACACTGGTTGCCCACCAGGGTTTCAAGCGCCAGCCTCCTGAACACCACCATGAACACCACGAGTCAAGCCGCAGAGTCAGGTGACCGCTCAGATCTCCTTCCTAGGGCCGGAGCCAAAGATCACATGGTTTCCTATGACATGAGGTTAGGTCATCTTCACCAACTGGTAACCTTTGAGTCAAGTAGTCAACTGGTATTTAGTGAGCTTAGCCTGGTCTTGCAGCAGCAGTGGTTCCAAGTTACTACTGCCGAAGCAAATAAAGAAGTATACCTAACTCAGGGGAATTTGATCTGTAAAAGGAAATTCTGGTGAGTATAAGCAAAGATCTCATCAACAATTAGATCATGTTATGGTAGAGTAAAATGAGAAACCTGGAACAGATTGAGTACCCAACCAATATAGCATATACAATCAAAATGTTCCAGGAAAATATATAAATTATACAATATACCAAAATTTTAGCGGCCACGCGGTATTCCCAGTGTTTAGTGGGTGAAGCCTTTACTAGCATTGAAGTCTGTTTTTCCTAGTGGAAGTTTTATGTTTGACCACAAGGTGGCAGTCACTACCGCAAAGTTTTTATTTCTCCTCCAGAGAAACCAAATGCATGGAACTGCCATTGTGGTTTACGCTGTGTGTATTGTAGTAGATGTCTCCAAAGCAAAGTATAAAGGGAATGTTCCCCTGCTAAATGATAAAGAAGTAGTGGGAACCCACTTCAAAGAAGCAAGTGAGGCTGAGCGCAGGCAGCACTTTGGGAGCCGAGGTGGGCCGATCACTTGAGCCTAGGAGTTTGAGACCAGCCTGGCCAACATGGTGAAACCTCATCTACTAAAAATATAAAAATTAGCTTGGTGTGGTGGCGCATGCCTGCAATTCCACCTACTCCAGAGGGGAGACAGGAGGATCGCTGGAACCTGGTAGGTTCAGTGAGCCAAGATCGTGCCACTGCACTCCAACCTGGGCGACAGAGCGAGACTTTGTCTCAAAAAAGAAAAGAAAAAAAAAGGTAGCAGCAAGGGAGTTTTTCTCATGCTGAGATAGAGGTATACAATTTTAATTTTGCTGTCGTTGATGCCTTCTTTGAGGTTTGCAAGGTATCGGACTCCACAATGCACATGGCATTTGTTCGCTGTGCGTTCATCTGTCAGAAGTCTTCAGTGACAATTCCCATTCACTGTTGTAAAACTATGAAGAACAGAAAGTGTTACCTGCTATGAGAAATTACAGCAGAAAGTTGCTTACTTTTTAGCTGCCCAGTGTTGCAGGCCCTGGCTTCTCAAGTAAGATGCTAATCAGTGTGTAATGCTGAACTGTGACAGTCTCCCCTGGAGAATTTAGGAGTGAGAGGAGGTGTTGGAGCCACTTGATCTGCAAAGCATTTCATTGTGAGGGCCTTTGTAAAAATAGCACTTTCCTCATGCAGCCCTGTGGAATCAGTCTCTCTGAAGCCCAGAGCAGGGCAGTAACTAGCCGAGGATCCCTTAGATTGTAAGTGGCAGAGACAAGGTTCAAGTTTAGGTCAGGCTGACTCTGACTCCATATGTTGTCTTATTCCGCATTTAGTTGGTTGATTCAGCCTCGGCTTAAACACCTCCTATCTGTCTTGGCCCCCCTCCAACCTGACAGTATGGAAATGGCATCGTCCTTGGGAACAGAAAACCTGCACTCTGTTTTAGCTTTGTTTTCCGCCATCTAAATGGCTTGAATCTGTCCTAAAATTCCTTTGAGCCTTAAAGTTCTCGTCATTAAAATGAAAACAGGATCGCTGTGAGGGTCGAATGAGAGAATGCAGAATATTTTGTACACTGTGAAGTGCTGTTCAAAAGCGAGTCAGTTCAATTGTGGTGATGACCCCCTCCCTCCTCACACCAAAGGAAAAGGGTCCCAGGGCTTCCCAATGGCCAGCCCGGACACCCACATGGAGGGGACAGCAAGCACTGAGAAGGTAAGTATTTTATAGGTCCTTTTGTTCTTGGCAAAAAGGAAATAGTAAGCAAATTTCAAATATTTGATCATTTATCAAGGTTGCTACAGAGGTTTATGAACCCATAGATTATTTCCCCTATTTTTTAATAATCATATACTCTGCTTACAAGTGTATAGATGGGCGTCCTTACATGTTTCTGATAGCACTGCAAATCTTAATAGTTTGTGGCTAATTTGATAACCTAAACTAAAACCCATCAAATGTTTACTCTTGGATCTGTTTTTCTGATAATCTAGACTATAAAAATAATATAAAGAATAAAATGTTATTCATAAAGATGTTTAATTTTCAGTGCTGTATTTATATCTATATTTTTTGGTTAACATCTCTCTAATCCTCCGGCCTCTGGTAACCACTGTTCTGGGGAGTTGCGCTTATTTTTTTTTTGTCTTTTTTTTTTTCCTTTTTGTGGAGAACGGGGTCTCGCTGTATTACCCAGGCAGGTCTCGAACTCCTGGGCTCAAGCTATCCTCCCGCCTCTGCCTCCCTGAGAGCTGGGATTACAGGCGTGAGCCACCGCGCCTGGCGGTAACCACTGTTCTATTCTGTTTCTGTGAGTTTGGCTTTTTTTGATTCCACATATCAGTGAGATGAAGCAGCATTTGTCTGTCTGTGCCTGGCTTATTTCGCATAATACAGTGTCCTCCAGGTTGATCCATGTTGCAAATGACAGGATATCTTTCTGTTTAAAAGCTGAACAGTATTCTATTGTGTATATATTCCACTGTTTCTTTGTCCATTCATCCACTGGTGAACACTTAGGTTTATTCCATAAGAGTGCAGGCATCTCTTCGACATGCTGATTTCATTTTCTTTGGACGTATATCCAGTATTGGAATTGCTGGAACATATGGTAGTTCTATTTTAATTTTTTGAGGAGCCTCCATACCGTTTTCCAAATGGCTATACTAATTTACATTCCCACCAACACTGTACAGGGGTTCCCTTTTCTCCACATCCTCGCCAATACCTGTTATTTTTCATCTTTTCAATAATAGCTGTTCTGACAGGTATGACATAATATCTCATTGTGGTTTTAATCTGCATATTCCCGATTATTAGTGATGTTGAGCATTTTTTCTATACCTGTTGGCTGTTTGTGTGTGTGGTGTTTTTTTTTTTGTTTTTTTTTTACTTTTTATTTATTTTTATTTTACTTTAAGTTCTGAGATACATGTGCTGAATGTGCAGGTTTGTTACATAGGTACACATGTGCCATGGTGGTTTGCTGCACTGTTTACAATACAGCTGCACCTGGTTTGTCATCCAGATTTTAAGCCCCAATTACATTAGGTATTTGTCCTAATGCTCTCCTTCCCCTTGCCCTCCCACCCAACAGGTTCTGGTGTGTGATGTTCCCCTCCCTGTGTTCTCATTGTTCGGCTTATGAGTGAGAACATGTGGTGTTTGGTTTTCTGTTCCTGTGTTAGTTTGCTGAGAATGATGGTTTCCAGCTTCATCCATGTCCCTGCAAAGGACGTGAACTCATTCTTTTTTATGGCTGCATAGTATTCCATGGTGTATATGAGCCACATTTTCTTTATCCAGTCTATCATTGATGGTCATTTGTTTTGGTTCCAAGTCTCTGGTGTTGTAAATAGTGCTGCAATAAACATACATGTGCATGTGTCTTTAGAGTAGAATGATTTCTAATCCTTTGGGTATGTACCCAGTAATGGGATTGCTGGGTCAAATGGTATTTCTGGTTCTAGATCCTTGAGGAGTCGCCACATGGTTTTCCACAGTGGTTGAACTAATTTACATTCCCACCACCTGTTGGCCATTTGTACGTCTTCTTTTGAGAAATGTCTATTCAGGTTCATTAACCATTTTTAAATTGGGTTGTTTCTTACTATAAAGTTGTTTGAGTTTCCTCTATATTTGGATATTAACTCCTTATCCAGATATGTGTTTTGCAAACATTTTCTCCCATTCCACAGGTTGTCTCTTCACTCTGTTGATTGTAGAAACTTTGCAGAAGCTTTTTAATTTGATATAATTCCATTTGTCTGTTTTTGCTTTTGTTGTCTGTGCTTTTAAGGTCATATTTTAAAAAGTCATTGCCTATGCCAGTGTCACAGATTTCTTCCCCTAAGTTGTCATTTGGTAATTTTACAGTTTCAGGTCTTACGTTTAAGTCTTTAGTCCATTTTTCAGTGATTTTTTTATGTGATGTGAGATGAGGGTCTATTTTTATTCTTCTGCATGTAGATATCCAGTTTTCACAACACCGTTTATTGAAGAGACAGTCCTTTCTTTGTTGTGTGTCCTTGGGATCTTTGTTGATAATTAATTGATTGTAAAAGTGTGGATTTATTTCTGAGCTCTGTATTCTGTCCCATTGGTCTATATGTCTGTTTTTGTGCCAGTACCATAGTGTTTTGATTACTGTAGCTTTGTAGTAGATTTTGAAATCAGGTAGTATAATGCCTCAAGCTTTGTTCTTTGATTCAAGATTCTGTCAAGATTCTGACAATTTTTGTCAAGATTGCTTTGGTGTCATGCATTATTTATAATAGGAAAATATTAGAAACAACTTCAGCATTTAGCAGTGGGAATACACTTCAATAATACACTATTTGATGAGAATTTTCAGCCAATCAAGAGATAATTTTGTGTTAGGTAGTTAAATTGTCAGGCACCGTCATAAGCACCTAACATGTATTGTTTATTGCACATGATTCCTATAACAGCCTTATAAGATAAGTACAATTATTATCTTCATTATGTCAAATGGAAAAGTGAGACATTGAGGAGTTAAGTCATTTGCCTAAAATCTGTCACAGAAAATGGTAAAGATAGGAGGTTAGGATCCAGGAAATAATACAGAGGTTATCATGATGAACAGTCTGTATCCATGTCAGGTTCTGCCCAAGATAGTGAATTGGCAGACCCGTTCCCCTCCCCACCCCCAAAAAAGACTGCCATTAAATTATGCCAATAAGCTATCAGACTGGATTAAGGTAGTGGAATTATGAGTGATTTTTTTTCCTATTTACCAAATTTGGTACTAGGATTACATTTCTTTAACAGTGGGGGTAGGAGGAATAAGCCATTATTAAGTCAGGGACCAGACCCCTGGTCACTCAGGACCTGGGATACGGCCTAGTACATGCTGCCTCCCTGACTCATTTCTGGCGAAATTCACATCACACTCCTTTTATCTGAATCAGTGAGGGTTGTGTCAGCAGCTATGTCCCTGGCTTGGATGTCCTGGAATCCAGGCCTCCCATCCCCCATCCCCAGCTCCCAGGGGCCTCCCCTTCGGTTCTCCTCCTGGAGAGAGAAAGACTAGGGGTTGGGGGTGGAGGGGAGCCATCACAGGAAGGGGGAGCGACAAAGTAAATATTGGTCTGAGGCTTCAGGCTTTGTTCAGAGACCCAGTTTGTGGAAGCAAAGGTTTCTATTTGGAAAACGGAAGACATTTTGTGGCCAGTGCCCAAAACAGCCTCTCACGAGCAGGCCCTGGGACTGGGTAAGAGGGCTGAGCCAAGTACCCCTCATTGTTTTGGGAATGACTTAAGTTTGTGTTTAGGATCCACCGCTTTCAGGTGGCTACAGGACGCTCCGATGCCCGGCGCTTTTGCCTCCTCCCGCTCCTCTGCCTGCTGGGGCGTCCTTACGACATCAGCCTGCAAGGATGGAGTTCCTGGCAGGACCATAGCTTCCCATAAGAAACCAACAAATGGCCAACAAAGTTGAAATCCTGGTTTTGGAAGGTCAGAATATCTTGGAATCTTGTGAAATAAATGCCATCGCTGCATACGTGCTGGTGCAAAATGATCTCAGTGTGCTCAGTGTACCTGGCAGCATGAGTACAAAGGAACATTCTTTTCTTTGTATTACTTTCTCCATTGTTGTTGTATTAAATATTAGCGAAGAAGTGGGAGAGGCAGAGAGCAGCCAGGCAGCAAGGCAGTCATGTGGCCCTGGAATTAATCTTTACCCAGGCAGACAACTGCACTGTGAACTTCAGCACAAGAGCTCTGAGTTCTAATTCTGACTTAGCTGGCCCACTTGTCTTTAAGAAGGTCCCCTGCCTTTTTTTTTTTGAGATAAGCCTCTCCACCTAAAGGTGTGTTCCTTACTGCTGGACCTGTTGGCCAATGTACCTTTAGGGAGTGCCTCTCCAGCTGACTTCAACATGTGGGGACGTAGTGGGACTGCAGCCTGCGCTGTCCAGCTCTGATGCTTTCCAGTGCCTCCAGCTCCCCTTTCCCTTCCCGCGGGCTCACTGAGCATTTGACTGAGCCCCTGCCAGCTGCTGGATGTGGGGAGGAGGAGGCATGCTCGGCCCCTGCAGTGGCTTTACTGCTTGTGCTCTGTGTTACTGTGACGTGCAGCGCAAGGGGAAGAGGCACCGTGACAGAGGGTTAGATGAGAAGGGAAAGTATAGCCGAAAGGCTGGGAGACTTTCCCCTTCACAGGCATGGGGATTCTGAAGAAGCCTCTATTCATGCCTTGGGGTAGTTGGTAGATTCCTGGGGACTGGATGGTACCCACTTTGCAGGAGGGGATGAGCGAAGAAGGAAAGGGCAGTTCATGAGACCCTAGCATATGTCCTAGGTGCTCATATTCATTACCAATGTCTATGAAACTAAACTGCACATTGGCATTCCATAAATATCCATTGAACAAAATATCTCATTTAATACCCAGAGCATCCAGGAAAGAGTATCATGCTCATTTTAAAGGCCTAGCAACTGAGATCCAGAGAAGTTAAACAACTTGCCCCAGATCACTTAGCAAACCAGAGTCAGTGCATGGATTCCTGACCTGACTGTCCTGCTAAATAATATACAAGCCATTTCCGTTATATCACAAATAGAAACTTTGAGTCTCTAATATGTACAGCTGAGAATACTGTCATTAGACAGGAATAGCGGCAGTTTTCCACGGTAGGTGGTTTTTGGCCTTTTGTGAAATACCTGAGGATATTTCCTGTGATCTGTTTGGAACTAGGTTTCCCCCTTTCCCTGAGCACTGACTGCTACATGTACAATCTGGTCTGCTACAGGTCATTGGTTGCAGTTTGCCTTTGGCTCCGATCAAAATAGAAAATGAGCCAGAGCATGGTGTTTCCTGTGTCTGCATGTTCCTACCTTATTCATGGTGTTCCATCTTTCTTTTAGGTTATTAATTGCGGATTTATTTCCATAGTCAGACAAGATCTGACTTTGGGGCCAATGTATGTTGGACCTGCCTCCTTCTCTGCTGAAGATTCTCTGAAGACAAAATGTGCATAGGCCCTCTCCAGGATCTGGATTTTGGGGGGATTATTTGGGACCTTTGCTTCTGTCCTCTCAGGCCGCCAGGCTTTCTAACCTTCTGTTGCTAAATAGGGCCACACAAACGAAGAGGAATAAGAGAACCTGAAGCTCAAGCTGTGTCTTTGACTCTGTCTCTTTGGGTGGGACTGCCAGGATACTTGGTGTGACAAAAGGATTTGGAATAGTTGGCTTGTTTTTTCCGTTTGAGGTTGTTCTGCTGTAACTGGTCTCGATTTTGGTAGCCGGCGTTATCGTTGACAACCTAGAGGCTGAGTAGACCGCCACCTCCGTGTCTGGTAAGATGGTATGTGGAGTTTTGTGTACTTAAAATCTTTGATGTAAGCAGAACACAACTCAGGTCACAATTTGTCCCTGTGTCTCATGATGACTGAAAGCTTTTGGGGTGGTGATTGCTTGGTTATGGTTTTCCTGGACCCAACTTGGAACTCTTAAAGCCTGCCAAGTTATAGATACTCTGGCTTCAGTAGGGCCCTTTATTGAAATACCAAGTGCCAGGACTGCTCAAAGGGTGAAAATGAGATGGGTGTTGTGCCAGGTAGTTTAGTGAAAAATCAGTCAATCCAGAATCCCACTGACTGAATGCTAGGCAAAGAAACAGTTCTTTTATTTGTTTTCATTTTTTGCAGAGTTGGAGGTCTTGCTATGTTGCCCACACTGGCCTTGAACTCCTGACCTCAAGCAATCCTGCTGCCTTGGCCTCCCAAAGTGTTGGGATTACAGGCATGAGCCACCGTGCCTGGCTAGAAACAGTTTTTTAAAAACTCATTCTAGTTGGGAAGAGAAGACTAATACACATGAAAGAAAAGTATACAGTAGATAGCATGTAGTAAATATAGTCCTTATGCTACAAAAGGAAAGGCAGTTGAAAATGAACATTGGGTTCTAGAGGAAACTCTTAAGTGTGTGCCCGTCTTTGCTGAGAAGTACAACCTGATTGGCCGTGAGACTAAAGCCAACTAATAGCTTTAAGCAGCCCCTCGGGTGTGGGCTGCAGATGGTTCCCTAGGAAGCTGGGTTGACTCCTGCTGTGACCAGCTGGGACTGCCAGGTAGGACCTGAAGTGGCTGCCAAGGGGCTGCCACCCCACCCTGAAGAGAAAATCATGCAGTCTGAAAGCCTGACTGCTTTAGATCAAAATCATACCCTGTAATATATTCTAGTTTTTAAATACTTGGGTTTTCCTTAATTACTTAATCTCTGCTGAGAACCCAGCTGCATCCATCTCTTCTAGGTCCAGAATTATCCACAGCTTCTCATGAACAGAAACAGCCCGTCAACATAAAGTTAGCAGACCCGTCACGTAGAGAGTTGTGCACTGGCAGGTTAGTGGGGAGTGTGTTCATTCATTCAGCAGATATGCACTGAGTGCCTGCGAGGCGTAGGGCTCACCTTCAAGCCTTGAGGATGAAGCAGTGAGCAAAACAGAAAAGAGTCCCTGCCCTCATGAAACTGACATTCTTTGGGAAGCTTATAAGGCTGAAGCTCATGAACAGGTTGTTCATCTTGTAGTCTCAGCTGGTGACCCTCCATGGCAGGCTGCTCCCTGTGGCAATTGCTGGATTTTCCTTTCAGGCAGGCTCAGAGCAGTCATCTGCTTGAAGAGTCGGGGGGTTTGTCTGAAGCTGCATTTGCAGATCAAGTGCTCCCTTATATTTTTTGTAGGATGCAGTGAGATTACTGGGGAGAGAGTTAGCTCGAGTCCTTGGTCCTTGGTACTCTCTCTGGTTAGCGGTGGGTTCTGGGTCACTATAGGAGTTGGGAGGTTTAAAGCAGGAGGCAGAATGGCAAGAGTAGCAGCCCCAATAGGCTGCATTTGTTCCCAATGCCACTTGCACGATCTTTCTCATCCTGCTGGCTAGACTCGTCTGTTCACCGGCAGCCCCTGCATCAGGCTATGAGGACGCCCTGTCCACCTCCCGTCTCCATCTCTGTATTAACCCATGTGCCATCAAGAGCGACTGACTCTTTCTTTACAAGGTTCCTTTTCCTTCCTTCCCTGTAAGCTAGTAGCTTGGCTCAGTCTTGCCAGCAGACCCTCCCCTTTTTGCTGGAGGGCTTTGGCATGCCCTGTCTCTTCTTTGGGGCCACCCAGGGAGTTCCTATTTCCTTTCTGTGGGAGGCTTCCAATTCTTAGTTACAGCAAAAGAGCCTGTATTTTTTAGCTCACTCCTGCCCGCTTCTGGTCTGGAATGATTTATGGCTTAGGTGTTACAAATGGGAGTCCTGGAACTCTTCCCAGAATCTCTTAATTCCATTCTTGTGGTATATGACGTTCTAAACATTAAAATGATGTAATATATAATTCCCAACCAAAACAAAAGAGGAGAGCCCTGCCAGCCAAATTCCTCCCTCCTCTCCATACATGTTCTTCCATTGCTGTGCAGTGAACCCTGGGAAGTGTTTGTCAGTCAGCTTCCTTGTTCTTCTGGCTCCTCACTCCCCAGGGACCACCAAGCCACAGACTGCATGGTTTTCTCTGAGGGCATGTGAAGTGGAAACTAACCTGTGCCTGCAGCAAGCCCAGACCTTCTACAATCATGTCTACCAGTGGTGAAAGTCGGTTCAAGATGAGTTGGACACAACCAAGAAAAATAGGGAACAAACATGGCAGAGCTCCTCTCTGGCTACTGTCTACAGAAGGAGGCTAATAGCAGCAGACCTGGTGAGAATGCTGGGCCAGTGGCCCGTGGACCTGCCTGCCCCAAGGCAGCAATCATAGGAGTGGGGTCAAGGGAACACTAAGGAGGTAGACCTGATAGGACGTTTTCAGGAGGAGTGGCCAGGGTTCTGGCCAGTTGGGAACCTGGAGAGAATGGAATGGCGTGAGTTCAGTTTTGGGGAAGTTCAGTGGTAAGACTGGTTTCTAGTTTGTCTTCTGGAAGCTCATAGATACAGGATCTGCTCATTCACTTGATTTGTGCCTCTTATCTGGGCTTCAGGACACATCTATGGCCAATCGCAATTAAAACACCATGCCCAGTTAGCCATCATCGCATCTCGGAGCTGTCTGCTTTACCAGGCTAAAAAAATGATCTTTATCACCAGTTGTAAGTGATTTTTTTTAAAAAAGTACCCTTCCACGTTGCTCAGAACTTTGCTCTCACTATCTTGACCCTCACCAACAGGTCAGGTTGTTTTAATAATCTAGTGGCTGGTAAGTTTTCATCCTTTGCAATTAAAAAAAAAAAAAAATCACTGATTTGCATAGTGCAATGCCATTTGCCTACTTTGTTGGAGGTGGGGGCTGTCCTGTTCATTGTGGATGTTGAGCAGCATCCCAGAATACCAGCAGCTCACCAAATACCAGCAGCACCTCTTCAGTTGTAACAACCAAACATGTCTCCAGACATTGGTTCCCGGGGGAATCTCCCCTGGCTCCCTTACATTACTGTCAAGGTGATTGTCCTTGATATGAAAAATCAAATGGGTTAGACGATCACTTTTCTTTTTATAGAGGCCAACGCCAAATGTGTCAGACCTTCTTTATGAAAATATAAGCATTATTTTTTTTTGTCTGAGTTTGTAGAAAGGCAGGGTTCCTGTTGGGGGCTCATTACAGCTGTTGGTGCCTGCACTGACAGTGGCACTGTTAGGGATGGAGCCCCTGAGCTTGGGGGAGACAGCGGAAGCATGCAGTGTCTGTTTAATGTGAGTGAGGGCTGGCATGCTGCTGGCAGCTCTCAACAGTGAAGCCTGCTGCGCGATAAGGCATTATTATCAGAGCCTGGGGGCATCTAGGGAGCAAAAGATTAGCTGACTGAGCATATATCTAAAATGGGTTATTTTTAAAAAGCAAGCAGTAGAAATACTGCAGCTTGTTTTAGCATTTAATAATTACACTTTCACTTTACCATCAAGGCATTGAGTCAGTGGCATTTTATGAAAAGCATCCTCCCCACCCTGAACTTTGTGAGTCAGATTCCCATCCTGTGTGTGGTACATGTGGTTGAATTGTACAAACAGATAATCAGAGTTTTACAAAACGGTTCCCAACAGCATGGAAAAACGTGCTGAAAGCAATATGATTGTGCTTTGAGGGAGAGCCGCTTGCTGGCTTTTTTTGTTCTGTTTCCCGTACATGGAAATGCCACTTCAACTTGAAATGTGGATACCTTACCAGAGGATTGCTTGAGCCCAGAAGGTTGAGGCTGCGTTAGTGAACTGGGATTGCACCACTGCATTCCAGCCTGGATGACAAAGTGAGACCCCTGTCTCAATTTTTTTAAAACCCACAAAAAAAGAAAAACAACAAAACAAAAAGTAGGCACCTTAAATGCTATCTTAAGGCTGAATGGTCTCTAAATATTGAAGGTGGACCCTGGCCAACAGAGACATTAGCTGTTTCTGTACTATAATGAATGGTAATAGTGTACTTATCTTGCATTTTAAATTCAATTCTGTAAATGTTTATGGAGCATACATTATGTGCCAGGGATGAAGACACAAGAACAAAATGTGGACCTGCCCTTTAATTGCTTACAGTCAAAGGTCATGATAACACCATGTGATAGAGAGAAGAAAGTTATGGTTGATCCTCGTGGAGGTTGGAAGGACTTCCCAGAGGAGGGGCTGTCTGAACTGTGTTTTGAAGATGAATAGGAACCCTGTAGTCACAGGAGGAGGGCATAGACTCCCAGACAGAGGTAACAGCAGTGCAAAGGTACAGAGGCTTAAAATTGCGGGACACGCCCAGGAAACCCCAAATGACTAGATGAGGCAGATTTGTAAGAGGGGAAATGGTGGTGGTTGGGGGAGGGTGGTGATGAAGAGGCAAAGTCATAATGTGTCTGATGTCCTTTGCTGAGGAGCTTAGACTAAAATGTTAGGTAAAAGGAGCCAGCAAAATCTTTAAGTGAGGGAGTGACATAAGATTTGCATGTTAGAAGGCTCTCCCTGGCTGCTGTCTACAGAGGGAGGCTAATGGCAGCAGATCTGGTGAGGATGCTGGGCCCGCAACCTGGGGACTTGCCTGCCCCAAGAAAGCAATCATAGAGTGGAGTCAAGGAAACACTAAGGAGGTAGACTTGATAGGACTTTTTAAGTGGGAATAGCCAGGGCTCTGGCCAGTTGGAAGCCTGGAGAGAATGGAAGAGCCTGAGTTCAGTTTGGGGGAAATTTAGTGGTAAGATGCTTGTTTTTCAGAAACACAGTTGAGATGGGAGATCAGTTTGGTGTCATCCGTGTCCTCTTGGTAACTAGAAACTATAATATAAAATCTTTCAGGCCAGACACAGTGGCTCACACCTGTAATCCCAGCACTTTGGGAAGCCAAGGCGAGTGGATCACCTGAGGTCAGGAGTTCGAGACCAGCGTGGTCAACATGGCGAAACCCCGTCTCTACTAAAAATACAAAATTTAGCCAGGCATGGTGGTGCACACCCATAATCCCAGCTACTCGGGAGGCTGAGGCAGGGAAGATCGCTTGAACCCGGGAGGCAAAGGCTGCAGTGAATCAAGATCGCACCATTGCACTTCAGCCTGGGCAACAGAGCGAGACTCTGTCTTAAAAAAAGAAATCAAAAATCTTTCAGTAGATGTTTATAGAGAGAGTGAAGAGAAGAGAGGAGAATTGAAGAAGGAATTCTAAGTAAGGGTTAAGGTTGAGTGGAAGAAGAAGAAGAATCAGAAGGAAGTGGTTTCATAGTAAGATAAATCAAGTGCTGAGATGAAGTCAGTTCACTAACAGACTCAGAGTTCTATTGGATATGGCATGAGGTGCTTGGTGTCACCATCTAAGGATCTGCTCATTTGGGGGGTTTTAACAACCCATCTGAACTCCACTTAGCCAACTGAAGCTTCTCTTCAAAGTTAACACAATGTGCTTTCTCCCATATAAACCTTTTAAGCTGTTTCTGATGACTACTTCTCTTCCTGTTAGAGCTCCACCTCTTTTAATATAACCTCTGTATCTTTATAGAGTAAGGTCTGTAACTTTCTTCCTTAATGGACAGTGGAGATCAATATGTAATCCAGATTGCAAAAATGGTTTGGGAACACTGCATGTTCTCACTCATAGGTGGGAGTTGAACAATGAGAACACATGGACACAGGGAGGGGAACATCACACACTGGGGCCTGTTGGCAGGTGGGGGCTAGGGGAGGAATAGCATTAGGAGAAATACCTAATGTAGATGACAAGCTGATGGGGGCAGCAAACCAACATGGCACATATATACCTATCTAACAAACCTGCACATTGTGTACATATACCCTAGAACTTAAACTATCATTTAAAAAAATTTTTTTAATGGTTTAGGAGGAGGTCGTGGGCATGTCATTTGCTTGAACAGATTTTGTTCCCCAACAAAAGAGAACCAGAGAAGAGTTTGTCATGGCTATGGTGGAGGAATCAAACTCAAAATAACATGTGAAAGGCACATTCCACACGGAAACTTCAGCCCGTGCATCAACACTGCAGATGGGGAGAGGAAATGAATCTCAGCCAGTAGATTCCCAGGCATCACCTTGAGGCAGATACGATGTATTCTTGGCCATAATCTCTACTTCTCTAACTGGACAAAGTGTCTAATCAACTATAACCCAAAGTATCTTCCCACATGGCAAAAGTGTCAAATTCATACATAGATCAGAGGGAGAAGTGAAATTGTGGTTGTCTTAAAAGTTTACAGTTTAGGGATCTCTGTCATGAAAAATCATCTAAATAAATGAAATGGTATTTTTACTCTTTATCCTATAGGCCCTATACAAACTAAGTCCATAAATATCCTATTTGATGCTTAAACCAAAATCTTTATAAAGAGAATTTCACTATGTGAAATAGTGAATTAAAGAAATCCTATTGTGGATGCTTTTGTTAAGTTGCTAAACCTTTTTTTAAAAGTAGATAATCTTCCCGGATATCTTCTTTGTGACTCTTAAGTTTTAGTGTATTTCAAATGTGGGTAGTTTTGACTAGGAGGTTTGTTCAAACGTTCTTCTCGACCACTAGGGGGTGCTCTAAAGGTTAGTGATGTCTAAATGATTGCCCAATCAATTGAAACACCGTGCCCAGTTAGCAATCATCTCCACTCAGAGATGCTTGCTTTACCAGGCTAAAAAAAATGATCTTTATTATGGCATAGAGACTATGAAAGTCATGTCCTCTTATTTTCATTAACATAATTAGAAGTCAAGCTAATTGCAGGACTTCATAGAACTGGCATTGGGAATAGTATGCAACTATTAAAAAAATTATGTTCTTGATGACTAATTATATCAGAAAATAATATGCAATATAAATGAAAAGAGAAGCGTATTTTTTTTACTTTTTCCTTTCTGTTTTTAAAACATGCTATAGAATGTTAAGTATAATTAGGACACAAAGGAAAAATTAAATATAGTTAACATTACCTTGAAAATTTCTTATTTGCCCTGAAATCTCCAGTTCTTTGGAAGCTAAAAGTTTGAGATTCCTATATCTGATTGTCAGGATTAGGGTGATTTTATTTTCATTTTCTTTATTTTCTTCTCAATTTTCTATCTGTTTACTTTGTAATTACATTTGAACTATGGATATGTAATTAGTTTTATAAATAGAAAAATCAAAGCTTTATGAAGGAAAATACAGCGTCAGCAGACCTGATTCTCTACTTAACTCTTCTACAAATGGTTTTAACTATGGGCAAGGTACTTCACTTCTTTGCCCTTTGCTTCTGTAAAATGGTTGGGTGAAACTAATCTTGTCAGTTTGTTCCAGCTCTTCTAAAGTGCCAGTTTAATTGTACCAGGAGACAAAAATGGTTCCTGTTATGTTCACTCCTGAAGCATTTATTAACCCTCACAATTGGCCAGGCACTGTGCTTAGTGCTATTAAAGATAGTTCACTTAGCATCTGGGCACTGCCTTCAAGGGTTTCAGGTCCCCTGTGGAAAACAAGACCAAGTGCACAGATCCAGCCCAGCCCTACACCATGGTACTGGAAAGCTGTATGTGGACCAGAAATGCCAAAGGAGGTTCCATCAGGAAGGGTGGACTTGTGCTGTGACTCTGCTATGCCCCCTATCATATGTTACCGCTTATTTATGCTTTAAAGAACATCCTGGCTTGGATGTTTCACAGTGTGTTAAACTGCAAGCTAGATTTCCTCTTTGTTTCTGTAGTCTAGTGTATATATGCCAGTAAGCCTTGTCGGGTTTCATTATGAGAGATGGCTATAATGCATCCAGATTACCAGGAAAACACTTGGTCTTTGAAAAGAGCTGTGTGTCCCTCCAGGTTTGAAATGCAAGGTCCTAAGAGTTTGTTATATTCAGGACATATTTCACCTTCCCAAAGACTAGTCTCTGAGCTCAGACAGGATGTGTCTTGCCTGTGGGCTTGACACAGGGGTTGCTGGATGATTGAATTAACTTTTGACATCTTCTGGGCTGTGCAAAATGATAAGTCAAAAAAAAAATGCAGCCATTAGACTCCTTCTCATTGTTTCTTCCTTGAAGGCTGTGTAATCTTTCTTAATGTGGTTAAATTCAAGTTGTTTCCAGTTCAGACATGGTGCAATCAGATTTCCTCATGAGGGTGCTTTTCCACTGTGACCTCTTTGACGTCAGTAACTGTTTCCTGTTGATTTGAGCTCCCTACTCACCCCATAGATGACTTTGTCTGAGAAAAATAATAAAGCAACGGTATTTAGGAGAAGTTCAACACTGCTATCTGTTACGGAGATTTCCTTCTCCTTTCCCCCAGCCGTCAATAGCACTCTGCAGCTTTTCGTACAGCATGGGCTTGTTATTCGTATAGATATACTCCAAGGCAGTTCTTAGAACTTGGGTAAGTAAGAATAGATGTGGCTCGAGCTTAACATTGCCTTAAAGCAATAGCTACACTTTTCATAACTTACATGTTATGTCTATCTTTGAATTATTTCCAAAAGGTAATCTGCATCCTCACGAAAATTCTGAGTGTGGTGACTATTTCCTGCTGCCTTGGTTTCTGGAATAATACATCTTCAAATGCAGTCTTTAAATCATAGAGACAACGGATTTTTACTTTAAATGGAGGAAAATCTTTTGCAATCTAGTTCTGAGATTGAATCAACTTTATAGAAAGGGAGAATACTATAAAAAGTCTTGCTTAAAGTAATATGTTTGTAGTACATAGGAGGGCATTTGTTTTGCAATAATAATTATTATAAACCCCTTAAAATAGAAAATATGAATTACCAATCAGTGTTAGAAAACTTATCAGAACTGAAACCTTGGTTAGTATGTTTTGGTTATCAAATCTGGGTTTGTAACCCCTTGCTCAGCAAGCATTTCCCAGAAAGAAAAGTCCTTATCCGGTCAAGGCCATTGCCATATAGCATCAGGAAACGTCCCTGTGTCCCAGCAGCTGGGCCAGGACTCCTTCCACCTCCTTCGACCCTCTATACCCCTGTCCCACAGTAAGGGTTGGGGGAGCTACTGCAGCTGCTGTTTCGGCTGCTGTTTCATTCCTGTCCACTTGTGAGTGTGTGTGCACCTCTGCCAGTCTTGGAGGTCCGTGAGGGAGGCATCACCTCTAGACCCAGGGCACGCAGCTCACTGCCACGTGTGCCACAGCCACAGCCAAGGGGCCTTGCTATGCCTCATATAGCAGGCCCTTTGGAGCCCTGGTAGCAGACGGCCATGGGGGCTGAAGCTGCCGCGGATGTACTAATGATGATGAGGATAATAATAGTTGCAAACATCTCTTGAGCATTTCATTTATAGTATGCCAGACACTATTCGAAGCCCTTAGCTTAAATCATTTAAGCCTCACAAACCTGTGAGTTGGGTTGTCTTATTATCCCCATTTTGCAGATGTGAGTTTTGTCAGAGAGAAGCTAAGTACAGCACAGCAGGAGTTGCTCTTGGACCTCAAGCATCCTGGCCCCAGAGTCCAGGTGTCACTGCTGCCCTGGGCTTCCTCTTAGTCATACCAGGGACTTGGGCACTGGGCACAAAGTCTCCTCTTTATATAATGTAGTGGTAGCAATAGCTTCTATTGATTGAGATTCTTTTCTGGGCTTGGCACTGTGTGAGGCATTTGGCTTCTGGTTTAATCTTTACATGATCACTGTAGCTATAGGTGTTATTATCCCAGATTCAGAAATAAATAAGGAAACTTCTTACCCCTTAAAAATTGGTGTGTGTCATCTACAGCCATCTGATCTTTGACAAACCTGACAAAAACAAGAAATAGGGAAAGGATTCCCTATTTAATAAATGGTGCTGGGAAAATTGGCTAGCCATAAGTAGAAAGCTGAAACTGGATCCTTTCTTTACACCTTATATGAAAATTAATTCAAGACGGATTAGAGACTTAAATGTTAGACCTAAAACCATAAAAATCCTAGAAGAAAACCTAGGTAATACCATTCAGGACATAGGCATGGGCAAGGACTTCATCTCTAAAACACCAAAAGCAACAGCAACAAAAGCCAAAATTGACAAATGGGATCTAATTAAACTAAAGAGCTTCTGCACAGCAAAAGAAACTACCATCAGAGTGAACAGGCAACCTACAGAATGGGTGAAAATGTTTGCAATCTGCTCATCTGACAAAGGGCTAATATCCAGAACCTACAAAGAACTCAAACAAATTTACAAGAAAAAAAAACCCCATCAAAAAGTGGGCAAAGGATATTAACAGACACTTCTCAAAAGAAGACATTCATACAGCCAACAGACACCTGAAAAAATGCTCATCATCACTCACTATCAGAGAAATGCAGATCAAAACCACAATGAGATACCATCTCACACCAGTTAGAATGGCAATCATTAAAAAATCAGGAAACAACAGGTGCTGGAGAGGATGTGGAGAAATAGGAACACTTTTACACTGTTGGTGGGACTGTAAACTAGTTCAACCATTATGGAAAACAGTGTGGCAATTCCTCAAGGATCCAGAACTAGAAATACCATTTGACCCAGCCATCCCATTACTGGGGGTATACCAAAGGATTTTAAGTCATGCTGCTATAAAGATACATGCACACGTATGTTTATTGCGGCACTATTCACAACAGCAAAGACTGTAATCAACCCAAATGTCCATCAGTGACAGACTGGATTAAGAAAAGGTGGCACATATACACCATGGAATACTATGCAGCCATAAAAAAGGATGAGTTTGTGTCCTTTGTAGGGACATGGATGCAACTGGAAATCATCATTCTTAGCAAACTATCGCAAGAAACAGAAAACCAAACACTGCATGTTCTCACTCATAGGTGGGAATTGAACAATGAGATCACTTGGACACAGGAAGGAGAACATCACACACCGGGTCCTATTGTGGGGAGAGGGGCGGTGGGGGGGATAGCATTAGGAGATATACCTAATATAAATGACGAGTTAATGGGTGCAGCACACCAGCATGGCACATGCATACATATGTAACAAACCTGCACGTTGTGCACATGTACCCTAGAACTTAAAGTATTAAAAAAAAAAAAAATTGGTGTGTGTGCCAGGCATGGTGGCTCACACCTGTAATCCCAGCACTTTGGGAGGCCGAGATAGGATTGATTGAGCCTAGGAGTTCAAGACCAGCCTGTGCAACACAGAGATAGCCAGTCTATACAAAAAATTTGCCAGGTGTGGTGGCACACACCTGTGGTCCCAGCTGCACAGGAGGCTGAGGTTGAAAGGATCACTTAAGCCCAGAAATTCAGCACTGCAGTGAGCCCTGATCCTGCCACTGCCCTCCAGCCTGGGTGACAGTGAGACCCTGTCTCAAAAAGAAAAACAAAAATTGTGTATATTTTAGCTGAAATTCTCCTGGTAGCAGAAAATTTACTTCAGGTAGTAAAAAAAACTTACTTAAGGCTATGCAAAAAAAAAAAAGCTAAAAATAAAGATTCAGAGGTACAACGGATGTCTCATGCAACCCAAGGGCAGGAATTGGCCAGGTCTTGGCTGATCTGAAACCAGAAGGACATGAGGAACCCTGGCAGTTTTGCTCTTGGCTCACTCACCCTCCCTGGTCTCTTGTCTCTGGCTCACTCTATGTTTCTGCTTCATTCTTCTCCTTCACGCATCCACCTGTCCATTCATCCATCCACCCAGTCTTTCTCCACTCTCTTATACCTAGGCATTTCCCACATTTACACTGCAAAAGCAGTTTCCGTTTCCTAACCCATGTTTCCTCAGTTCCTGCACACAGCCCAGACTAAGTTAAAAGCTTTTTATCTCAGTTTCAGTTTTCTGGAAAAGAGACTCTGGACAGGCGCAGCTCGATCTAACTGGTTGTGCACAGATGCTCGCGTTTACCCATGCGACTGGGCTGGAGCCTGGGTAAATGCTGAGGAAGGGATCACCATGAGCTGAACAGATGCCTCCAAAGATGTTTGCCCCAGTGACCCTACAGGATCTTGCCCTGGTCCATGCTTGCTCTCCAGTCACTTTCCTTAGGTAGCATTATCTTGTCACTTGTATCATCCTGGCATAGCACTTTCATCCACCCAGGTGTTATGTCTCTGGTTCATACAAATTGCCCATCAGCTTTAACTTCTATCCAACAGCCCTTAGTGAGGGGACCTTAGGGAATGCACCCTACTTATACTGACAACCATTATTCAGGGGATGTTTTTAGCCCCTTGGGCCTGGGGAAGGAATCGTTCTGAACTGATAGCCAGGGCAGAGAGTGGACCCAGACTGCAGCAGGTCAGTGTCATCAGAGCAAGTGATGATAGGAATTCTGTATTTACCAGGCAGCAGCTCCTTGGCCTCCCATACTGGGTGTGGGACAAAGGGATTTCTGAGTTGCTTTCACTCCCACAGGTGTTCATCACCCCATGTTAATGACTTGTATTTGTGGTTGGCTGAATCAGGGACAAAAGAGAGGAGCAGGGACAAAGGGCTTTAGAAGTGATGTTAAACCGGTCTCCTGACCCTGAGATTTCCTACCACACAAGTCAGGGCAGACTTTACCTGACAGAACCAAAAGCCTCAGGTAAGGCTGTACAGATGTGCAGCCTCAGTTTCTAGGAAATTGGATTTTAGAAAAACCAAAATGGTTCTATGCACAGATTTAAATACTGGAACAGTCATCTTTGCCATCTCTGTCTAGTGTGGGATTTGGGAAACTCCTCTCTGCCATAGGAGTGACTCACTATAACCATAATCCATCTTCCAGTACCTCCGTAAATGCAGGATTTCCAAAAAATGCTTCACCTAGTTGCTTCACAGTTGAATTTGTGAAGCATGATTTGGTGTTTGTCGAGTCATCAGTGATACTAATTCTTAAATAGCACAGACTGAGAGTAGAGCTGTAGGTGAGAGGTTATCTTTTGCCTCCTTTCAGAACTTCAAATACAGGTCTTAGCTTTGTAAAGGGCATTCACTAAATGTGAAAAGTTTTACTCCTTTGGAATTATTTCCAAAGGGGTAAAATTTTGCTGGAGTGACTTGCTTTTGTAGCTGATGTTGTTTTATTCTATGTGGCAAGTTCCAACATTACTGGAGTCTTTTTCAAGCCAAGCACCATAGCTGCACCTGTTTTACCCCAGGCACTGGGCTTATAATTCTGGTAGAGACCAGTAGTGAGTGATCATGTTTATTAATGGCAGCTGAGACCCTGCACTTCTCATTTGTGGGTGACCTGAGATGGAGTGAAACAAAGCACCCCTAAGTAGCTCTTTGCTTTTTCTGCATTTCATTTTGAAAATAGCAGTACAGTTACAGCAAAGCCTCACACTCACCCACTCCAGCGCCTGACAACCTGACTGCCTTTGCAGTCACTCCCATCTGCCTGACATCTTACACTTCAACGGCACAGTCTTCCTGACACCTCCAGCCTCAGTCCCCACTCCAGCCTGACTTGCATGCCCTTATCCTTCTAGGCTGGGGAATTGGCTCCTCTTAGAAGCTTCCCCCCAAACCCCACCTGCCAAATTCCACCTCCACCTCCAGGCTGCTCAGATGCCCTGCTCGGTGTCCCCTTAACACCTTCTGTTCCCCTCCACTGCACTTAACACACTGTGGTGATATGCTGTGCCTGCATGTCCGTGAGCTTTCTGAGAGCAGTGTGGAGTCATATTAGTTTTAGGAGGCTGGGTCCTTACCCAGGCCCTAGCATACCATGTGTGTGTTTAGTAAACATTTGTCTTGTTCAGAACCTTAAAGGAACCACAGAAGATCTCTGCAATCTGTAGTATATGCTGTAAAGCCTGCGCACCAGGCTCCAAGTGGAGCCGCTGGGACCTGAACCAGAGCCAGCCGATTCTCAATGTGGATGCCATTCCAACAAGCCCAATGGCCTGGTTACTTCAGGCAGCAGAAAGGCCATTATGGGACATGGGTGGTTACTCATGTCCCTTAATAATGGGCAGTGGGGATGCAACAGTTTCTTTTTGTAGCTGCTTTCCAACTCCCATTGCCTAAACAAGGGCTCTCTCAAACAGCCTCACAACTGTGTCTTTCCCATGTCTTATCTTCCGTCTTTCAGATGAAAATCAGAGGAAGCACATGTGACTTTAGTTTGCTTCTAATTGTGAGAGTAATACACACTCATCATAGAAACCTTGAAAGATACTGAAAAGTATAAAGAAGAAATGTCACCCCCGATCCCACAACAAAAAACTGACTTCTGTCAGTCTATAGCCATCTTTTTTATCCTTTCTATGCATCTATCTGCATTTTTGGCTATAACTAAAATCACTCTGCACATTCACATTTATGATCTTTTTTTAAACTGAAAAATACCTATGTGAGAGCACAAGCATCGGCAGCTTCAGCAGCAGCTCTCACTTATTGCACACTTGCCTGAAGGGAGTTCAAGACCAGCCTGGGCAATATAGTGAGACCCCATCTCTACTAAAAATAAAAAAAGGACATACTTAATATAATTTTATTTCTGGTGATGACTCCTCACCCCACCGCCACCTGATGATGTATGGGTCTTCTTTTCTTTCCTTTTTTTTTTTTTTGAGACAGTTTCCCTCTGTCTCCTAGGCCGGAGTGCATGGCGCAATCTTAGCTCACTGCAACCTCTACATCCCAGATTCAAGTGATTCTCCTGCCTCAGCCTCCAAGTAGCTGGAATTAGAGGCGCATGCCACCACGCCCAGCTAATTTTTTTTGTGCTTTTAGTAGAGACAGGGTTTCACCACATTGGCCAGGCTGGTTTTGAACTTCTGACCTCAAGTGATCCACCCGCCTCAGCCTCCCAAAGTGCTTCGATTACAGGCATGAGCCACCGTGCCCGGCCTGCATCTTCTTTTCTAAAGACTAGAGATTTTTTGTCATTTATCTCCTTCTCTTCAAAAGTTATCTTGGAGAAATTGCTGCCAAATCTTTCCCTCTCTGCAGCAAACATTTTAAAATGGAGTGAACAGAAGTGCAGGTCAACAGAGGGTTTCCTCACAGCAAAAACATTTTGCTTGTTGATAAACATATCTTTGTTTTTATGCCTGGTGACATTATTTGAGGTCTTTGATAGGATGGACCAGTACTCTGCATTAAGTTGTCGTCGTGTCTCAGCTGGCCTATGTCTCCTGTCTGCTTCAAGAGTTGCTCATAGCCTGAGGGCTGTGAATTACACCCTGTGTTCCAGGTGGTGCCAGACAGGAGGTTAGAAATGAGGCTCTGAATGAAAAGAAACAGGTACAGCAGAACCCATCTTTCCAGAATTCTAAAGCTTATGGTCCCTCGCTGTGTAGCAGAGGTGAATCTGCCAGTCTGTGCATTATCTGAGAATCTGCCTCCAGGGTTGTGGATGGGGCTGGGCTAAAGCAAGACTAGAGGGCAGGATTTTCTCCCCCCAGATCTGGAATTTAGCCCACAGTCTGGCTTTTAGACTTTAGGCTTTCGATGCCTACTGCCTTAAAACTCTTGCCAAGTGCGCCACTTATAGCAGCCTAAAGAATGGCCATTTCCCCACTGACCCAGTTCCAGTAGCCAGGTGTTCAGAGCAATTGGAATTCATGTGACTGCCACTCAGATCCACGAGGAAGATGAACAGGCTGGTTAATGAAACCATGTAAGAATGACCTCCTTGCCCAGAGATGGTTCAGGGTGGCTTTTCACCTTAGTTTTCCTCAGGCCGTCTGTGGCCATCCCTCCAAACGGACAGACGCAGCATTGGCATAAAAACTTACTATGCAGATGCAGCTTTTTGGGATGTTTCCTGTGTGTGTGTATCCCCTGCCCACCCCATTGCTAACCTGCTAATTCCACGTTAATCCTTCCCATTTAGAAAATACGGGACAGCCATTGCTCATCAAAGCTTGTCCCACCCAATTCTGCCTCTCCCCTTGTCAGTCACCCGCAAATGAAGGCCAGCAGCTTAGTCAGATGGCTTGCTGTATTTACATAGTTTGCCTGTTGGCTTACATTGGCCAACCTGAAGAGTTGTGTTGGTGGTGGTGGTTTTTGTTTTGTGAATCTTGCCATTCCTTCTTCACTATTAAATTCTTGCTTCACTTTTAACAGAAAGAAGTGTTTAATAAATTCAGGGGATTTTTTTTTCCTTCTAATTAAAGCGTTAGTTAAAATAGGGCATATGAGGTCATAAGCCGTGCTTCCTTCTGATAGGGATCTGCGTGGTTACACCAGGGATGCAGTGGGAGCTGAGCAGGAGCACGCACCATGCTCTGCCCATTGTTCAGCTGTGAATGTGTGGAAACACCCTGTGCAAAGCCGGTGGCACTTACAACCACAAATAAAGACAGGTTCAAGGCTGGGTGTGGTGGCTCACGCCTGTAATCCCAGCACTTGGGGAGGTTGAGGTGGGAGTATTGCTTGAGCTCAGGGGTTCGAGCCCAGCCTGGGCAATGTAGTGAGACCCCATCTCTACTAAAAATCAAAAAATGAGCCGGGCATGGTGGCACATGCCTGTAGTCCCAACTACTCAAGGCTGAGGTGGGAGGATTGCTTGAGTCCTGGAGGTCAAGGCTGCAGTGAGCCGAGATCGCGCCACTGCACTTCAGCTTGGGTGAAAGAATAAGACCCTGTCTCCCCTCAAAATAAAGATGGGTTATGCATATCCACATCCTTTGGTAAAATACCAATTTCCTCACAAAATAATCTCCAATCCCACAAAATGGTATCACGGGTCCCAAGTCAATGGCACTCATCCTGTGGGCCTTAGCTCACGTTTCACTTGCTCAGAGACATTGTCTGATCCCCAGGCAGGTGACCAGATGTCACACTTCCTCTACTTTTCCTTCCCAGGATTTACCAGAATTTGTCGATTTGCTTGTGTCACTTTTTTTTTTTTGGAGTAATGTGTTTCTCACACCAAACTCTGTATGGGGAGAGGCTATGTCTGCTCTACTCTCTGTTGGATCTCGCATCTGAACTCAGCACCAGCTAGTTAGGAATTTCATAAATGTCACAGAAAGGAATGAGGAAACCCATTGATCTTAGAGGTGCTTGAAGCAAAACGTTTTACACTTAGATAACTCTTGGATCACTTTTTAAATGAGACCTACACATTTCTTTCATGAAGCAGTCGTGATTTCCATAGCACTTTATTCACACCACTTGCATAGTACTTAGTACACTCCATAGTGACTTTTATTTTAAGAGTCCACTTTACCTCCTAGGTTGAGAGTCACTTAAAGGGGAGATGGCATCTCACTCATTTCTACATTCCCACTCTTGACTCAGTCTTTTGAAGGACTGAGTGGTATTTCCAATGTGGATGCTACCATGAGGCTATCATTTGACCTTCTTTTTTTTTTTTTTGGAGGAAGGAGTCTTACTCCTGTCACCCAGGTGGGAGTGCCATGGCACAACCACAGCTCATTGCAGCCTTTACTTCCCAGGCTCAGGTGATCCTCCTGCCTAATTTTTTTTTTTTTTTTCCTACAGACAAGGTCTCGCTATGTGGCCCAGGGTGGCGTTGAACCCCTGGGCTCAAGGAATCCACCCACATAGGCCTCCCAAATTGCTAGGATTACAGGCATGAGCCACTGTACCCGGCCTCCACTTCTGTTTGGCTGGCTTATCTAAAGGGGTGTTCTTTTTCTGTGATTGTTCTCTGCCCACTTGTGAGAACTAGAGCACCTACTAGGTGTCCTTTACTTTGGATAATTAACCCCATGTGTTCCAGATTAAAGGCATATACCTTTTGATTTACATTCTCTCTCCAGGTACAGAGCTAGAACTCGAACCAAAGGTTTCTGATGCCTTCTGTACTTTTGATTTCATGTAGCAATTCAAGGCTGTGTGGAACTAACTACAGGATATCCAGGTGCTGCTCTGCCCCAGGGATCTAATCCCACCAGACCTGTTGCACTGCACTCTGACCCATGGTCAGGATGTTTCCTGGAATGCATCCACTTGACAGTCTCCTCTCTGTGCCACAGCCGTGGGCAATATGATGCTGATGGAGCTCTAAGTTAATTGCTACACCACATTGGGCCCTCTCTTGTGTTTGTATCCAGGATCGTCTGTTTTTTGTGATGGAGTTTGTGAATGGGGGTGACTTGATGTTCCACATTCAGAAGTCTCGTCGTTTTGATGAAGCACGAGCTCGCTTCTATGCTGCAGAAATCATTTCGGCTCTCATGTTCCTCCATGATAAAGGAATCATCTATAGGTGAGTTTTGGTTGCTACCCTCTCTTCTAATTCGCTGCCTCCCCCGCTCTCCTGGCATGATCCATCCTTCCACTTCTCATGATGATCAGTTGAAACCTGTTTTGGAATCAAATTCACAGAAGTTTTGTTTTTGTTTTTGTTTTTGTTTTTGAGGCAGGGTCTCACTCAGTAGCCTGAGCTGGAGTGCAGTGGCGCAATCATGGTTCACTGCAGCCTTGACCTCCTGGGCTCAAGCAGTCCTCCCATCTTGGCCTCCCAAGTAGATAGCTGGGACTACAGGCACGCACCACTACACCTGGCTAATTTTTAATTTTTTTGTAGAGACAGAGGTCTTGCTATGTTGCCCAGGCCTCACAAAGGTTCCAGGGATCCATTAGGATAAATGAATGATGGTAATAAACACTGCCTCCAAACTAAACTTTGCCCCACTTGGTATTCATAAAATAGGCCTGAGAAGCTCAGAAGAGACTGTTTATTCATCAATTGGTTCAGCCAGGGTTTGCTAAGGACCTGTCGTAGCCAAGCCCTGCAAGATGCTAAACACAGTGTTGTTCTCTTTTTTTTCATTTTAACATTTGAAGTGAATCCCTTAACCATGATTCTATTCCATTTTAAGAATCCACACCTTAACTAAAGGGTGTGGCTAACCTGCTCTAAGTTGCTGTAAGAAGAATCACAGTCATGTGGAGCATGGCTCACCAGTCAGGAACTAGGTGAGCCGCTCGTGAGCAGTGCCCTGCGTGATAATATCTTCCATGTGTAGCCCCCTCCCAAATATTATTTGATTCTCCATTTTGTGACACACAATCTTTTGATCATAATATACCATACTTTGAATGGGCTCCAAATCTGCTTGATGTTGTTAAGTCTCAGAATTCAACAGATATCAAATGTAACTTTAGTCAGAGAGAAGGTCAGAGACAGTGAGAAATGTAATAGTGAATGTTAGACAATTTTTATTCTTAAATTTTCCTGGTTTTCTTTTCTGCTGTCAGGGTCCTCCTATTCTTTAAATCATATAACCTAATTGCCACATATGCTCTTTTTTCTTTTTTATTGTTTTATTTATATTTTTCTTTTTTTCTTTTTTTAAGACAGGGTCTTGCTATGTTGGCTAGGTCAGTCTTGAACTCCTGGCCTCAAGCAATCCTCCCACCTTGGCCTCCTAAAGTGCTAGGATTACAGGCGTGAGCCACCACACCCGGCTCACATAAACTGTTTTTCTCTTAAGATGCAATTGTTGCTTTCCTTAGAGAAAAATTTTCATATATGAGGGGCATGAATGCCAAAGTAAAGGATTTCCTGATTGAAATTTGCTATTTATTAACCTTGTTAAATGCAGTTCCTTTCATAAACTCATGATAGTATTGACATCATTATTAAATTATAAGAGCTTTAAAAACAGTGAATATTCTTAAATACTGTGGGAGTCAAAACAGGAAGAGAACAAGTAGTAAATCTTGTAGAGAGAATGCAGTAGGACTGGTGGATGATGCTGGAGTGAAGTGGGAAGGCAAGCACTGCATAGCAGGCGTGGCAGACACCACCTCTAATTCATTCTCAGTGCAGATCCCCCAGACCTCAACTCCATACAGTGCATTTATCACAGCCTCATGGCACTGTGCAGGAGGGAAGAGGGTGCAGAGCTGGGAACCAACCTGGATAAGGGCAGTTGGAGCCACCTGTTTGAATGCAGTCCAGGATCTCTGCTCGTTCTTAGGTCACGGGGCTGCTGCAGGTTGATTAGGCAGCCTGTTTTGAGCTTTCTTGACCAGGCTGTGGGGATTAGATCACAGCATTTTTTCCCCACTCTCCACTTTCTTCCCAGTGTATGATTTGTGGAGGTTGCTGGTATGATCTCTAATGGGGAAAGGAGTTAAGCGTCCTCCTTGTGCTGTCAGACTCTGGGCAGTGAGTTCCATTTTTGTTCTCCTCTCTGCGGCTAATCCAGCCATCTCCACTCCACTTGCCCCAAAGAGAGACGTTTCCACATGCAGTTTAAAAATTACATGTAAGTAATTACTCCCCTACTTGACAGGGACTTCTGTTGCAGATCAAAATAATATTAACAACAAGACCTAAACTGAACACTTGGGCTGGGTGTGGTGACTCACAACTCTAATCCCAGCACTTTGGAACGCTGAGCGGGGAGGATCGCTTGAGGCCGGAAGTTTGAGGTCAGCCGGGGCAACACAAGGAGACCCCATCTCTATAAAAAAAAAATACATATACATACAAATTAGCCAGACAAATTAGCCAGGCATGGTGGCAAGCACCTGTGGTCGTTCATAGCTGCTTGGGAGGCTGAGGTGGGAGAATTGCTTGAGCCCAGGAGGTTGAGGCTGCAGTGCGCTGTAATTGTGCCATTGCATTCCAGCCTGGGTGAACAGAGCGAGACCCTGTGTGTCGATCAATCAATAAATCAATAAAACGAACACTTGTTACAGGAGCAGCACTTCCCTTGCATTCCTCTGTTAATTCTTCTAACAATATTATTTTATAACAATAATAGTATCCGCATTGTTCAGATGAATAGTTAGGTCTTCCAAAGACTTCATCACCAGACTGGTAACTGGTAGTGAAGTCAGAAGTCAAACCATTGTTCTAACCACTGGGCTACACTGTCTCCTCAGGGGAGACTTGGGGATTTAGAGTACCACTACAGAGTCAGCTTCTTAGTCCTTTTTGGTGATAGGACCACTTCAATTCCTGAAAATAAGGTAGAGTGGGCAAAAGCAATTCAGTCTTATCTCAAGTTTTCTTGAATCCTCAGAAGCTTTGAGTTGGGCCGAGCAGCAAGCTTGCTTTCCTGCATTGGATGTTACTGCCCCTCAGTCTACTTGTCTCATTTGTCTCAAAATATGGTGGGTAGACACTGTAACTTCATGTGGTTTCTGGTGAAGCAGTGTCAGCCCCCATCTTGACAAATTTTATTTCAATTCATGGTATCTGGGGTTCGATTCTGAGAATTGATTTTAATTTACTCTTGGACTGGAATCCCATGTTCAGGCTGTAACTGATATGGTTGACTTTGAAGGGAACACATTTAATTAGGATAGGTTCAAATGCTATTTTTATCCCGTGGGTTTATTTCACAGGATAATTTAATTCCATTCAGTATACTGGCTGGGAACACAGTCTTAAGGATAAGACTTTGAAAGCCGAGTCCTTGGTAATTCACACACAGTAAAGGGCACATTTAGGTCACAGAGGGTGTGGATTTGATACAAGAGCCCAGTAAGAAACCTGGAAGTATCAGACAGCCTCGTTTATCATACATGTCCCAGAAAGCCCTTTATCAGAGCTAAAAAATAATCTCCTCAGAAGATGCCTCTGACCTATCCAAATAGAGCTGTTGTTTGTCTGTTTGGGTTCTTTGAGGGAGGGGAGGGAGAGAGGTGTTTATTTTCCAGTAAATAAAAGAGGATACCATGTGCAAGTCACTGTTAAAGAAGGCTTCAGAAGGTAGTACCTTAGGCTCCTCTGACATGAATTTCTTCTTTAGCTGCCTGTGCCTACGCAAGAGGACACAGGCCAGTAATGTTTGCATGCGTTCTGACTTGTGTCCTGACCCTGATTCTCTGATGTTTTCACTTGTATCTTGTGGAGGAACAGAAGCCCAGTTCCTGGGAGACTCAGCAAGGGAAGGGCCTGCCCCTCTGCCTTTGGTTGGAGGGTCTGGAACCTGCTGTGGCCCAGAAACCAAGACGAGTAGGCTGGGAAGGAGGCAGTCACCAAGTCAGTTCTCCCAAGGGGAAAAAAAGACTATTCATTCTTTTGTCCTGGGCTTCTTGGCCAATTGGGAGGCCAGACTGCGCTCATGAATAATTTACTCATGGTATTGACTTTTTCCCAGAGTCAAGCCCTACAGAAAAGTTAGGGAAACAAAGGGGCATGCATCCCATTGACCAAACGTTTTTCAGCGTGTTTCATCAACTGTATTAAAGGGAAACTCAGCTGTCATTGACATTTCAACCCCAAACTCCTGAAGCCAACCAGCACACATTTGATTTGCTGTTTTTGACGAAGTGTGGAATACTGTATCTGAAATATGTTGGGTGAGGAATAGTTTACAGAAGGGCAGTTTAAATTTCACTTCCTCCTCACCATGTTACACTTGGGCACACAGCACTTTCCAGCACAGGCTTTTCAACTCATGAGTCTGACTGCTTTGTGCCCTATGCAGTTGTTGGCATGCTGGGTGCGTGGTAATTAGTGTTTACCCCAAAAGCTCCAAATGCTTCCCGTGGTATTTCGCCATCCCATTTTGCAGATGTGGCCCACAGAGGAAGCTTTTGCCCCACAGAGGCTGACTGCCAACCCTGACATGCTGTGTTCTACTTCCATGATTACGTGGCACATTAACTTTTCAACTTTGAACTGCTGATTTCTCCTCACATTGAGAGAAAAATGTCTACTTACTTTGACTCTTTTAAAACTTCAGAATTTGGGAAGAGTAACAATCTCATTCCCAAGATTAAGCCCTGTTAAGCTAGTCTCTGAACATAGTTGAGGTATCAGTGAATATACCAATTGCCAACATCATCTAGCTCTTGTTTCTCAAGGTTCATGAGGGTCCACAGATGCCTCACTGACTCTGGATAACTCAGCTGGGCGTAGCCTTGCTTGGCAAGTGGCCTTGTCTGTGAGCATCACTTCCTGGTCTAAGAATTCACAAGTGATCTGTTCCCAAATGAATTTGTGTGTTGAGGCCAGGCACAGTGGCCTATGCCTGTAGTCCCAGCACGTTGTGAGGCCAAGGTGGGCAGATCTGTTGAGTCTAGGAGTTCAAGACCAGCCTGGGCAACATGAGGAGACCCTGTCTCTATAAAAAATACAAAAATTAGGTGGGCATGGTGGTGCACACCTGTGTAGTCCCAGCTACTTGGGAGGCTGAGATGGGAGGATCACTTGAGCCCAGGAGGTGCAGGTTGCAGTGAGCTGAAACCGTGCCACTGCACTCCAGCCTGGGTGTCAGAGTGAGACCCTGTCTCAAAAAAACAAACAAACAAAACAAAAAATTGTGGCCAGTGATGGATTTTACATGCATGAGTTACTGTGCATTATCTCTCTCTCTCTGCAGTTCTTCCCCTCTGGAAAACTGTGGCAATATCTCTCTGATTCCCACCTCCTGGGGCCTCTCTTACTCCTCAGTATTTCTTATCAGCAGACTTTGAGTCCCCCAGATGTCTTTCATTTGAGCCTGGAATTTTGGGCTCTTACTGTCACCTCACCTCTGTTGGAATTCAGTTCTGTATTTATATTCATTCTACTCATTCCAGTGAGAAAAATCTTTTTAGTTAAAGATGAAAGTAAAATTTAACAACTCTGTTTTTCCTTTGTCATCTGCTAATGTTATTCCTTCTGCTGCAAGAGGTAGGTCTCTTCTCTGTTGATCTGCATACTGCAGAGACTGCTACAAATTGTCATTTGTCGTGTGTATAGTCCTTGTTTATTCAGTACATGCCAGCCATGGGAATGCTCAGCATGTTAGTCACTTTCACATCAGACTTTGGCTGTGAGCCGTCACCTGGGACTGATACTGGCTCTTTGAGCTTTTTAGTCATGTGCTTGTCTCCTCTCTTACTTAGCTTGTCAAGCCTTGCTGTGCCATGATGGCCTCATTCAGTGACTGCTCTTCAACTCTTACCAGAAAGTGACCACCATTCCTGACTCCCAAGATCCTTCTTCAAGGATATGATGGAGAGCTGAGAGCTTTCCAGCTGATTAGAGTAGCTCAGCGTTTCCCTCAAATGGAGTCTTCCCTTTTCCCATAGTGAAACTCACCGGTCACTGTTCTGCGCCCTTGCACGGCCTCTGGAGATCTTTTAACAAGTATTTGTTGAGCATCAACCCTCTGCCAAGGATATACTGATGAGCAAAAACAAAAATACTTGCCGATGGAGGGTATGATCCAGTGAGGGAGAAAGATGTCAATCAAATGATTATACCAATAAAAAGTGGCAACCATGACCAGTGCTATGAAGAGGAGAAATACAATGCAATGAATGAGAACCTAGAATAGGGTGATTCTACCCAGTTAGGGAAAGATGGAAGATTTTTATAAGGAAGTGACTCTTGAGCTGAGGTCACAGTAAAGAGGGAAGGAAGGAGCATTTGAGACAGAAGAAACAGCAAACGCAGATAGATGCCCAGTAACAGGAAGGAGTGTGGCAAGGTCAGGGGTTTTTAGAGCAGGCCAGTCTGACTGGAGTCTAGGAAGCCTATCTTACCTCACTTGGCATTTTATTATCCTACAGTGTTCAGTCAGCTGATCACTTCAAGATTTTATTAGACACTCCTTGTAAATAATTTATTTGAAGGTTAGGTAAGGCTGGTCATGTTACCAGTCCCTGGAGGAGCCGTCTATTTACAGTGAGTTCCCTGTGTCTAGGTCTGTGCATTTATACTCAACAATGGGTTTATAAAATATTAGAGCCAGAGGAGACCTCAAAGGTTGCTAAGGGCCAAGTTCTCTTTTACAGATGAGGGACTTCAGGTCTGAAACGTCCAAAAATTATTTCTCGTAGTGGATATTCTCTTCAGATGACTCATCTGCTGTTTGCTCTCCATCTCCAAGAAAACAAAACTATGGCTAGAAAATTTTGTTTCAGTCTTCAACTTAGAGCTGACATGAAGAGCGAATCAAGACATTTTGAGGCATTCAACCCTGTTTACTCCATTGCAGTGAGGAAAATCCAGTCAAGATCAGAACATATTTCCTGAGCTGCCACTTAGTGCCAGATGTTGCATTAGGAGGTGTAGATACAAGATGAGTAGATACGACGTCTGCCCTTTGAGGCACTTTCTGTGGGGTAAGAGAGATAGCCATTAATAAGTCATGGCAGCTGGGTTCCATAATTGGAGTTTGCCCAGGGTATTTTAGGAGCAAAGAGAATGGTCACTTGCCTTAAGATGGATGTTCAGGCAAACTTCCTGGAGGAGGTGAGGCCTGAGCTGAGTGTGAAGAGTTAAAAGTTAAACAAAGATAAGGAGGGTGTTTAGGTAGGGGAGCAAGTTTGAGCAAAGCAGAGAAGTGTGGTGAATGTGTAGTTAAAGTGGAAAACAGCAGGAAGTTTGGTAGCACTAGACCCTGAAGTTTGAGGCATGGGAAAAGGGAAGGCTAGAGGAGGCAGCAGAAATGAAGTGTTAAGCACTTACTGTTCTTGAGATGTTTGAATTCTGGGTCACTTAGGACCTGGCTCCATTGCCTATCACAGGAAACATAAAAATGACAGTGGCATAAGCCAGATAAACAGTGTTCTCTCATGTGAAAAGTCTGGAGGTAGGTAGTCCAGCCCTGCCATGGAAGCTCCATGGATTCATTTTGCAACCCACATTTCTGTGCTTTCTATTCTGCTGAAGACAGGGTCACCTCCTTGTCTAAATGGTTGCTGAAGAACTAGGAATCATCTCTCTATTCCAGTTCCATGTAGTAAGAAGGGCCAGAGGGCATTCCTTCTAACTGAGTCAGCTCCCTTTAAGGGGCCTCCTGGAATTCCACACAGTACTGACCATGGAATTGGCCAGAACTTGATCATATGGCTGCATCTAGCTCCAGTGAAGACCAAGAAATACAGTATTACAAGTGGCCATGTTCCAGCTAAAAATCAGCATTCCATTATTAAGAAGCGAGAGAATCATTATTTGATAGAAAACTTGCCGTGTCAGACACAAATTCCATGCCAGGGAGTCTGGGCTTTATGGAGCAGGTAACCTTTGAAGAATTCTCAGCAGGTTTTATGACATGAGTGGGCTTATATTTTACATTTATGTGTGGGCAGGGGGCATGGCATGTGTGGACATTCGCATGGTAAGTAGCAGCCGTTGCAGGGGAGAGGTTCATTTTGAGGTAGTTTCTGTGTTCCAAGTAACAAGATAATGAGGACCTGAACTAAGACAGTGATGATACGGCTGATGAGAAAGGCATAAGAGATAATAGCAAGTAAAGCTGATAGGACTTAGTATTTGGGTGGATTCAGGGTAAAAAAGAAACCGGAAATCATTTCCAGGTGTTTAGCTAGAAGGTTGAGTGGATGGCAGTACTATTAGCTAGGAGAGATCATGTGCCTGGGAAGAAGTCTAGGCAAAAGAGGAAGAAGTTTTAGAAAGGTTGAATGACAGCTACCTGAGGCATTCTCCAGTGGAGATGCTCCGTGGGCAGGGGGATAGGAGTCTGAAGCTCAGTGAAGAGGATGGGCTGAAATTAAATATTTGTAAGTCATCAGGACATAGCTGTTAGTTGAGACCACGAGACTGGATGAGATCACCCAATAGGAGTCTCTTAAATGGAACAGTGCGAGTGTAGGACAGAACCCAGGGGAACCAGATTCCATTAGAAATCCGCCTAAATTGGCTCCAGGGTTATAGAAACAATTGGTATGTTCATCATTTAGAGTAAGTATCCCCAAAGTGCCAGTCTATTAAAAATATAATTCCATAAAAGTGTAGAAAAAGATCACTTACTTTAAAGTACATGTGTGATGCTGCATATATTCTTCCTACTGAAAGAATGCTGGACATGGTTTTCAGAAGCCCTGCATGCTAGACCCAGCCCTGGTCCTGGGGATGTGGACAGGTTGCTGAATGCCCCTAGCCCTTTGGCCCATCTGTACAGTAGAGGTGCCATTGACACAGCTTCCCAGCAGGGTCCTTGTAAAACTCAAATCAGATGGAAGGGCAAATGCAAATGCTTTTTGGAACATGCCGTGTCAATGTAAGAGGTTATCTTTGCATATGTGCTGTCACCTGATTTGGGATTTCTTGGTATCCATAGGCATAGGCAGCAATTATCCTCAAGACATTGCCTGAATAACAGGTAATTCTTCAGAGAAATTGGAGTTTTAGCTTGTAAAAATCAACCTTTTGAAGACTAGTCTCTGTAGTAAACTAACTCTGGTCATGCTTTTCTTTGAAACCAAATCATTTTCTCTGTATTTCCACAATATTTTGAAATGGCAAGTGATTGATATACTTACCATGTACTTACCGTAAACCCTTGAGATAATTTTTTTAGGAAGTCCTAGGGCATATGTGACAGTTTGTACAACCTGAAGAGTAGACTCTAGCATTTTGTTTCAATTTCAACAGTTTCTAATGTTTAGGGGAAGCAGTTGACCTCATTTTGAGTTTACGCCTTCTGGTATTAAAGCAGATGTTTGATGGTTAATTTGAGAGGAGATTCAAGAACTTTTTCAGACCATTAGTGGGGTGAACATCCTGAGGGTATAATCCCAGTAATGCAGTTTCTCAAAGGACCCAACTTTATAACAGATAGAAATTTAAGCCCTGGGACACCTTGATCATTTTTCTGTACTTCATATATTAAACCAGAATGCTCATCCTGGTTTGGCATTATCAGGGTTTGGCCTTTTCATCAGTGAAGGCTGTGGCTATTTGGAACTAATTGATAAATGTGTTAGTGGCTTTCACCAGCTAATGAAACCAGGCCACCAGTTTTGCTCTTCTTCCCACCAAATTGACCAAGCAACCAATTGCTTCATTATAATTACAGACAATCTTGGATTTATTTGCTGAGCAAGAAAAATACACTCATTTAATCTTTATATATTAAGTGAACACAACCATTTGTAAAAAGTAATTGAATTGTACAGTTAAACAAATGTTTATGAAAGGTCTACCCAACGCAAAGCTTTGTCAGGCTCTCAGGGAGTAAAAGAAAAATAAAGGCAGGTCCTGCCCTCGAGCTTGGGGTGTTTGTTCTTTCCATTAACAAATAATTTTTTTTGTTGTTGGGCACTCACTGTGTACCAGACACTGCCGTGAGCTCTGGAAAAATACAGGAAATAAGACAGACAAAACCCCCTCCTCTCAGGGAGCTTAACTTCTAGCACAAGTAGTTGGACAAAATATAGAAAGAAGACAAAAGTAGGACAAAAGAAGAAAATATATTGAATGTTAGGGTGATTTAGCATATGGATAAAAGCTTGGTAAGAGCAATATAAAATTCAGGAACAAAGATTTACTGTTTGACATAGAGATTTTTAAAAGCTTCTCTGATAAGGGACATTTGAGCAGATGAACAAAGACCTAAGGATGAGAGGAGACAGCTCCATGTGAATATCTGGGAGAAGAGCGTTCTAGGCCGAGTCCTTGGAGGGAGAGTGTGCAGGGGGATCAAGGAGCAGCAGAGAAACCAGTGGGCTGGAGCAGATGAATTCAGGTGTCATGGGGGTCGAGGGCCCAAACCTTTTTTTTTCCTGTCTACAATACAGAATGCTAACCACAGTGTTGAGCATTTGTCCTGTAAGGATAGACTCCTCTGTTCAATTGTAGCTTCTGTATGACAACTGTATCCTTATTTTACAGACAAAGGTAAGTGACATTATCCTATATTTGAGGCTCTGGGAAGTGAAAGGACTTGTTCAAGGTAACACAGTATGTGGTGGAATCTACAATGCCACTCTGTGATATCCTTTTGAATCCATGCAGGTGCTGAGTGCCCTTACCCATCAGGCCTTTCCCCACGCATTTTCCTCTGCTTAGAATGCTGCCCCATCTCTTTGCCAAGCTTCCAGCTACTAATCCTTGGAGTCTCAGCTTAGTCATCACCTCCTCTGAGAAGCCTTTCCTGGACTCCTCTACCCTCCCGATTCCATCTGGGTTAGGTGCCCCCTCTGCTCCATGGCATCCTGTGGAACCCTTCCCTTAGTGCTTTCCATAGGCTGTTCCCCTCAGCACATGGGCTCATGAGGGCAGGGACTGTGACTGTCCAAGCCCACCCCCTAGGACAATGAAAAGAGTGTTAGATGTTCTTAGGTGTTCATGGAATTGACCAACGCCTCAAAGTCTATGCTTTTTCTATTTTAAGATGACAGGTTAGGACTGAGAATGTATTATGATTGCTACCATTTATTGAGCACCTACTATGAGCCAGGCTCTGTTCTGAGCTCTCTGCATTAACCCACCTGCTCCTCATGACAGCGCTATGACATGACACTCAGCTTGGGGAGAGCTGCCCATTGATTGTCTTATTCTGGCCCAAACCCATGATTTTCTCAGAACTGAGAGCAGTCTTTTTTAAATAAAGCCTTCTGAAAAGTTTCTCTGATTGACTGAAAAGCATGTTTGCACATCTGTAGTAGTGATGCATTTGCATCCTCATACATATTTATTTGAATCCATCTTTGATTCTTTCCTTAGAACAGATTCCTGGAAAGGCACACACGTTAACGACTTTTAGAGCTGGCATTGTGGATAAGAGCTGGGGCTCCTGGGTAGAATGGACCTTGGTGTTTCCAGTCTTGGTTCTGCCACTTCTCAGTTGTGGGATCTTGATCAGGTTACTTTACCTCTCTAAGCCTCAGTTTCTTCAATGGTAAAATGGAAGTCCTGGAAATACTCACCTGAGAGTAGCTGTTAGAATTAAGTTTGTGGTGTGGAGGTGCATGTAAAGCCTTTAGCCCAGGGCCTGGTATGTAGTACATGCTCAGTGATGTTCACTTTTTAAACATTCTGTCTGCTACCACTTTTGGAAAAAGCATCAAACACATGTTCCAGTGACGGGTATTGGTGCTGTCTTTCTAGTTCCCCTCATAGATCTTAAGTGCACAATTGGATACATTTTGACATATGTACACATTGTGTAATCCATACTCCAAATACTATACAGAACATTTCTGTCATCCTAGAAAGTTTCTTAGTGCCCCTTTCAGTTAGTCCCCAAGCACCCCCATAGGCACCCAGTGATTCTGTGTTGATATTGTAGACTGTGGATATCCACATTGAAACTATTGAACTATTGAGTGTCTTGAAAGTATAATTGCTTCTCAGGAGTGTCCTTTTCAGTATAAGAGGATGGGTTCTTTAAACTGACTACATGAGTGTAATGGCAGTTGTGATCAGAAGAGACGACCCAAAGAAAGACTTTATCCCATCAGTCAGTTTTACTTTCTGTAGAGAAAAATAATTACAGGACGATAAATACCAAGCACATCAACAGTGGTTGTCTGAGGTAATATAGGTGATTTTTATTTTCTTTCTGATGGTTTTAAAATGTTCTGTATTGAACAAATGTTGTCTTTTTATCATTAAAAAAAGCTATCTTATTTATTTGTTTATTTGTTTATTTATTTATTTATTTATTTAGAGATGGAGTCTCACTCTGTCACCCAGGCTGGAGTATAGTGGCTTGATCTCAGCTCACTGCAACCTCTCCTCCTGGGCTCAAGCGATTCTCCTGCCTCAGCCTCCCAAGTGCCTGGGATTGCAGGTGTGCACCACCACACTCGGCTAATTTTTGTATTTTTAGTAGAGACGAGGTTTCACCATGTTGGCCAGGCTAGTCTTAAACTCCTGACCTCAAGTGATCCCCTACCTGGGCTTCACAAAGTGCTGGGGTTACAGGCGTGAGCCACTGCACCTGGGCGAAAATGCTATTTTAGAAGTGATCTCATGTGATATTAAGTTTTTCAACATGATGTCAGAAATTGGTAACCTGCTATTTTATCAGTTAAGTTCTGTCAAGCCCCAACCTCATGCTGTGACCACTGCTTGTCTGTAAAACCCAGTTCTATGGAAGTAACAAAGTCATTGTCTTAGTCTACTCAGGCTGCCATAATAAATACCACAGACTGGATTCCTTGAACAGAAATGTATTTCTCACAGCTCTGGAGACTGGAAATTCCAAGATCTGGGTGCTGGCCCATTTGTTTCCTCATGAGGGCTCTCTTCCTGGCTTTTAGGTGGCTGCCATCTTGGTGTGTTCTCATGTGGTGAGGGGATGGAGAGAGCACAAGCTTTCTGGTGTCCCTTCTTATAAGGTCACAAATTCCATCATGAGACCTCACCTTTGTGGCCTCATCTAGCCCCAGTTATTTCCCAAAGGCCCTACGTCCAAATACGATCACATTAGAGCTTAGGGCTTCAACATATGAATTCTGACAGGACACAAAACATTCAGTCCATCACAGTCATTCATTCATACACGTGTTCAGTGTTTTCTGTTACATGAAGCAATGTGTTTTGAAGCTATTTGGTTTGATAGTGCAAAATCTACCCGGAAATGATTTCAGCCCTCAGGAAAACCGCTCCTGCTACAGTGGAACACACAGTAGACGGGTACGAGAGAACAGCCACAGATTAGACCAAGGCGTTGTCATGCGTTTGGCTCATTAAGCCATGCATGTTAGTCTTGGAGCTCTATTTTGAGGTGTGTTGAGACCAAATCCTTCTCCTAGATCCCCATACTTAAGCCTGGCAGGAAAAAAAGCTGAGTGCACTGTGGTTTTAGAGTGTACCTTTTGATAATAAATAGTTTGCAGCATGTCCCTGAAAGGGAAATTTTTTCCTTTGTCTTGCAAATGTCAAATTGTACTTTTCTGTAAACTTCCTAAGTAGAAATGTAAAGTGGTACAAGGGCCCTGTTGTTCTTTGGTGAAAATGCTCCCACGTGATGAATTTCTCAGTTGAGTTGCAAAGACAAATTAGTGAAACCTGACAGGCAAACTACCCCACACCCTGGAGAACAGTGTCCTGGGGTGTCTGGTTTGCTAGATGTGTGGCTGGTGCAGCAATGGGAAGGTGGCAGTTTGACTGCCTGGCCTCTCGCATCTCGCTCCTCCATTTTTACTGCTCCTCTGACCTCTGGAGTAGCCATGTAAGCCTGCGCTTTCGTGTACAGAGTTGCTGCTCTACCCTGCTCTTGGCATTTGCATCAAAATTTACTGTGTTCCACTGACAAAATTCTAGAAACTTGAAGTAGGAATGGAGTTCAAAGTTGTATACCCCTCTTCTTTCAAAGCGTGAATATCTAACATCTGCTGTGCAGTCATTTTTTTTCTGTACTTAAATGCCTCTGGGCAAAGAGGAACTTACTTCCTCCACTTTCAGGGATCTACGACTTTTGGAAATTTCGCCTTTCTGTTGACTCAAACAGTGTTTCCCGGTAGCTTCAGTTCACTGGTTCTGGACCACCTATAAGGGGTAGACTTAAAAAATACAACTCTCTTACAAGAAAGCTGTGGAGATATGTGAAGTCAGTCTGGGTCTCCCAATCTGGTTTACCTGTCAACAAAGGAAATACTATTAGCCTGATAGTTGCTCATTCTGGCTGTTTCTTCAGGATTACTGTTTTCTCAGTAATCCATAAACCATCCATGTTATGCATTCTAGATACTTGGGTCAGTATCCAGTTGACTTGTCACATTCTTCTCTTATGAAATCAGAACTCTCTGAACTAGCAGTTGGCTAACTGAACTGAGTTATGTTATTATAGCTCATGTTACTTCTTTTGGGTATGACTTGGTCTTCTTTTTGAGACAGGGTCTCCCTCTGTTGCCCAGGCTGGAGTGCAGTGGTGCAATCACAGCTCACTGCAACCTGGATCTCCTGGACTCAAACCATCCTCCCACCTCAGCCTCCCAAGTATCTGGGACTACAAGTGCATGCCAGCACACCCAGCTAATTTTTGTAATATTTTTAGAGATGGGGTCTCACTGTGTTGCCCAGGCTGGTCTGGAACTCCTAGGCTCAAGCACCCCTCCAACAGTGGCCTTCTAAAGTGCTGGGATTGCAGCGTGAGCCACCATGCATGTCCTTGGTCTTTAATTGGATATCGTTGATGCTGACTGTAGAGTAGCAAGCATGGTAGAAAGTTAATTGGTATGGTGATCTCAAAAAAGGGTATTTAAAGTTCCCTGTTGTGAGGATCTCAGGAATTTAATCCCTGCATCTATCTGAGAGTATAGCTTCAGCCTCTACATGCACATGAAAATAGAGAAGGTAGTCATAAATCCCAGAACTAAGGATCTCTGCACATAGCCCACTCTGCAAAGTGGATATTTTCCTCTCCGGTCAATCTGTGACTTGCCCAAGGGTGAATTAGCAAAGATGAAACACGGGGTGGGAATGGAGGAGACAAGGAGATCACTTTTGGATATGTCAAAGTAGAGGTACCTCTGGAACTCCTTCAAATGGTCCATCTCAAAGTTGTAAATACCCAGCTAATGTTTAAGATTGTGGCCACAGACTCAGGTTGATTGCATGGAATAGCGTGAAAATGAGACAGTATTGGCTTACAGTTAAGAACAAGGCTTTGAAGTCAAGCTTAGATTTAAAACTTACCCCTACAGTGTACTATAATTCTGTGATATTGTACAAACTCTTTAATTCTCTAAGTCTCAGTTTTTTCATCTACATGAGGATGACAGTACTATCCATTCCATGGGGTTACTGTGAAAATTAATTCATGTGGCTTGCTTATTCCAGTGTCTGACATCAGTGAATCCTCCATATACTTTATCAGTTGTTAAGAAGAAGAGTGATCCAGGGGAGGAAATTAAACAATGAATTTACTTGAAAGACAGATTCCATAAGGAAATTGTTGAATAAATTATGGTTATACCCATACTGTGGAATATTTTGCAACAATTAAAAGAAAGAATACATTAGATCTACGTATATTGACCTGGATGGTTTGTCCCTGATAGACAAATAAATGAAAAAAAGAAAGAGGGGTGTGTGCTTATTTTAATCCCATTAAAAATAGTAGCAAAAGCCATCTGAACATAGACATGTACATGGGGAAAGTTGTAGAACAGAAACAAAAGTTTGAGATGGGTTGAGTGGTTATTAATTTTTCATTATGTATCTTATATTGTCTGATTGTGGTGAGAATGTGTTAACTTTTTTGAGGATAAAATTTTTAAAAGGAAATAAGCCAAAGGACTGAGTGGTGGGTCGTGGAAGAAGAGAAATCAGTCAGCGAGGTGTGAGAGGCAGTAGATGGGCAGGGAAGAGACGTATACAGGACAGTACAGCATTAAACACCAAGCGTCTCATACGTTTCCTCATTTGTCATGGCTGCATAAGGGCTTATGTCTTGAGCTCTTCTTGTTTGTTTCATTTGTTATCCCTCAATTTCTGGCACAGGGCATGACAATATTTCTTTCTTCTTGTCTTCATTTCTGTTTTATTTCTAGCAACTGAGCCAACATTTGTCTGCAGGAATTCATGGTGGGGAGATAAATGATAAGAAGATGGGTGGAAACACAGTATCATTTATTGACTAAAGAGCAATGTCACTTTAATTTAATTGTAAAATGTAAATTAATGCATATACATAAAAAAACATTTTTAGCTGTTCTAAAATGATTACAGTGAATGCTACATCCTCTTCATACCCTTGTCCCGAGTCTCTCAATTCCTCTTCCTTGAGACATGTCCTTACATGTCCTTCCAGAAATGGTCTATGCATATGCAAGCTCTGCATTTGAATGTCTCCTGTTGAAAAACAAATGGTGGTATATTATCTACTTGAAGAACAGAGATTTTTTTCCTAAGTCTTTAGAGAAATGAAATCTAAACCCTTTAAAAAAAAGGTAATAGGTAGGCAATCTTTTCTTTTTTTCTTTTTT
>NW_012119265.1:9959704-10050338 GCF_000951035.1 Colobus angolensis palliatus
CAGGTAGAGCAGTTGCACCAGTCATTATTTATAACTGGATTAAAGAGTAGCAGCACATACTTCTACCGTGGTTATAGAGTGCCTTCTGTTGTGCAAAGTAGAGTGCTTATTCACCAGGGAGTTCTCAAACTCCTTTCTCTATAGGCACCGTCCCAAATACTGTCAAGAGAGAAAAAATTAAAAATGAGCTCCTGCCCTCTAAGAACAGGTGGGAGCAGCCCCAAATCTTGCAAATGAAGCAAGAGGGGATATTCAGTCTTTAATCCAAGCAGCTAGAAGCTTGCCTCTCCCAAGTTCACCCAGTGAGGATTTTAACACTCCTTTGACAAAGAAATGGGCCGAGCAGCAGAGGAAGGCAGGTGACACCAAGTCATGAAATTCACCCTTTCGAGCCCTTCCTGGGGGATCTGTGGCTCTTGGGTTGATTCTTGAAGGAAAGGGATGAATGAAGGAGAGGAAGGGAAGCAGGCTTTTATTTATTTATTTATTTATTTTTTATTTTTTTGGCTCCTACACAGAGGATGGAATTGAGAAAAATACACTGTGGCAGTGAAATCAACTTACAAAACTGAGGAGGAAAATTTTGACAAAAGCAAAACCAAAATCTGATTACTGTGGGGCTGTCCATTTTATTGCTGCACCAAGGAACAGGGTAGATACTATTTTGGCCTAAAGAACACTGAAATTTTGTTTTCTCATTTGCAAACAGACAGGTTCAAACTCGTCAGAAGCCATAACTGAGTTTCCTTGTGACTGATTTGTATGTGTGTTAGTGGTTTTTTTTTTTTTTTTTTTTCCTGTAAGAATCTGGTTGAGTAATTCAGAAGGTTAAAAAACAACAAAACAGAAATAAGTGAGAAAAGTTAACTGAGGTCTGCCACATATGCCGGGAAGGTGCCCACAGACTGGCAGAATCTGTGAAGTCTTTGTCTGTTTCTGCCTATGCAAATACTAAGCCACGCTCAACAGAGCTTGAGCGTTTTATCTGTTCAACTGCCATTTAAGAAATAGGACTCTGTTCTCAACAGCTTATTCCTTGGGGTTTCAGAATGTAAAATATGAAGTGTGTATAATCACAGGCCAGGTTCCCAGCATTTCTCGGCATTTCAGCTTTGGCAGCAGGAATGGGAAAAACTGAAGGTTTTATGGCCAGGAAGGCTGAGTGTAATCTTTGTTCTGTGGCACTAGGAAAGGAAGTGAGTCTGTTACAAAGCGCTTTACCTCTGAAGCGTGGCTCAGGGGCAGCTGTGCTTTGTGCCATATATTCTGTTTTCATAAAAAGAAGGAGGTAGAGTCGAGGGCTTACCATGGCAGAGTATTTTCACAATATCTCACTTGATATATCATCCAGGGAAAGTGACCTGTGTTATACTTTGTGTTTTAAGATTTAACTCTAAAATCAAAAACTTACCAGAGAAGCTCAAGATACTTTACTTTGCAAGAATTAATTCTCAATATAAAAACTCATCAGAGTTCAAGATAAGAAGAATTCAATAAATAACACACTTTAAATGGAAGAATTATTTTTGTTTTAACTTTGAATGAGCTTAGATTAACTTACCTGGTGCAGAGGTAGGTCAGACCCCATGTCATCATTTGCCCAGAAAAGTCCAAATTTGCTCCCATAATCCCCCTTCATGACCCCTTTTACTCTCAGAGGCCCATTTTATTTATTGGGGTGTTTTTTTTTTTTTTTTTCTTGAGACAGTCTCGCTCTGTTGCCCAGACTGGAGTGCAGTGGTACTCCACTGCAACCTCTACCTCCTGGGTTCAAGCCATTTTCCTGCCTCAGCCTCCCAAGTAGCTGGGATTACAGGTGCTCAACACCATGCCTGGCTAATTTTTGTTATTTTTAGTAGAGATGGGGGGTCTCACCATAATGGCCAGGCTGGTCTTGAACTCCTGAATTCAAGTCATCTACTCACCTCGGCCTTCCACAGGGCTGGGATTAGAGGCATGAGCCACCGCACCTGGCCATCTGAGGCCCATTTTGGACGGTACACTGCATGGTCATCCTACAAAGAGGTGTCTGCATTTCTACTTTTTTTCCTTTAAGATGGTAGAACCAAACGAAAAAGGGTGTTTTTACAAATTGAGAGGGGTCCCTCTGTAGGAGAGGAATTTCTCCAGCATTTTCCTTTGATAAAGTATTCTCCTCTTGTTCAGAAATCGGAAATTTAGTAACTAAAGCATTATATAAGACATTATATAAGACATTAATATATTTATATGAGGTATAAATTTGTCTGTAGCCATAACTTCATGGGCTTGCATTCATTTATTAATCCATCCATGCATTCAGTCATGTATTTACTCATTCAACAAATGTTCATTGAGACCTATTTTTTGCCTAGGGATATAGCAGTGACCACAATAGGCCTGCTTACTGCCCACAGGAAGCAGGCATTCTAGCATAAGCACACAAACAAGTAAAAGTAATTACCAATTGTGAAAGTTACATGGAAGGAAATAAGTGAGCTTTTATTTGGGGTTTTATTTCATAGAGCTGAAGGAAGTGAAGAGACAGATACCTTTCTCTGCACTTCTTTCACTGTTGAATGTCTAAAGTGTTTATTACTCCGTTTGGACTACTGTGATAGAACACTATAGATTGGGTGGCTTGTAAACAACAGAAAATTATTTCTCACTGCTCTAGAGGCTGGAAAGTGCAAGGTCAAAGTACCAGCAGATTTGGTGTCAGGTGAGGGCCTGCTTCTTGGTTCGTGGATAGCTGTCTTCTCGCTGTGTCTTCACATGGTGGAAGCAGTGAGAGAGCTCCCTAGGATTTGATTTCTTTTCTTTTCTTTCTTTTTTTCCGAGATGGAGTCTTGCTCTGTCACCCAGGTTGGAGTGCAATGGTATGATCTCGGCTCACTGCAACCTCCACCTGCTAGATTCAAGTGATTCTCCTGCCTTAGCCTCCTGAGTAGCTGGGATTACAGGCATGCGCCACCATGCCTGGCTAATTTTGTATTTTTAGTAGAGACAGTGTTTCTGCATGTTGGTCAGGTCTCGAACTCCTGACCTCAGGTGATCTGCCCACCTTGGCCTCCCAAAGTGCTGGGATTACGAGCATGAGCCACCTCACCCAGCCGGATTTCTTTTCTAAGGGCACTAATCCCATTCACAAGGCCTTTACCTTCATGACCTAGCCACCTCCCAAAGGACCCACCTCCAAATACAGTCACATTGAAGGTTAAGTTTCAACATACCAATTTTGGGGATACATAAACATTCAGTCTATAGCAGTGTTTTTTCTGGGGTTTCAAACTCAAATACCTTCAGAGTGGAGGCCAATGGGGACACTCCTGTCTCACGGTTCTAACCAGAGGAGACTGGCATATCCATTCACCTAAAGCTCAGTAAGAAAGGTGAGGAGCCCTGGGCCAGACCCGCAGGAAGTGTCCTCAGGTTGCATTTGGCTCTGGCCACGTATTCACTTTTTCCAGAGTCCCCAGGTATACTTTAGTTCCACACCAACGCCTGCCAGGCCTGGTTCAGTCCTACATTTCAATAGGTCCCCTTGTGGGTCTCAGAGAAAAAGAGAGCAGCGTTAGAATTTTACTACCACGGTGAGTTTTTCCACTTCACTTTGGAAACACTGAGCTATTCCTACGCAGTTTGGATGACAGAAATACTGTGCTCAGTGCAATCTACTGGAAAATCTGAGTGCTTGGGAAAATGTCAGGAATACTGTCTTTTGTCATGGAATTTCTCCGTATTGCCGCGGTACTTCAATGTGAGTCAGCAGGAGGAACTTCGGTGCACCAAGCAGGCCTCACGTCAGTGGGGCTGAACGTCCCAGCTCTGATCTCTGATTGAAGTTGGGGGGGTGGGTAAGTGGTGTCCCGGCCAGTCCAGGGGTGGGGGCTATTTCTAGTGTGCAGTGCTGGCCTTCCTGAACCAAATGTGAACCCCCCTGGGTTCTCCCATGAGTTTCTCTGGAAAGCTCATCTTCTCTTCTTCTTTAGCCAACCCCTCCCCCTGCCACTCTTCCAGAAAGTTTCTCTTCAGACTTCCATGAAGGATGGAAGCAGCCCTGAACCAGCTGCCCTGGGGCTCTTTATTCTCAGGCTCCCAACTAGAGAAAAAAACCCTAAGAAGCAGGGACCTAGCTGCCTGATCTTCCCTATGGTCACAAAGTGGCTCTTCCTGAACAGGCATTTAATGAAATAGTGTGGAACAGTAAGAAAGCTCCTACAGGCAGGGGCCCTCCACGAAGCCTCTTCTAAGTCAGTGGGGTCTTCAAATGGAATGACCACAGACTATTTTCTCTGAAGGTGAATGCACATGTCTAAGCCCTAAATTTCCCTGCTAAAATCATCTTCGCTGGACACCAAAAGCACAGCCAACAAAAGCAAAAATAAGTGAGAGGGAGTATATCAAACTAAAAAGCTGCTGCATAGGACAGGAAACACTTAACAAAATGAAAAGGCAAGCTATGGAATGGGAGAAAATAGTTGCAGATCTGATAAGGGGTTAGTATCCAAAGCATATAAGCGACTTGTACAACCCAATAGCAAAAAATAATAATAGTAATAATAACCTGATTAAAATGGACAAAGGACCTGAATAGACATTTCTCCAAAGAAGATATGCACATGGCCAGTAGGTTTATGAAAAGGTGCTCAACATCACTAACCATCTGGGAAATGCAAATGCAAACCACAATGAAATGTCACCTCATACGTGTTAGGATGGTTATCAAAAAACCAGAGGACAAGTGTTGGCAAGGGTGTGGAGAAAAGGGAACCCTATGCACTGTTGGTGGAAATGTAAATTGGTGCAGCCACTAAGCAGAAAAATATGGAGGCTCCTCAAAAAAATTACAAATAGAACTATCATATGACCCAGCAATCCCACTCCTGGATCTATAACCAAAGGAACTGGAATCTGGATCTCAGAGATCTGTGCACTCTCATGATCATTGCAGCATTATTGATGTCAAAATATGGAAACAATCTAAATGTCCTTCTGCAGACAAATAGATAAAGAAAACTTGCTATGGAATATTAGTCAGCCTTAAAAAAGAAGGAAATCCTATCATTCCAGACAGTGTGGATGGACCTGGAGGAGATTATGCCAAGTGAAATAAGGCAGACCCAGAAAGACAGATACTGCACGATCTCACTCATGTATGAAATCTAAAAGAGTCACATTCATAGAAGCGGGAGTAGAATGGTGGTTGCCAAGGGTGGTTGGGAGACAGAGAAATGGGAAGATGTGGATCAAAGGGTACAACATTTCAGTTATGCAAGATAAATAAGCTCTGGAAATGTAATGTACAACATAGGGCCTATGATTAACAATGCTGTACTGTGTACTTAAAATTTTGCTAAGAGAGTACGTCTTAAGTGCTCTTATCACCAAGAAAAAACACAAAGGAGGCAGGAGGAAACCTTTGAAGATGATGTATAGGTTTATTGCACTGACAGTAGTGATGACTTTAGAGGTATACACCTCTCCAAACACATCAAGTTGTGTACATTAAATATCTACAGCTTTTTGTATGTCAAAGCAGTTATTTTAAAAAATCCTCTTCCTTTTGGTCCTCCAACCTTTAACATGGCAATTAACACGGCAGTTGACATTATAAAAGCTACTATATTTCCTTGATTCAAAAAAACCACAGATCACAAAATACCCATGATTGCTGATTTGATTAAAACAACTATACTAGCAGCTGGCAAGTGTGTTTTTTTTGGCCATTAGTTTTAAGGAACATTCCTGTTTCAGAAGCATCAAAGGGGAGGGAGCAGCACAGATCATGAATCAGAGCGATGCAGGGATTAGAGTTGTGTTCTTCTCTAGGTAGTGACAGAGGAATTGTTTCCTCTCTAGGCACAGTGATAGAGGGTGGCTTTGTTAACAATATTATTAAGGCCATCTTACTGACAGCAAAAGGGAAACAAGACAGAGCCTCGATAGTTGGGTAAAATGATCAGTTAAATTTGAAAGTGCTTCCTTTTGTATATTCTGGTCAGTCTTCTGCAGGAGGAGGATGTATAAAGTCCACTGTGTCAGGAAAGCAGTCAGTCTACCCCTCCCCAGTTTCCATCTGGGTATCTTTGTGCTCCTGGTCATTTCTTTCCCAGAAACTGGGGGATATGGTCTCAGATAAGAGGAGAGGGTTTGGATGTCCCAGTATCACATATGGTAAAGATGAAAAACATGAATAAGATGGTTGAGTTTATCTTGCATATGAGGCCATGTGTTGTAAATGGTCTTTCCTTGCTAACTTTCTTGACTCTGTAGATGTATCTTTAAGAGTGAAACATGAGGACACTGTTTTACTCAGTCAGAACCTAGAGTCGAGTTTTTTTCTGTTATTTTCTCAAGACAATGCTACCAATTAGATTTGTCTGTGTCCCATTTGTCCTCACTTGATTTCCATCCATGTTCTCACTTTCCCCAAGGTGACCATTATTCTGATTAATGTTCATATTCCTGTAATGCATTATTAGCATTGAGTGCTGGGTCTGAGCCAGTCCAGGGTCTGGAGAGTTATGCAGAGATAGAAGTGGACTCCAGAAAGAGGCCCCTGAATCTTGCCATTCCCTCTCCAAGGTACCAGAGTTTGCAGTTTCCAGGAATTGCATTTGATGCAGATTGTAAATTACAGCATAAATACATATTTGTGTCTTAAATGACATTTTTAGTTTGGACAATGCCCTTCATCTTATGACTGGCATACTCCAACACACTCATTAGCCCTTTGTTGACTGACACTTTGAAAACATGCAGGCTTAGAGACCATTGTTAAGCCATCCATGGGCTTTTTGTTTGACCATGAGGGAGACTTCTCCACCATTAAGTTACCAGGTTCAACAGGTCCTGAGCACCTGCTTTGTGCTGTTTGCCTCTGAAGATCAAAAGATAAATCAGGATCTTTGCTCTCAGGATTTAGACTACTGGTAATTCCAAACACACATAAATTGACAGTGTAAGATATGGTACCATAAATGCTCAGAGTGAAATGCAAACAGAATACAATGAGAGCTTAGAAAAGGCAACTATGAATGTTGACAGGTGTGGTGGCTCACGACTGTAATCCCAATGCTTTGGGAGGCCAAGGTGGGCAGATCACTTGAGGTCAGGAGTTCGAAACCAGCCCAGCCAACATGGTGAGACTCTGTCTCTACTAAAAATAAATAAATGAAATAAAAACTAGCCAGGCATGGTGGTGGGTTCCTGTAATCCCAGCTACTTGGGAGGCTGAAGCAGGAGGATCACTTGAACCTGGGAGGCAGAGGTTGCAGGGAGCCAAGCTTGCATCACTGCACTCCAGCCTGGGTGACAGAGTGAGGCTCCATCTCAAAAAACAAAACAAAACAAAACAAACTATGAATGCTGACGGAGAGATTCAGTGGAGGCTTTGAAGAGATGACACTTCAGCCTGATATGCAAGTTTTCCATTAATGGTGAAACAGGGAAGTCCGTGCTAGGTAGACATAGCAATAGGGACAGAAGCATGGAGGCAGAAAAGCGTCCTGTGCTAAGGAATCATGAGGACTCCATATGACCAGAGGACCAGAGCCTGGGAAGAAGTAGGGCAGAGACGGCAACTGAGGTAGGTGGGGGTGAGAACCTGGAAGATTTTGAGTGTTGGGCTAGGAAGTGTGGGCTTTATTTGCCTTTCAATAGAAGTCATCAGAGGTTTTTGAGAAAGAGACTAACAGGAAATAAGTGCAATGTGTTAGAGTACAGAGGAGTGAGCCTGGAAGCCAGGAGTTCAAGTAGGAGGTCTTGTCATAGGTCAGACAAGAAACAGTCACAGCTTGGGGCAAGGCAGTAATGGTGGGAAGAGAAAGGAAAAGAGGAGGGGGAGCGATTCACATCGAAGGGAGTCCAGTGATGTGAATGGGGGACCAAGGAGTAGGCATTAAAGATGACTCCAAGATTTCCAGTGAAGGAGCTTTTAACTGAGTAGGGACAGCAACGGAGTACAGTTTAGTTTTTATTTTTTTGTGTTTGAAGAAACACTTCTGGTAGTTTTGCCCATGAAGCAGTTAGAGATGTAGGCCTGGCACTCCAGAGAGAGGTGTCGGGATAGAGATTTAGATTGGGGAGCCATCTGTCTAGGGGAATACTTGAACTCATGGGATTCAGCTGCGCAGGTAGAGTGCCAGGCAGGGCTACTGTGCACAACTAGGCAGATCGGGCCCTAAACAACTCTAGGGAGTGCCACTGCATCCTAGTCATCATAGATTTGTGTAATGACTATGAATTTTCTGGCAGATGGCAGTTAGATGTCTTGAGAAAGGGGCACCTTTTTCTCATTTGCACAAAGGTACCATATGGTGTGGCAGGAATGCTGGAATTAAACCCAGGCAGGAGCCAAGACCAGAACCTTAGGGAACCACCTATCCTCTAAGGGAGGGTGGAGGAGGAGGAGCCTCCAGAGGAGACACTTAGGAGTGGCGAGAGACTTAGGTAGGATTTAAGTTTGTAGTTGCCTCCAATTTGCCTGAAAATAGAGTCACCACACAGTGAACTCTAATCTTACTTTGGTTTAATGACTCAAGTAGAGCCTCTGCTCGTATTATCCATCAGTTCTTGCTTTTCATATAGCCAGTGAGTTTTCCTTGGCACTAGCAAGTGGGATAATTAACTGTCTCCATTTGGTTGGGATGTAGAATTATTAAACCTGTGGTTCTGCTCTTGAGAGCCAATGCCTGGCAGGTGGCCGTGGTCCAGGGCGAATACATGTTGCAGAGCCTCCTTTAGAAGGCCCACTGCAGAGCCTGCCTGGGGGACTCCTAGGAGGGCGACGGGCATCCTTCCAGGCCACTCACCTGTCACACCTGGCTCCAGCCTGCTAGGAGTCAGACTGGGGCAGCCCCCGACCCAGAACTGCCAGAGCCTCTCGGATGGCTCCAAGTCCTCACCTCTGAGGGCCTGGCAGGGTGAAGGAAGCGCCTTGCCTCCTGAACCACATAAGAAAGAAAAGGCATCCCCAGAGCCATAGCTTGGAGGCTTGGCTTCTTTATGGCATAAACTACAAAGGCACACAGCCTCCCCGATGTGTGCCAATAAAATGGCACAAATGCTTCTTGCGAAAGAGAAAGCTTGTGCCCCGCCTTGGCACATGATCCTCTGCCCACACACATTTGTCATTGCTGCTTCCTGGCGCTTGTGACCTCCTTTGCATCAGTGGAAAGTTACAGGAGGAGGGATAGCACCACCTTCCTAGTCAGGAACGTGTCATGCAACCCAAATCAAAAACTTCAAGTTCACTTCTGTGTCGACGGGATCCAGGCTCTGTGGGCAGATAGAACATTGTATGGAAAGGCTGTAAAACTCAGAGTGAAACTGCAGTTTTTATCTGAGTGGCTGGCACTCTAGCTTGTTTATTTAAATGTAGATCAGACAGTTGAAATGTTCTGCTTTCAAATAATTCATGTTTTTCAGATCTTGAATTTTGATAAATTTTTTTCGTCAGTTGATTCTGTGTTTCTTATTTTGAGGAATAGAGTTCCTTTTCTAATGGGAAAATATATCATTCGTCGTGTCTGTGGTGCTTGCTTGTGTTTTACAAACTCTACGTGAGCATAGGCTGGCTGGCTCTGGGGATCAGAAGCACTCAGGGAGCTCTGGGGACAGGATTTCATACACTACATCCAGAAACTGGGCAGATGATCACATGCCCTTTTTTTTTTGCTTGTTTGTTTGTTTTTTGTTGTTTAAAGTAGGGCTCAGAAGCAGAGAGGGAAAGAGAATTTTTCCACAGCCTCAGAGAGAAAATCCAGGAAAATCCAGGAGTAGAACTCATGAGGCTGAGGTTCTGGAAATGTGTTCCCAAACTGCCTTCTCTGGAAAAAACGCAGAGGGAACCAGCCGATTCCTGGTAAAAAATTTTGACTTACTGACTTTCAAAAAGAAATGAGTTCCATATGATGGCAATTGCATTCTTTGATTTGGGCTTAAAGGATTTTCTGAGCTTTTAAATGGTTTCCTATGTAGTATTCCATCTCTTCTGGTTTGGGAGTTTTCCATGAAATGCCTTTTTAAAAAACCCAAAGCATCAAGTGAGCTTTTCAGCTTGATGAACTTAAGAAATTTCATCATTCCTTTTCTTCCTGACTGACCTTTTAATTTTATGCAAGATGTGCAGGAGTGATTTGTCTTGTCTGGTTTGTAGGGATTTTTAATCACCAGCCACACACATTAGTCACTGACTTTTGTACCTACAAGCCCAATTTTCTTTGTTTTGGGTTCTTTGAAATAAGTTTGTTTGTTCATTTATTTGGAGACAGGGTCTTATTCTGTCACCCAGGCTGGAGTGTGGTGGCATGATCATATCCTCAAACTCCTGGGTTCATGTGATCCTTCCACCTCAGTCTCCCAAGTAGCTGGGACTACAGGTACACACCACCACACCCAGCTAGTTTTAAAAATTTTTTTAATGAGACAGGGTCTCACTGTGTTGCCCAAGCTGACACTTCACAGTAAGAGTAGAATCAGACTGAGAGTTGGAAAAGGAACAGCGCAATGGGATTGGTAACATAAAATATTTACCACCAGATGCAGAAAGCAGTTCTCACCATTGCTTCCTCATTTCCTCAGCATCCACCATGCACAGAACCTTACACTTTACACTCAAGGAGTGTATGGATAAAGGGAATGCAACCAAAGTTTAAGGTAAGAAACTCAGAGTTTGTTCAGTTCAGTTAGTACTTAATTGGCTACCCAGCCTTGTGCTAGGTACCTTGTTCTGGGGCTAGAGAGCTGAAATAAGCATGGAGAAGATCTGCAGGGAAACCAACAGATACAGTCAGTGCAAGAAATGCTGTTGTTAGAAGTATGTACCAAACACCATTGGAGCACAGGCAGAGAGACACCAAACTTGGCCAAGGAAGGGATGCAGAGGCTTTGGAGACAGAGAAGCTTCAGTTAAGAGTGCAGAAATCAGCCCAGGAGAGAAATGGGCTCTTCTGTTTATCTGTGGTGGTAAACCAATGTGTTTTAATTTTTCCTTTTTCAGTCCAATTATGACCAATACTTTTTATAAAATATATTAAAAGTAAATTACTAGAAAAATGAAATTTCAAAATACATATAAATCTGAAGCCCACGTGTTTATTATTAGATTCAGCAGACATATATTGTCATATAGTATGACAGTATGATAGTTTGTCATACTGTCAAATAGTTATAAAAGTTTCTAAAAACTCTGTGCCTCTACTTTTTCACCTCACCATGGGTCTGCCAGTTTGCAGATGAGCAGCAGTTTGTGGACCACACTTTGAGTAGCATTGCCCTGGGCAGAGGAGGACATGTGGATATAGTGATTGACTGATGTGAGAAATATGGAGGGAATATCATCGTGTCCCATCCCATCATTTTACAGATGAGGAAACTGAGGCCCAGAAAGATGACAGAAGTAAGACCAGACTCTCTGCTTTCTAACTTAAGACAGTTCTTCTTCTTGTCGTTTGACTAACTCACCTGAACAGTCACCAGATAGCACGAGCATTCCAGCGTGCTTGCCCCGCTTCACCCACGCCTACTGCCTCTGAAGAAAGGGAAGAATCTGTGTCCATCAGAAAGTGCTGGGGATACCAGGACGCCAGCCTGCTGCCCAACCTGGCTGACTTGTCTGCTCACAGACCCTGTCTTAATGACAGAAGCCACTCCAAGAGTTCACTGTGTCCTTCAGTAGCCAGTGAAATTCATGTAAATCCTGTTTGGGCAGTCAGTGGAATTTTTAGTACTCCTCTCCTTTAAAAAAAAAAAAAAAAAAAAAAGGAACAAAGGTTTTTCTCATCTATAAGCCAAACATGAGCAGCAGTCACCAAGCAGGGCACATTGTTATCTCTTGGAATCGGTTTGGTTCTAGACTGGTCTTGAAGGATTGACACCTGGTCTGGGGTGGACTTGAGAGCCACAGAGCCACAAAGTGTGCTGTCCTGGTCTTAGGTCATCCCCAAGACAGGGGACCTCTGCAGGCAATAGCAGCTTCATGTTGGCCCTAGAGGTCCCAGATGGATACCAGGGTCCCAGCACAAACCAGAATCCACCCAGCTCCCAACTAGTCCCCCAACATCCTCCCTAATCCTTCCTCATTGTGCTCTCCTCGGAACCTAGCCAAACCCAGTGGTCGGGGAGGGAGTTGCTGTTCAAATTAACAGCCATTTATTATGGGCCTGCTATTTGCAAAGCACTGTGTTAGGCACCAAAGATAACTCCGAAATACAAAGATATAGAAATGAATGCAATGAGTCACCTCTCCTCATGGAGACTGCATTTTAGGTGGAGAAATAAGTCATATAACAGCCCAGGCAGGATTTTGAAATTTGTTCTCTCTGCCTACCTCCTTTGGTCCCCATGACCAAGGAAGGCAAACGCCAGTGCAGTGGCATTGATAAATATTCTTAAATGTGAACACGGCACTTGGAGTTGATTGCTTATTTGTGAAAATACATGATAAAAATATTCATAGATTTAGACATGTCAAAAAGATTCCTTCATTTATCACAGAATTGTTTATAACCGTGAACATTTTAAAAGAAAAGTCTGCAGGTGGCCTTGCATGATCTGAGTGTTATCACACCACTGAGTGTGTCAAACCAGCATCCGTTGGGTATAGGTCCTAAGCAATTAGACAGGGAGAGGGTGAAGAACAAAGACTGGCTGTACAGTTGAATTTTATTTGATTACATTGTGAAGTACAGATACTGTTTCACTTCCTAGGAATTTTGTGTTTTATTTCTGGAGATTCGAAATTCTCCAGAATGGAAATAAAGTTCTCCAGCCACAGTGGTGGCATGGATAGCAACAGGATTCAGTGATTCCCTCATCCTCCTTCAACTTATTCTACCTACCAGAACTAGTCACCTGTGGTGAACTCAGTGGCATTTGATAGTCTAGGATGAACCAAATGAACCTCAACTTAAACCTGCTTTTTGTCATTGTACCGATCTAGGCATTTGACACTAAACAGAGATCTTAATTCCTGTATCTTAATGCATCAGAATTTGGTCTTAGCAGAGATGTCGATAGACAGGGGTGTTGTGGCGGGTGGGGTTTAACCAGTTCTGGAGGCATTTTGCTCATTGCCCCAAAGTACTGGTGACAGACCATGACACTGTATGACCCATCTGGCTTTGGCTCCTGACTTTATTACCCAGAAAGTAGTTTATAAGCCAGATGTGTCACTTAATAGTAGGCGTACCTGCCCAAAATGCAAAAGCTTGCAGTAGTTATCTGGAATTTACAAAGCTTGTTTTTACTCTTTATCAATATCGATTCTGATAAAAATCATGACAATAGGGCGTGTAGATATTATCTTTCTTGTTGATGAATAAATAATAGCCAAGGGCTCTTTAGCACTTAATGCATTCCAGGCACTATACTAAGCCATTTGCATTAAATAACTCGTAATTTCTATGAGGCAGGAACTGTTGTTATCTACATTTCTTAATGAGGAAATAAGCCCAGAGTGGTTAAGTAACTTGCCCAGGATCACACAGCTGGTAAAACTAAAACTAAATTCTGCTAATCAGGCTCTAAAGTCTGTGCCCGTAGCCTCACAATATGCTGCCTGTTGAAATCAGACAGACAGATGAGATGTTGTATGACCTCCCCAAGGCCACCTGGGTAGGGGAGGGAAGCAGATTGAGGGAGGCCACCGTAAAAGCATGGTTGAAGTTGCCCTTGGCTCATCTCTCTATGTGGCACAGGGCTCCAAACTGAAATAGCCACTATTTATTGGGTCAAGATTAGTCCAGCATTTAGGCAAGAAGAATGTTAGTCTAGTCATCTGCTACTTTTGGTAGCATGTATGGTGGTGGCCCTTTCTAAAGTAAAAATAACACACATAGGCTAAAAAATAAATTTTCCCTGATTTTTGAATTCTGTTTACTTTTAAAATCTTAGGAAGTTATAATGACTCACACTTGCACATTTAATAATGACTTTTATTAAGAATGCTATGACACAAAATTAGAAACATTCTTCAGACAGTGTCTTCACATGTAAGTACTTAGATATTTAAAGAAAACAACTAAATAGCTATTTGGGAAAACTGGGCCCTTTGGTTGCAAAACCAAGTGCTGGGGCCAGAGTAAGTGCTCAAGAAGTACCAGTGAGTTCTCCCAAGGGAGATTTCTTAGGGGAAAATGTGATGCCTTTTGCACATGTTACTATGGTGTGAGTCCAGTATTGGTAGGAAATCAGTAAAGTTCCCTGCACTTTACTGTGTGTGTTGCTGTCTTGTGTCTAGCCCGTGATCAGTACTCTAGAGATGATATGAGAAATATTCCAGACCTGACCTTAGAGTTTGTAATCCAATTAGGAGAAGCAAAGCTTTTTATGCAAAACATAATTAGAGAACCAAGCAATATCATCTGTAATCTAGAAGTAAAATGTGAGGTATGTTTTTAATTCCAAGAGCCTGTGGGTGGTTCTGAACTACAAGCGTCCTCTTGGGTTTTTCAGAGGTTTCTGTTTAGATGGCTCAGGTTTAATCTCTAATGGGGATAGCAGGGAACCAGATGAGACCTGCTGAGGTGGCCACAGTTCTGATTCTAGTGGGCAGGCTGCCTCCCCTCTGATAACTGCGTGAGGCGTTACTGATGCTGGCAACGGTTTGCGTTTAGCCAGTTGCCAAAAGCAGCCTGCACATCCCTCTGAGGTTGGTCCCGTAAATTCCACTCTTTCCTGTAGTAAAGTATTCCCCATCACCACCTCCCTTTTCACACTCTGTGCAAAGCCTTGCATTGGGACAGCAAATGGCTGCAACTTTCACTGCTTGCTTTTCCCAAGTCGAAGAAAAATTCGAACGCTGGCAAAGCAAGGACATCGCTATTTTCTGACAATTGAATGTCTTCAGGGAACTGGCCTCAGTGCTGATAGGGTCTGTATTCCTCTAGTAAGAATAGCACTGTTTCCATTAGAGGGGACCAGGATGGGTAGACAGGCTAAGACGTCTCATTACTCTTTGCTCTGTGTATTTGTATGACAGCTCGGGTGTCTGGCTTACCTTCCTGAGGATAAGAGCCATAGCTTTATCCATTTAATAACAGCCACAGTGACAGTGCTGATAATGGCTAGCATTTACCTAGCACTGTGTGCCCTGGAACATTTAATAGTTTCACTCTATGAACTCGTTTGTTGGTCTTGGTGCCATGTGTCCAACATAAGGCTAGCAGGACCCATCTGTCCTTGCCCATGCTTATTCTGTGCCATAACCACCCCTGGTTGTGATTAAGATATTAATGTTAAAGAGGGAACTGAGTTCTGATTTCTCGTCATTCAAAACCATTCTGTCATCTTCATGCACATGCCCTGCAGGCAGCCAGCCAGTAAGGGGTCCTTCATACCTATCCTGTTCCTGGCTGATGGCTCTCAGAATCTGCCATGGCTCTTGGATGCTGTTTGTCCTCCTGCCCTTGGGTGACTGGCTATCGGAAAACCTTCGTTTCCTTGTTGGATTCTGCCTCCAGGAAGCAAAGCCGACCCAGTGGTTTCTGTGGGTCAGCTGCACTTGGCTGTCTCCACTGGGGAAGATATTTGGCTTGTTCGCTGTTTTATGCCCCTTGGACTGTCAGGTCCAAGTGTACTGTTGGCCACAGCATCCAGTCTGTGTTATCAGAGCAAGGCCCTATGGTCAGGAGACCCTTAGCCGCCAAGGGTCTGTTGTCTCCTGGTGTCTTTGCCTGAAGTCCTCTGGCCTTCCTGCTTTTCATCATTGAGTGCATCTATAAGCTGACCTGCTGCCAGGTATGATGTCTGAGCATTTTGGCAAAGAGAGTCCATGAGAGAGGTTTTCTTGGCAACCATAAAATAAAAGTACTGTGAGGAGCTGCTAAATAAATTTGCACCACTTCAGCCAGGGAATTTCAGCTCTCCTGGGTGGGATGGTGATAGGGGATGTGGAATGCAAAAAAAAAACAAAAAAAAAATTATGAGGCTCAGCTGTCAGCTTGATGGCTCATTTATTTGATGGTCCTAAGGAGATGTATGTTTGGTACACTGAGGATGTTTATCAAACTCATTTCCTCTTATATTTGTCCAGAGAGTCAGCAAATGGGGGGTTTTTTGTCTATTTTTTCTACCATGAAACAAAGTGAGGGGAAATCTCTTAGTCCCTTTGCTGAAGTTAAGTTGGTCCTGTGTATCTGCAGTGGTGACAGTGGGAACATACTGCCTACACGTCAAGGGCATCGAACACCCAGAACAGGATGAAGACCAACACCTAGTCTATGGGAATTAGTTTGTGAGTCTGTGTGCCCTGTTTGTTTGTTTCTTTGTTTCATTATTGTTTTTTGAGACAGGATCTTGCTTTGTTGCCCATGCTGGAGTTCAGTAGCACAGTCATAGCTCAGTGTACCCTCCAATCCCTGGGCTCAAGCAATCCTCTCACCCCAACCTCCTAAGTAGCTGGACCTACAGAAGTGTGCCACCATACCTGGCTAAGGTTTTAAAAAAATTTTGTATAGCTGGGCACAATGGCTCATACCTGCAATCCCAGCAATCCCAGCACTTTGGAAGACGAGGGAGGATCACTTGAGCCTAAGAGTTTGGGACCAGCCTGGGCAATATAGCGAGACCCTATCTCTCCAAAAAATTAAAAAATTAGCCGGTGGTATGTGCGTGGAATATCAGCTACTCGGATAGCTGGTGAGAGGATCGCTTGGGCCCAGAAGGTCATGGCTGCAGTGAGCTGTAATCACGCTGCTGCACTCTAGCCTGGGCTACAGAATGAGACTATGAATGAATGAATGAATGAATGAATGAATGAATGAATGAATGAATGAATGAAATTTTTGTAGAGACAGGGTCTCACTATGTTGCCCAGGATGGTCCCAATCTCCTAGACTGAAGCGATTCTTCTGCCCTGGCTCTGTTTTAAAGAGGATGAAATAACCAGATTCAAATAAGAGTCATTTTTGTCATTCCTCATCCCAAGTATCTGCTGGGAGGAGGTATGAGGGGGTAGTGTGGAAGAGCCTCAGAAGAGTCTTGGTAACACTGGGCTGGATATTGTTTTACTGACTTGCTTCATTATAAAATGAATTATTTTGCATTCAGCCTCATAATGATGAATGTTCACATCTCATATACATGGTCTTCAGCAGATATTCCAATAGGTCAGTCTCAGGAACACCAGATTAAGTGTTCGTGAGGAGAAATGGCATAGGGACCTCATTTAATAATTAGGAATGCTGCTGCTTTTAGTAGGAAATTCATTTTCATACTTAAGTTGATTCAGACTTCAGGGACACATTGTGGAGCTATTGAAAATATAAATGCCATCCACGACAGTCATAGACACTTAGAAGACACTAAGTAATTTCTGTGGTAAAAAAAAAAAAAATGAACTGATGGCAACAAGTTCAATTCTTTTTGTTTTTTTTGTTTTTTTTTTTGAGACGGAGTCTGGCTCTGTCACCCAGGCTGGAGTGCAGTGGCCGGATCTCAGCTCACTGCAAGCTCCGCCTCCCGGGTTCACGCCATTCTCCTGCCTCAGCCTCCCGAGTAGCTGGGACTACAGGCGCCCGCCACCTCGCCCGGCTCGTTTTTTGTATTTTTTTCAGTAGAGACGGAGTTTCACCGGGTTAGCCAGGATGGTCTCGATCTCCTGACCTTGTGATCCGCCCGCCTCGGCCTCCCAAAGTGCTGGGATTACAGGCTTGAGCCACCGCGCCCGGCCAACAAGTTCAATTCTAAGTCTACAAATGTGCAGGTTCTCTAAGCAAATAAGATGTTTTTTTCCAACATTCCCTTGGAGCCTGGGTTCCAAAAGAAATCCTTTCCACTCTGACCCAGTGGGTCCTTTTCCCTGCACATCTTCCTTGGGAATTATGGCCTTAAATACTACAGAAACCAAAAAAAAAAAAAAAAAAAGGGATTAAAGCTAGAATATGTAAACGCATTTTAATGATTTTTCCTGGTTAACAAAGTAACACATGATTCCTGTAGGAAATTTAGAAAATCCAAAACAGAGAACAAAAATCACTCATAAGCATATCATTCGGAAATAGACTTTTATGTTTTTCCTCATCTCCTATTTCCTCCTGTCTTTTCTCCTTTTCTTTATTCCTCTCCCTCACAATTGTAACAAAATTAAGAGAATATTGAAAATGTAACTTTGTATCCTGTTCTTTCACTTAGCATTGTGTCAGCCTATAAGTAAGTCATGAAACCCAGAAGCTATGAAGGAAAGATTGATAACTGGACTATATCAAAACAAAACTTCAACCAGACAATAATATTTACAACCCATACAACCAATATAACAAATTATTACTATTCTGTAATATGAGCTTCTTAAAAAATAATAAAAAAGATAACTCAAGTTTTTAAATGGTTAAACCATGCAAATAGGCAAGAAAAAATACAAATGGCCCTTAAGCATATATTCTTCTTAAAGCTTAATTGCATTAATAGTCAAGAAATGAAGTTGAAACAATGGGCTCATTTTTCACTGGCAGTTTGGCAAGAATTATAAGGATGATTCCATCTAGCCTGAACAAGGAAGCCAAAACATTGACACTTTCATGTGCTACTGGTGGGAATATAAATTGATGCAATGCTTTTGAAAGACAGTTTATCTACATCTGTTTAAATTTTAAATATTTATGCCCTTTGATGTGGCATTTCCACTTCTAAAAAAATGTATCCTAGATAAACACTCCTACAAGTGTGCAAATCATGTTCATTACTCCATTGTTTGAAGGTGCAAAAAATTTAAAATAACCCAAATGTTTATGTAGAGGAACTGGTTAAATTGTGGTACATTTTTATAATGGAATTGCATGCAGCCGTTATAGAGAATGAGCCAGAGGCATAGGAGGTATAAATATGTCCAAGACAATTGTTAAGTGAGAAAAGTATGTTACTGTATGATATTGTGTTAGTGTAGCATTGAGAAGAAAAGACTGGAAGACTTTGAACCCATCATCGTTTTCTCTGTACTTTTTTCAGGAATGATCAATTTTACATAATGAAAATATTTTATAATCAAAAACACCATTTTCAAATAACATTTAAAAATTCTGTTATAAACATTTTCTTACATTTTTAGTCCTTCATAAAATTTTGGCAGCTTTCATAAGATTCTGTCATAGAAATACCATAATTTAGCCATTCCACGATTGATACATCATTTAGCTTTTTTGCTAATTACATAGGATGCAGCAACCAATATCTTTGTAAAATAAGATTCTTAATTTTACACTCACAAGAGTATCACATCACGTAGCAGAGATTGAGAATTTAACCTGAAAAGAATTCATTGGGTTATTCTGAATGTACAAGGTTGATGTTTTTCTAATCTTTTAATTTTATTACTTGTTTTTTAAGAGTTTCACTCTGTCACCCAGGCTGGAGTGCAGTGGTGTGATCATGGCTCACTGCAGCCTTGACCTCCCAGGCTCAAGTGATCTTCCCGCTTCGGCCTCCCAAAGTGCTGGGATTCAGGCGTAAGCCACTGTGCCCAGCCTTAATCTTTTTAAAGCTTACCTGGACTATAGATGGCCCATATGGAGGTAAAAGATTTGGGCCCCACTCTCTAGGTACACAGCTCCGCTACCCTACTCTGTGTATAATTCATCACTAGTTTTTGTAGTCTAAGTGTAAAGAAGACCGGAGATCTTGGCCTCAGGAGCTCCTCTTCCCAAGGCTCAGTCTCAGGCTCTCTCCTCATTTCATTCCTTCTCCCGAGGTGAACTCATCCACACCCAGGTAATGACTCAAATTTGTAGCTCTGATCCAGCCTTCCCTTTGACATCTAGCCATGTATATTCAGCTGCTTATTAAATGTCTCCACTTGTATGTCTAAAAAAAGTAGCTCAATCTGTCCAAAATAAATTCTGTGATCGAGAACCTGCTGATACCTCCTTCCCTTTATCCCCTACATCCTTCCATTACTAAATTCCATTGCTTTCCCCCAATAGTTCTTGACACATCTAGTTCTCTTTACCTCACCGCCCTCCCTATACCAGGCCACCATCATTTACCTCCTGGATACTCTAGTAGCTTCCCAAATGATCTCCTCATGTTCATTCTCAACTCCTCTGATCTGGAGTCTTGTAAAATGAAAATCTAATGTCACCCCTTTCCTGAGTCAGAGTTTTCCATGGTTTATTGGGCTAAAGACTGAAATCCTCACTGGCCCCTGCCTCATCTGGTCCCTGCTCTCTCCTGTCTCCATACTCCCTTCTCTCGCCACCCAGGACTCCACCCACACTAGTCTTCATTTCTTAACTGAACCCCCTCACCTCTGTTCCTTCCTTCTGAAATTCTCCTTACGCTCACTTTCCCTTCTTTCTGTCTCTTCGTTTGGTTAATAATCTTCACAGCTCAGTTCAAATGTCACTTTCCTGGGAAATCTTCCCCCAGTGCTAGGTCAGGCCATCCCTTGATCTATTCCCATGTTTTCTCCTCATTGCACTCATCACAGTTGATAATTGTAAATTTACTTGTGTGGTGATCTGTCTGCTTCTCCCACCATACATTAACCCCCTTGTGGGTAGAGATGGTGCCCCCTTTGCTTACTGTTGTATCCCAAGATCCTGGCATATGGCCAGGCTCATGGACGATACTCAAAGAATGGTTGAGTGGGTGAAGGGATGAATATCTCATGTCAGGTGATACATGAATGGCACTACTGTCTAACTCAAGATGAAACCAAATGTTACACTTTTGCTAATTCCATGACTTTTCAAAAGTCTTTTGCCAATTTAATACAATCAGTCTTGCTTTGAAACAATTTTAAGTATAAACCGAGACACTCAAAACACAAGCCAGTCCTAAGTAGTTTTATTCTGAAATTAAGATCATAACCCACATTCACTCACTTGGCAGATGCCCCCTTTTCACACTTACCTACATGTTAGTTCCTCCTCCTCAGGGGAAGGCAGCAAATGATCTGCACATTTGACCACTTGAGAGATTTGCTGTGCACTCCCCTATTCCTGTATCCTCAAGAACTGCAAAATCCATTGAACTCTTTATTTATGCACAAGCTAAGAAACAAAACAAAAAAAGAAAAAAAGAACCTTGCTTTGCAATATTTCGAGTATGCATTTCACAGTAATATGCATAAAACATCCCTCTATCATAGTGCCATCTTAGGATATTTATTGATTCTCTCAGGTGGTTCTTGTTTCAATTAAAGTCCTTTTGGGAAACAGTCTGTCAGGAGGATTGGCCAGTGACACCACTACATGGAAGGGATTGGGCCTGGTGTAGTAAGTTACAAGCCCAGGCCTTGGAGGTGAGCAGAAGTAAATCTGAATCCTGATTTTACCCCTGTCTAGCTATATGATCTTGGAGTTGAGCCTACTTCATAGGGTTATTTTGAGGATAAAATAAGATAATATGGATAAAGCACTTAGCATTTGATGAACATTCAGTGTATATTCACCACTGAAGACACTGTTGTTGTTGTTATTCACAAAAGCTTTTTTCCAGGTTGTCTGGACAGACCCACAGACTCACCACCCCCAAATGAGCAACAGACAAATGGCAGTGTGCTGACAGTCATAAATTGACTGCGTATTTTATGATAACGGGTATCAAGGTTGTACTTAATTAAATATTATCTTTTAGATTCAGATACTAAAATGTTTATAGATGACATAGTTCATGTCTGGGATTTGTTTCAGAATAATCTGATAAAAGATGGATCAGGGAGGGAGGGAGTCGATGTAGAGAGGGAACATGTTTGGACGTGCAGTGGCAGCCGCCGAGGCTGTTTGATCGGTATGAGAGTTGTGTCATTCTCCCTACTTTTGTCTATTTTGAAATTTCCCATGATAAAAGTTGAAAAATATGTTAAAAATAGTTAATATAAATAGCATCCTAGATTCATTCTTGTTCAAGGAGCCAGCTCTCAGCTCGCTTTCCTTTATTTCTTTTGGAAGAGTAACTGATTCTAGTGATCTAAGCAGTAAGACTCATGTCAATCTGTTTTATTACTCTCGGGATAGCTTATGGTGGAAACAAAATAAATCCAATTTCTGAATCTCCTTTGTCTTCAATCACTTGGGAATTCTCTCTGAAACTACTGTGGGCATTTTAAGTAACCCTGATTACCCAGCAAGAACAATGTAGCTTTCAGACAAGCACAGAGGATAGAATAACTCTTTCTACCCTTCTGTGCTTGCATGACAAAAGCTGTAGCTATTAAATACCGGTGCTCAATGAGCTAATGAATGGCGAGCCAGTAATTGTGGTTTTGGCATTTTAGGATTTGAGCCTCTGCCCTGTATGAACTTGTAATCTTCATTGTGTAGCCTTGTTAAGTTCAGCTGCTGAGTTACATGTTGGCATAGGAAGCTGAGGCACTCCTAAGCCAAAAACTGACCTCTGCATATTTCAAACTAAAGTCAGGAGGCTTAGGGTGACTTCTTTTGCTTTAAAAAAAAATAAAGGCATGATTTCCCTTTAGAGTGGAAGCTGACCATGACTGTAAATGGCTCTGTAATCTTTGGCTTTGTTTGAGTCACCCCCTCCATGTTCTGCTCTTCCGTTTGGATGCAGGCCAGCACAAGGATAAGTGTTCTGCTTGATCCTCATTGTTTAATAATTGACCCTTCAAAATCTCTTTCTTTCTCCAGCTTCACCAAAGAGAAGAATTTAAATTTTGATTGCAGGTTTCTTCTTTTCCCTCTCAAGTCTATCTCTAAGGGGTAAAACATGTGGCTTTTTATAAGTTTAAGTACTTTGGAGCAAAGTTTATGGAGTGTCCTTTCATCCCCTAAAAATAAGATAGGCTCCGAGTTGGCCAGGGCAGTCACATTGGGGTCCATCTGAAATGCTTCTATGTATCCCTTTGGTCAGCAGCTCCTGCCAGGACCATGCTGGGGCTGCTAAGAAGGAAGACAGGTGCACAGACAGAGCCTTCTGGAATACAGTGCAGGGTGTGCTATCATAGAAGTATAAACTGGGCACCCTAGGAGCAGAGTTGATATTACTATGACTCTCTGGGGACATCAGGACAGACTTCATAGAGCAGGTATGAGATACTTTTGCTGAAGGCAGAACTGGTAACCTGGAATTACATTATGCTCTTAATTGAACCCTCTTGGGATCCCAGTTTGAGTGATCTGTCTTACTAGATAGCACCTGGTGTGAGAACAGCCATGGTGTTTCCTGTACGGCTCATACAGTTCTGAGAATGCCTAAAATTAGATTGAAATCAGGATTAAGGTGTCTAACCTGCCTTTGTGGCCTCGGGCATCCTGTGACCAGGATGAGTCACATTCTTGTCTTGCCCACTTGTGTCTTCTGAGAGCTACGTCCCAAGACTTCCCCATGCAGAGCTGATTGTAATAGTTGACAGACAAAACTGATGGCCCAGCACTTTCCCTCCCCGCGCAATTCCTGCTGCCCATGACAGCAGCTGAGTAATAAGCAGTCAGACCTCTTACCTGGGATATTAGTCACAAGCTCTTAAGCAACTGCGGGTCAACTCTTGAGACCTTTGTGGATTTCTGTTAGCACTTGTTTCTGTTGCCCAAGAAGATCCTTTCCAAGACCTCAGCAGGCATACTGGCTTCGGGAAAATTCTGAAACTCAGTGACCTTGTTTGGAAATGTGAGTGAGAGTGTTCTGGGCTTAGGTCCACACAGGCCTGGCTTGTCAGGCTAGGACACAGTGTCGATAAAGCTGGGCTCATGGGCTTTGTCCCCCCGGCTATGCTCTCTCCTGGGGCTGCAGACTAGCGTGTCCAGCCTCAGCCAGGTGCCTCTCTGCTGTGTGCCCTCAGCCCCAGAAGAGCCAGGCACCCAGGCCTTATAGTGCCTCGCAAGTCAGAAAACACTTGTGGAAGAACTGAGAGTGTTGGCCTCCTTCACTGAACAGGACCCCAATCATCCTCACCCCTGCTCCTGACCTGGGCTGCTGTGATTGCAACCTCTTGTAGGTTAAATTGGCTGTGCTCATATTGTATGCGTGTGGTGGGGCAAGGGGAGGGAGCAGCTTCCACAAATCAGCCCACTGAAAACACTTATATAGGACATGGGATTCTGCATGGAGAAGGGCTGATTTGGAGCCAGGACTGGGTTTGGGTTAGAGACACAGAAAGCTTGCTTCGCTGAAGTGGGTGCACAGGTACTCAGCATGCCTTTGCCTTATGCCCCTGACACCTGGGAAGGCTGCTGCTAGGAGCAGAGAAGTCTGTTCTGCATTCCATTGATCTGTGCCATGAAAGCTTTGCTGCTTTAACCACACTTACTGGGGATTCCTGGAATACCAGACTTGCTTTCCATTCCTGGGCATTTTCTAGTGGCCATTTTCTGTAAGACCTGCCTGGCCAGGCTGTATCAACTCACAGGACACTGTGTGGAAACCAGTCATGCCAGTTCTGTCATCACCTACCTCCTCCAAGCCAGCAACCTGATCCAGGCTGGACAGAGACCAACCTTTTGCCTTGGGCCATGCAGGCCAACAGACCTTGATTCTCACACTGAGGCAGGAAAATAGAACCTTGAGTGCCCTGACACAACCCATAGTGAATGTGACACTCCAGAAAGAGCAGTCAGCTGCAGCCACTGTGAAGATGCCACAGCGAGGGGGGCTCCAGGCAGCCAAGGCCATGGCAGCCTCCCACAATGGCAGTTAACCACAAAGCTCCAGGCCACCCTAGTGACCTGCAGCCTCCTCGTCACTGATCAGCCTATGTGGGTCGCCTCTGAGCATATTGTTCCTTTAAAAACCAAAGTGTAAATGTCTCACCCAAAAGGCCAAGCTGCCGCTCTGTCCAGTCTAGACTGTGCCTGTGAGGCTAGCAGTGCCACCTTCCCTCTGTAACAGTGCCCTGGGGTATGGTTGGCAACAGGAGAACCATGTGCCTGTGCTGGGAAGCGGGTTGTTTTAAGAGAGCACTGGCTTTTATTTATAGACAGCTTTATCAGTACACGGCCATGTTCCTGCCGACCTTGAGGACTCTTTACTAAACAATCCTGCTGCTGAATATTCACTTCCTTCCACGTGAATTTGCTCTTAGGGATTAGAGGAGGGGTGGAAAATGCCTTGAACCAGAGTCTCCATAATCTATTAGGCTTCTTGTGCACCTAGGGTACCCACAAACAAACCCTTTTCTCACTCTGGTTTTCCTTTTCCTGGTTAACATCCCCACAAACCTACTGGATTTAAGACAGAAACCCAGGAGTCATTTCTGCTGCTTCTCTCTGCCTATCTCTAAGTGATTATCAAGCCTTATTACTGATTTTGCTTTCACCAAAGCCCTGCTTCCTTTCTCCTGACTGACTCCTTATTTTTCATTCCATTCATCACTGTTCTGGTTCAGGTCTTAACATCTCTTCTCTGGACGGTTTCAGCCTCCCCTAAATGATGTTTTCTTGTCCAGCCAGGAATCAGTTACTCCCTTAATTAGGGAGCATCAGGAAGTTCCTTTTGCCTAATATCTGAAAATCAAAATTCCTTAGTGTGACATTCAGGACCCTTCATGGTTTGAAGGACTTAACTTTCCTTGTAGCCCTGAGATTTTTCATGGCCCCAGCACTCCTGTGTCCTGTGCTGCCCGCCCCTCAGCCTCCTTTACCATACCCAGGGTTCTCTGAGTCTACCTGCACAGCCACACCACTGGGCTTGCTGCCATGTCCCCGCCCCATCCGCCTCTCCATGGCAGCCTTCTCACTCCCCCTTCTCTGCCTGGGAGACTCTGACTCATGCTTTCAGACCCAGCTCAATTTCTACTTCTGCTGTGAGGCTGTTTCTCTCTCCTCCCACTGGAAGGAATTGTTCTCTCTTACGTTTATCTCGTAGCACTTGGTTCATACCTTCATCATGCCACTAGGATGATACAGCAATTGGTGTGTTCTCCCTCCTCTGCCCCTCCCCTGTCTATCCTGTCCATATGTGTGTGTCTGTATATAAGATATGTATCTATTTGTTTTACACACACACACACACACACACACACACACACAAGTATTTCTTTCTTTTTCTCTCTTTTCATTTTGGAGACAGGGTCTCACCCTGTCACCCAGGCTGGAGTGCAGTGGTGCACTCTCAGCTCACTCCTGGGCTCAAGTGATCCTCCCACCTCAGCCTCCCAAGTAGGTGGGACTACAGGTGCATGCCACCATGCCCAACTATTTTTTGTATTTTTTGGTTTTACACACACACACACACACACACACACACACACAAGTATTTCTTTCTTTTTCTCTCTTTTCATTTTGGAGACAGGGTCTCACCCTGTCACCCAGGCTGGAGTGCAGTGGTGCACTCTCAGCTCACTCCTGGGCTCAAGTGATCCTCCCACCTCAGCCTCCCAAGTAGGTGGGACTACAGGTGCATGCCACCATGCCCAACTATTTTTTGTATTTTTTGTAGAGATGGGATTTCACCATGTTCCCCAGGCTCATCTCAAACTCCTGAACTCAAGCAATCTGCCTGCCTCAGCCTCCCAAAGTGTTGGGATTACAGGCACCCAGCTGACAAGTATTTCTTAAGTACATTATGCCAGGCATAGTGGCGAACCACATAAACACAATCCCGGCCATCATGGAGCTTCTAGCCTAGGAAATATTTGTCTCCCATTACACTGTGAGTTCCTTGCAGATGAAGATCAGCTGTGCTCCTAGTGCCTGTCACCACCCCTGGCACACAGTGGCCACCTCCCCTATGAGTGTTCACTCTGACTCTGATGGGTAGAGATGGGTGCTAGAGTGGAGGATGGGGGATAGGCTGAGTACAAGGTAAGTGGAAAGCCTAGAAAAGCCACATTCTGCCCTCCGTTTTTAAAGGACAGCCCACATTTTCCTGTGGTTAGCCCCTTCTTAATGGGCCCATCATCTTGGAGCCATGAGGCAAGTTCTGAGACTTGATCTAAATTTGTCATCCAGATAGCACAGAGAAGCTCACACGGCCGCATGTGGCCGCACTTGTTGTGTGTGTGTGTGTGTGTGTGTGTGTGTGTGTGTGTGTGTGCCCATTCTGAGAGGTGGATGGTTTGGGGTCTGGCTGCCCTATCTCATGCTGCTCTTTGTATCTTTCAGAGATCTGAAACTGGACAACGTCCTGTTGGACCACGAGGGTCACTGTAAACTGGCAGACTTTGGAATGTGCAAGGAGGGGATTTGCAATGGCGTCACCACGGCCACATTCTGTGGCACGCCAGACTATATCGCTCCAGAGGTGAGTGCAGCTGCTTGATGCAGCTCTGAAATCTGAGCTCTCCAGTAACTCTGACCAGAAATGCCACTGGCTGCTTTTATGTGCTGCAGCGTTGGGGGCAGTGTTGAAAGCCAACACCTCTAGACTCGTTTATGGCTCATTGGGTGAATGATGGCTGAAAATGACCTGAGTCACTCTAATAAGAATTTGAGTTAAAAAAAAAAAATTTGTAGATTTTGCAGTTGCTTTGGGCTTTAGCACTAAATAAAGACAAAGTGAACGCCACTCATGGCTATTTATTTTCCTCTTCGTCTCTACTTAGTGATTTAATTTCAGCATCATTTAGCAGAACTAAAGAAAGGCTCTTGAATCCTTCCCATATGAGTGAGTGAACCTAGTCTCCTTTTTTTCCCTCACGGATATATTTCCAGAACCCTTTCTGTTCGGAATCTGCACGAGCCCGTCACTGTGGCCCAATCATAAATATTTCCTCACCATACCGGAGAAGGCATCTCTGAGTTGACCACAGGGAAAACAGACCACTCTGTAGAAATGGAAAGAAATATGCATGGTAGCACAGGAGACTTTTTTTAAAAAAAAACTTTGATATTTCCTAGTGCATCAATTTCCCTAGTTATGAAGAACACATTTGTTAATCTTATGTATGAACCACCTTCTCCCGCTGCCCCCTTTGCACAGATCCTCCAGGAAATGCTGTACGGGCCTGCAGTAGACTGGTGGGCAATGGGCGTGTTGCTCTATGAGATGCTCTGCGGTCACGCACCTTTTGAGGCAGAGAACGAAGATGACCTCTTTGAGGCCATACTGAATGACGAGGTGGTCTACCCTACCTGGCTCCATGAAGATGCCACAGGGATCCTCAAATCTGTAAGTCTGGCTTACCCAGCTAGCTTCTGATCTATTGCAGACCAGCTTGTTTTATGTGCTTCTGGTGTCTTTTCAGTGCCTCCCACCAGTAAACTACTAGCTCTAACTAAAATTTGTGTTCTAATCTAAAGAAGCGAAGAACCAGAGTTCTCTCAGGCTGTTACCCTCTCTTATGCAATACACCCTCTCTTATGCAATAGTTATTTTGGGGCCAATTTTGATAGTCCTTGATAACTTTGTTTGCCAAATAGCAAGTATTTCTAGCACTTCAAACTTTAGTTGAGGGGAGGTGATGTTTCCCCTTCATACAGTCAGGCCACGCCAGAGTTTTGGGTCAAGTGAATGCCATTCCCAGCCTGTTATTATATCAGTTGTGTTTCTGTTGGCATCTTCAAGGAGCAGGATGAAGGGCCTTTCTTTTAGGGCTGGGAGAGGAGAAGGAAGGTTTTCCCAACCTCTGCAGATCTCTTTTGCCTCCAAGTTATTCTTATGCAAGCCAGGTGCCACGCCCAGGCTGCAGGTGCAGTGTTGTAATGGATCATGTTGAGAAAGTCTTTTCTGTGTGTGCATTTAAGGCACTGTGCTGGACGCCTTTGAATTGAGGAAAAACATGTATTGGACGCCTTTATGTTGAAAATAAAGTACATGCAATTTGGGTCAATTCTGTAACCACATTAGTTGAGTTCTAAAATCATGTTTTTTCACCTACTATATGCAGAGGGGATATAAAGGCAAATAAAAGATCAGTTGTTCGAGAAGGGATAAATCAGAACAATCTATATTCTGTTGGATAGTATCTATGGCATAAGAATTACTATCCTTAAGTTATATCCCTTCAGTAATTTGAGGCAAAAGCGAAATGTGAGAAATATTTGCTATCTTGTTGAAAGACTTGTTTCTCTTTAGAAACTTCTAGCCCTATAATCAGTGCCATTTCAAGGACATTTGTTATGTAGGTCACTGTGTACTGGGGCTGAAGGCTTGATTGTCCCTGAGAATTCTCTACATCACTAAAAGAGAAATAATCACAGAAATCCTTCTGAGGCAAATATTACCAAAGTGAATCATAACACATGGCTCGATTCTCAAGCTGAGGTGCCAGTACCCTCCTGAAATTGAGAAAGCACTAATCCCACAGAAATAAAAATCTCACAGTACTTTGGGATTCTACCAAATGTCTCCTATCTAACATGTTTTTGTAAGAACAGTTCATTTTTATATTAGTGGAAATTTTAGAGGAAACCATAAACATGGCTTTTATAATTTTATGAAAAAAAAAAAAGTCATAGAGAAAGACTTGTCTTTGTGGATTTGTGCCATGAAGTTTCTTAACTTCCTGAAGGGAAATGTACTCACCTAGGTTGGCCGCAGCCAATTTTGATAACATAAACCACTATAACACAGCCTCATCATGCTGCAGAGGGAGGCGGACTTTGCATGATCATTTTCCTACTTCCATGGCCCAGAACCTGGCTTTTTGCAAAAAAAACGTGCCAGCCTTCTGTGGCCGGCAACAGCCACCTTCATCATACTAATGGTTTTCCATACCCCACATATTTAGTCCAATTACTGTAGCTGATTTAGTAGTTTTTAATATTTAGACAAAGGATCCCAGAGTTCATAATTCACATGAAAATACTGGTTCAAGCCATAAAGTAATGCCTGTTGTCAGCATTGGTCACTAGGCTTGGTACCATGAAGGGTAGGAAATAAAAGTCAGTCCATGCCTCAAGAAATTTTTGTATTCTCTAATATAAACACTGGATTAGCAATCCAGATCAGTGTTTCTTTGATAGATACCATATGCGTTTTGAATCTAGGTCTAGTAGAAATCTTAAGAGGCCACATCACCATTTGGGTTGGACATTCCTCATTTTTTGTCTTTACGTTTTCAGAAGTCCTCAACCTTATTCTCGTGTTTCAGAGTCCTCTTGAGAGAGTTCTTTCCAACTAAATCTGAAATTAGGTATCATCCCCTTAGCCTAGAACCTAGGACAAGTACTAAGCAAGGTCAAGATTCATATGGAATTTCTAAGACTGTTTCTTTTTTAACCAGGTGAGCTCAGTTACTTCAAGCTATATCTTTTATGTAAATATGGATATTTTTGGTAACGAGCAAATATATTATCCAGTAATAGCCTCATGGTCTTTCCTCCAAGAGGAAACAGCCTCTGGTGCCTAAGAAGAATCGCATACAGTGGAGACTGAGTTGTTCTCTCTCCTTGCAGGTTCACTTTTGGGAAGCTACAAGTCCCTTCACTTCTCTTTATTTCAGCTCCTTTCTCACGCCAGCTGCTCCAGTGATGGAGGCAGCAGCTGCGACTGTTACATATCATGTGTCTAGCACTCATTTTCCTAAGTGACACTTGACACTCTCTCTGGGCATCTTCCACATCGGAAGGAGCAGGGGCTCTGGGCCCACAGCGCAAGGCCTGCCTCCCAGTCCTGTTACCTTCCGACTGAGTGACCTTGGCGAGCCTCTGTGCCGCTCTGAATCTCAGTGTCCTTGCTTGTAAAATAGAAGTAATAAAATCCATATCAAAGGGTGATTGTCTGGATTATATGAAATAATATAGGTAAACTTCCCGGGCACACAATAAGCATTCCGTGTTTTCCTCCTTCAAGGCATGTACCTTCAATGTAATTTTCTTAAAAACACTTAAATGTTGTCAGATAAAATTACTAAAAAAAAAAGAAAAAAAAATCACTAAGAGGATTTCTGGGATTTTTTTTTCTTTTCTTTTCTTTTCTTTTCTTTTTTTTTTTTTGGGACATTTTACTCTCCATGCCTAAAAACAAGAAGCTTAAATGGTATAGATGAGAACATTCAGCTAGTCTTTGCAGGGGACTGAGACATTTAAATAGAAATGTGATCAGAGAAGAAAGAAATATTCAGAGCACTCAAGACTAGACTTGAGGAGACACACTGAGGAGGGAAAGGCATCAGAATTGGGTTGGTTAAGAACCTGCCTCCAGAGCAGAACTGCCTAGGGGCAGATCTTGGCTCTTTGACTAATAGGCTGTGTGACATTGGGCAAATGGCATAAGTCTTGCATGCCTTAGTTTCCTCTCCATTTCCTTGGGCAAATGGCATAATTCTTCCATGCCTCAGCAGGTGGGGTATCCAACCCACAGGGCTACTGCGTGGTTGGCATGAGATAACATGTGTGGGTGCCTGAAGCAGTGCTTGGCACAGGGTACCTACCAGGAAGTGTCCTGCACTGTTACCACTGAGAGCTGCATGCATGAAATGAGTTTTTTACACTCTGTCCTTATCTCTGCAAAAGTATTTGTCATATTAGGAGGAGGGTTTGAGATAGCAAGGCATGCTATGCCAACCACTCAGGCTGCTTTCTGGCTCTAATTGCAACTTGATTTAATTAGGCCAATATAGTTATTTTACTACCAGAAGAAAACTTAGAGATTGTCCATTCCCACCCCCTCGTTTTATAGAGGAGGAAACCATGAAGCACTGAGAAATTGTGACTCATCAAAGGCCATTTAACACATTACTTAAATCAGTTGGGGCCTTTGTGCACTGCTGATGAGGATGTAAACTGGCGTGGATAATGGTATGGTGGGAGGTTCTTCAGAAAATTAAACAGAATTACCATATGATCTAGCACTTCTACTTCTGGATATTTGCCCAAAAGAATTGAAAGTGGGAATTCTAATAGGTATTTGTACACCCATGTTCATAGCAGCATTACGTACAATAGCCCAAAGGTAGAAGCAACCCAAGTGTCCATCAACAGATGAATAGATAATAAGATGTGGTACGTGCACTCTGAACAAGCATTCATTTGGTTGCACAGGGCCAGATCAAGGTATACTGTGTTCTTTACCACTATTGACTTGATGCCTTTTTCCAGAATTTTGTGTCCACCTAAGATCAGACATTCTGGGAGCCTGGTGACTTCAAGAGTTCCTGATGTGAATAGTTGAATCCATTGGATGATGTTTCGCATAGTTCTAAAAACAGTAGGGAAATCATGAGTGCTAAGTTGTGAACTGTAATTATTTGTCTTTGCCCTTAATTTTATAGTTTTGTGTGATCGTTAGAAGCATAAACACAGAATTGTAGAGCTAGAAATAGTTTAAAAATATTTTGTCCACATTTCCTCATCTGTGGATTAGGAAACTGAGGCCCAGAGAGATGAAAAGACTTTATATATTAGAACAGAAAGAACACACCCTAGACCTCATTTGACTTCTGCCACTGGTTTTCAGTCTGTAAAGGTGTGATAATAACACCTACAGTGCGCGCTTCAAATAACGCAGTATACATGAAAGCGTTTTCCAAGTGGAATGCACAATACAAGAGTAAGTGATTAGTATTGCTAACTTGTGAGTAGTAATTTCACAACACACTTAGAGGTGTTATTATCCTCATCTTCTCCTTCAACAATTCAGCAACATCATCAAGGTTATTGCATGCTTAATTTTACACAAGGCTGTGGTAGGCTTTTATTCCTAAGGAAATTGTATTTTTGTTTTTCCAGGAGCTTTTAAATCTTGACCAAAGATGCATAGGTGGGGTGTAAATAGCCAAATAGATATTGATCTGTTTGTTTATATAATAGGCTTATATCAACGTACACGTGCATAGCAGGCATGGGTTCTGCAATACTCAGGTTCTGTGCAAGGTGCTAGAAATCCAGTGATGAGCAAGGCAAATATGATCCTGCTCTTGTGGAATTTACAGTCCAGTTGGGGTGGGGAGGGAGAAAGAAATTTTAAAGAGCAATTATACCTTAACTGTATACTTACAACTGAATGAGAAAAAAATTAAAATCCAAAGTTCTTTGAAAGCATTTATTTAACAGGCAGATCTAACATGACCTGGGCCACCAAAGGAGGCCATCTGGAGGATATGACATTTAATAAAGACTGAAGAGAAATTAGGCTTGAAAGTGTGCAGAGGTCTTGAGAAAGGAGCAGTCCATTTGAGCAGCTCAGTGGCAGGCTGGTTAGAGTGTGATGAGCAAAGGAGTGGGGCAGCGAGAGCTTCAGGGGAGGAGGCTGAGGGAACAGTGAGAGCCCAAAGGACATCCTAGGCCACACGAAGGAGACTGGACTTTATCTGAAGTGCCAACATAAGTCTTTGAAGAATTCCAAGCAAGCATGAATGATGCAATCACTACTTCATGTGCAAAAGATCACCCTGGCTATTGTATAAAGAGTGGACCAACAGACTGAAGTATTTACTGATTAAGTGACTTCCAGGATTTCTTTCAAAATAATTCAGGAGTTGTGGGGAGGAACAGATGAAACAAGACTGGGCATGTGTCAGTAACCATCAAGACTGAGTGATGAGTATACATGAGGTTCTATGTTACTGTTGTCTAAAATTTCCACAATGGAAAAGTTTTTAAAACCACCACATAAATGAATATCTTACACAAACAAGCTCAGCATGTGTGTGTGAAGAAACATTTGTAGCCTGTATAGAAAAAGTGATCTCTATCTTCACAAATGAAGGGAAATGGTTTACAATACAAATATACAGAAAGAGCAGATGATATGAGCCACATACAAGCTGCCCTGTGGATCCTGGCCACATCTCTTAAATCCAAGTAAGAGTCTCGGCTTCCTGGCCTGGGAGTCTGTGTCACCCTGATGATTTTTTGCCACAGACAAACTTACCCAGTGGTTTTAGCATGACTAATTTCTTCAGCGTCCCTTAAGAAACTCTATGTCTTCTCAAGAAGTGTCCTTCAACCCCCAGGGTAGTAACAAAGCGTACCCCAAAGAAGCATTTTTAACAGAAAAGAGACCAGAGAAGGAGAGAATCCTCATTGTTGGACTTTGCCCCATGCTGCCTCCTTGGGGCCCTGGGAGATCTTTTCCCGGCTGGATCTGCCCTTTCCCACTGGGAGGCAGGAAGAGCTGAGATCTCCAAGCCAGCCCTTCACAGTGCCTCTCTCTGCCATCTTAGTGTGGGAGAGGCATCTTTCCATGGCTTCCTGAGATGGAGATTTATTTAAGAAGGAAAGCTTGTTGAACTCCCTCTTACCTTTTTAAATGAAAGGTATTATTATTATTCTGTATCTGGGGAAACTGTTCAGACACCTGTTTATGTTACGTACCATAGAGTTACAGATGTTGAAGACCTCAGGGCTTCATCCGGTGTGATGTCAGCGAGTGCCTACATTCAGGATTGGGGAGAGTGTGTACTGTCCAGCCTTCCTCTAAAAGTGTGTGATTGGCAAGGCAGGCTCCAGCATCTTCTTCACCCCTAATCTAATCTTACTGTCCCAACCGGCCCTCCCTGTCATCACCTTTACCACTGGCCTCTCCACCCACAATACCCCCAAGGTTGTGGACTTGTGAGTTCTTTGTGTGTAGCTGTTCAAACATTTCCCATAGACGTGGGTAGTGGACAAAGGACTTGCTTGTGAGAACTTTTCCCATGGAGTGCAGAATCAGTGGGCGCGGGGGTAGTTAGAGCACACACAGTTTTTAGCCCAGGATTTCTACTGGAAAAGAATTCCCTAAATCATTAACCAGTAATCGCACATCTAAAAGTAACTTTATATGCACCCAAATAAGCACACTGGAAAGAGTATTTTTCTTGCTTCCACTTCTGTTTTTCTCATCTTCGTTTCAAATGTTTCTGTTGAATACTTAACATGTGCGTGCCTCAAAAGCAGCCTCACCTGCGACTCGCAGAGAACGAAGTATTCACACTGGCAGGATCCTCAGAAGTTAACAGAAAAAAGGTGTATGACGACACATACGTTTGTGTAAAGAAAAAATAAAAGGCATTCCAGCTGTTATTTCTGTTTTTTTTTTTTTTTTTAACTTGGTTTGGGAATATATACTACCTGTTTTCTGGTGTCACCATGCCATCAGGTTTCTTAGGCTGGCAGTAAATTATCCCAAAATGCTGATAATGATAAGGCAAAAGAAAGTCTGTCATTTGCTTAGGGCTTCTGAGGTTCCGCTGAATTTTGCCCTTGTCTAGGTCCGGAAAGGTTTAGGGAAGTCCCAGGCGAGTCAGCAGAGCTCAGGAAGCTGAGGCCTTGTCTCAGAGGTTAGTACTCCTTTGCTGAATCATCGCCAGGAAGAAATCACGTGGCTCAGGCTCTACTCAGGTGAAATCGGCACCTTTGTCTTTGAGCTCACACAGGTGCCTGGGCTAAATAAGTGCTGAAAGGAGCTGGGTGCATTCTCCTGAGTCACCTTTGTCGACTCTAGAAGCACTGTAAACTTGGCATCAGAAGGAGATTATAAAGTGCTTTTGTTCCTAAGCTTTATAGAAATTAAAGTGTGTATGTATGCACGTGGATTTCTCTGTCATCCAGCCTCTCAGATTTCATCATCGGAGACATTGTCTGCAGGAATCCTGCTTGCCTCTATGCACAAAGGAGGGGGAACCACAGTTAATTCAGGGATCCTCTTTTAGCCCTGAGTGTGTCCCACATCTGTCGCCAGGCAGTGAATTCCAGGAGCATTGACTGTCTTCCTCTCCATTTCCCTACTCCCCTCCTGGGAGAGGCTGGAATGCTCAAGGAAGCCAACAAAGGTGGTCAGCCAGGAGAAGGCTGGGGAAGAGGAAGGAAAAATGGGACCTGAATAATGCAGAAGATCTAGTCCCAGATCATTAGGGCTGGTTTTTCAAACACTGTTAGGGGAAATCCAAAAGAAAGTTATCGAAAGATCCTTGAGTAAGAGGAGTGGTTAACATGCAACCTGGCAGTCAGGACTGGAATGCCTGTCTGAGGAAAGGAAGCTGCCCCACAGGCCTCTTACCGAAACCCCTAGTGAGGTTAACACCCTTCAGAAAAGGAACCATTTGCTCACAGATCAAGGCCAGTGTCTGCAGAAAACAGAAAAACACTGCTCTTCCCAGAGATTTTGTATTTGGGTCTTTATAAGTCATATAATTTTGCTGAAGTTCTTGTTCTCTACTTCTTTTTCCTTCATTAGATTGTAAGTTTCCTAAGGTGGGAGGTCCTTCCATTTTGATAGCTGTGTGAAGGATTTTTTTTCTCTGTTTTAAATAGAGTACTCATGCTGCATGTCTCATTTATCTCCATCTCTGCCAGGAAGATACAGATGTCAAAGCTTTTGTAAAATGACCCTGGAAACTTTTCCTGTGTGGAGATTTGCTAACCAGTGTCTGTGGGTCAGAAAAGCTTTTTGTTTCAAGTTAGAAAAACTCTTGCAAACAGAAGTATTTGACTTTGTTGTTTTTTGCTTGTTTGTCCTTGCCAACTATCAAAGGTCAATAATTTTGGGCAGTTGATCATTAGATTTGGTTTGGATGCCAAAGATAATGTACATCCAGGATAAAGAAGGGTACTGGCCTCGATTTCATGAGAGAAGAATAAAGGACATTGTATAGTCCCCACTAGGGAATCTTTGTTTAGCACTCACTTCTCTTCAGTAGCTACATTTGGGGAATCATACCTGGAAAAAAGTACTTTGTATAGCTTGGGCATGTAGGGTAGCAGCAGCTTTTTCTTAACACTTGGAAGTCATTGGAGAGCAGTGAAATCTGCCCCATCAGTCAGAGCTGCCTGAGACTGGTTTGTCAGGAATAAAAGCATGTTGTCTAACTGCGGGCATTGGCACAACCGCATGACCTTGGGTTTCCATCTCCGAGACTCTCCTCTAACCTTTACCTACGGTTAATCAACATTGTCCCATGACAGGAATGAAGATACAGGGAAGCAATAATGATTTTAAAACACAGAAGAGGTGCGGGGTGTTGGGAACCTTGGAAAGGAATTGAGTATGTGCTCATGAAGGGCTGCTGGATTCCAGTCGCAGATAGCATGGAAAACATAGCCAGCAAGCCCGCCACAGATTTGAGCACTGCTCCTGCCCCGCTGCAGGAACGGTATAGGGCATTTACCGTACTGAGTTTCATCAAGAGAAAATAAAGTACACTGTGTAGTGTGTCTCTGGAGATATCGCACAGAATATTCTGATGCCGGTCAGTTACAACCTGCCAGGTAAGGCACTGACCCGCCAGCATTCTCAAATACACCCGCATGCCCACTTCCTCCTTCACTGGCTCAGGGAGATCAGCTTGAGCAAGTTTATTTCACTTTATTTTTTATAAAGAAAAGCCCATTTCAAACTCAAGGAAAACAAAGCATCTGTAGCCGAGGGAAGGACAGTCTTCAAAATGCCAGCTTTTTTTCTCCTCCCAGAGTTTTTAGTGATAAATGCAAAAAGAGAAGAAAGAAAAGAGTCCCTTGATATGGGCACAGACTGTGGAGGCCACTGGTGTGGCCACCGATCTGACACCGGACAGGCCAGTCCGGCTCTGCTTCCGATGTTTTCAATGACACAATCCTGTTCCTGCCAGGAAGCCCTCTCATCACTTAATGGTATTGAGTATTACAACCACATTATGTGTTTTAATTTTTCTTATGCTTAGATATGCTTCCTTTAACTTCCACTCCCTGAACTTATTTCTCCCTGAAATTACTTCTTATGTAACCCCTCTTCTGGTCAACAGCTCTTTGAGTATTGAAAATTTTAAGTGTCCTTCTATCTTTTCCAGCATAAAGACCCTCAGTAGTTTGAAATAAAACCAAGTGTTCAGGCGGAAGGATGCCTGGGATTTTTTCCAGCCCTGTTACTTTTCTCTTCCTTCACTTAGCACCTGCACTGTATGTACTTCTCAGCCCTTCTCCTTCCATGGAATCAGAGGAAAAAGAATGTCACATGAGCCGGCAAAGAAGTACAACATAAGGAAACACACAGAGTGCTGTGAATTCTCATCTGGCGAAGTCCTGAGTGTCATTTATTAGGAGAAAATAAAGATAACTGTGTAGTGATTCTCCTCACCTGTCGGTCCAAGTGTCTTAACCCAGAATCCAAATAAGAAAATTGGTAGCCTCGAGAGGAAGTCTAGCACAGGGACTGAGAGCAAAGGTCTGAGTTTGAATCCTGACTGTAGCACTTCCAAACTATGTGACAGGTTACAGATGGGTCCGTTTCTCAGTTTCCTAATCTTTAAAATGGGAATAATAACCACAGTTGCTATAAGGATTATATCCAACGAATTTGGAACACTTAATGCCTAGTGCAACAAAAGAGTATGCAGCATACATATGTAGTGGTAATGGCTACCACTTCTTAAGCGGTAACTTGTATCAAACTGTATCATTCTCTACTCTCTCCACTCCTGTAGCTTCCCCTTTCTCAAACTAGTCTGGATACCTGGCAGGGTGGGCCATTGCCATGAGTGTGCAGGTTACTAGTTCCGGCCCTCCCCAGCAAATTCCATCCAGATCCAATCTGAGCATGCTAGAGCACTTCTCCTTCTCTTGGCTCATCCAGTATTCCATAGCAGCACCATTCTGTATAAGAACCTGAACTTAGGAAGATCACAGTTTCCCCAGAGTGATTCCAGAAGTCTGTTGTCTGTCCTTTCCATCCTACCAAGCCCCATCCCACCCCCCAGTGGACTGTCATCAGCCCCATCTTACATTTAAATGTCTGTCACTGCCTTCTCCTATGGAAAAGTGACTTATCAATGCCAGGTCCAAGCCTGGTGTCTTTCTTATACTGTGCAGCCACATTCCTGAGTGACCACTGCCCTGAACTGGAGGGTGCTGCTAGCACAGGGTGTCTTCAGATCTCCCCAACAGCCGGCAGGATGGGTATGAAAGGAGAAGGTTGGTCTTCATAACTGGGTCAGACTCTGTGTGTGCCAGCAGCATCCTTCAGACGGACACGTGCCTGCAACACGCATGCGTGATGTGCTTCTCGCCAGCCCAAGGTGGCCATTAGGGTCTATGGCCATGGTGAGGTTGGGCATCATGGCTGTGAACCATACTCTATTCTGTGTCCTGTGCTCTTTCTCTGCCCTTTCTCCCCAGGACCCTCTTTAGAGCCATAAAATGCCTTTTCCGCATTTAGGATCATCGCTCTGGAATATTGGCAGGAAGGTTCTGTGGCATGGTTTCCTTCCCTTCTAACTTGCCAGCATTAGCTGCTAACTCTCTCTCTCTGCCCTTTGTTTAAGGTCTGAAATTGAATGAATGGAGAAGGTCATTTTGTTTGCCCAACAGCCAAATCCAGCCATTGGGTAGAAAATACAGTGTTCTCTGGCTCCTGGAAGAAAATCTTATTAGACTAATTGCTTTATTTATATAACTTGTCCTCTTCCTATGAAATCAGACAGATTTTGAAAGAGGAAAAAAATACTTTTAGCCATTACTTATATTTTAGTGAGTTTCAAAGTACATTTGGGCCCGGTTATTTCAAGACTCATAATGACACAGCATTAGTTTAAACTCTATAATCTGGAACATCCAACAACTCAAAACTGAAGCTGCCTCATGTGTAGTACAGCCCACAAGATGTGATAAGCACCATACCTGACACCAGATTTTTAAAGAAGCTGCTCCATTGCACCCATCTTGCTGCATTTAGTATCTCTGTTCTGTTGTTAATACAGATACAGTTGCACATTAAAACCTATTGTTTGTAGGCCGGGTTTGGTGGCTCACACCTGTAATCCCAGCACTTTGGGAGGCCGAGGCAGGCGTATCACTTGAGATCAGGAGTTCGAAATCAAGCTGGCCAACATGGTGAAACCCTGTCTCTACTAAAAATACAAAAATTAGCTGGGCATGGTGATGCGCACCTATTATCCCAGCTACTCAGGAGGTTGAGGCAGGAGAATCACTTGAGCTTAAGAGTTTGAGACCAGCCTGAACAGGGAAGATCCTATTTCAGAAATTTTTTTTAAAAGCAAGAAAAAGAAACATTGTTTTCCGAAGACCATTCCTCCCACTGCACTACTGGAGCCTAGGACAGTGAAGGCAGAAAGAGATCTTGTTCTCTCTTTCCTGGCTGTAGACGAACAGGGAGAGCCAGTTGAGCCTCAGGGTCAAGGCTGACCTCAGAGTGTAGTCTCTCGGCAGCTTTCTATCTGTGCCCCTGCCTTTAAGTAGAACAGGATGGACTTACAAGTTTGGCATTTGGGTCCCATTAGGAACATAAGCAAATCACGGAAGTTTTCTGCAAAAGAATTATGCTGCCACTGTTCACAGCAGTGGGAACAGAGTGTTTAGGGACAGTGTATTCGAGCATAGGACAGCAACAAGATAGTCACAATACTAGCATTTCTTGAGGGCTTTCTTTGTGCCAGGCGCTTTATGTTAATTCTCTTATGGACTCATCATAACATTTTGAAATATAGGAAAATCTTCATCTTAGAATTGAGAAATCTAAGGCCCAGAGAAGCTAAGAAATTTGTCTAAGGTCACATAGTAACTCAGTGGTGAAAGAATTACACAAACACAGGCAGTGATGCTGCAGATCCTGACCAACCCTCCATGTCAGAGATGCTGTTAGATCTTTCAGCCTTCCCTGGCTTGCAGAAGGCCTCCCAGGACATTCTTATACAAACCTGGCCCAAATCCCCTACGTGTCCTGTTAGAGCTAGCCTCAGGAGGGAGCATGTCTGCTTGCTTTCCCCTGCAGCCACACCTACTCTGTAGTCTGGGAAAAAAACTGTTAAGTGTCTCATTCTCAGGGCCAGGTGTGCCTCTGAGTCCTTGAGTATCCTCTAGTTCAGTTCCACTGTAATGAGGGCCACAGCAGGAAGGGGAGCACAAAATGACTCCCCGAGTTCTTGACCCTTCTCTTTCTGCTGCTCTCCGGTGAGTCTGAGACTTACATTTGGGGGAGAATCCAGATTTTCCACCCTGGTCCCCTCACTCTCTGCAGCTTGTAAAGTGCTTTTCTTGGCCCTAGAAAACATTCTGCTTCCTTCAGTAAACGTGTGCAGAATATTTCATGAAGTCACATTATTTTCCTCTTTGGCCGACTTTCCTCTTGGATCACAGTCAGGGAGAAGGTCAGCTGAGGTGAGGCAACTTTTCAGTGTGACCTTAGATGTGGATGAAAGTGATGGCCCTGAGCAGCACAGTTGTTAACTTACTGGCCTTTGGGTCCCATTAGGGACATAAGCAAATAATGAAAGTTTTCTGCAAAAGGATTATGCTGTCACCATCCACAGCAGTAGAAACAGAGTGTTTAGGGAAAGGCCCGTGCCCAGCCTAGGATGGAAAGCTATCCACCCCAACTCCACACATCTGCACCAACGTGAACTGTGAAAGATTTCAGCCCTGGGACTAATGTTGAGTGTTCCCTTACTTCCTCATCTTCACATCATTGGAGAGGGGTAGTGGTAGAAGGGCCACCCCACCACCACCATGACACACAAAGCTTCCACCCCCTTAGCATCACCCTGGACTCTTCTCTTCCCGGTCCTGGTTTCTGTTTCATGGTATTCATCCTCCTCTGGCCTCTTCATGAGCTCCTCCAGCTGCCACCCTGGCTGCTTCCCACTCTATGCCAGGGGTCAGGAGCCATGAAAGTCCATGAGTGACACCAGCCAGATGGGAGGCGATAGAGAGTGGTGGGGCATGTGGCTGACTGGGCCTCTGATGCCCCATGAGAAGCAGCAGCCCCTGCTCCACTCCAGGCCGTTTCTATGGAAAAGGAGCGCAGGCACCGTGTTCCTGAGCATCTCATTTTCCATGAGAAGTGGAAAACCTGACTTTTCATGTGATATGACATTTCCTAGTGTTTAAATGTTTGAGAAGTAATTAAAATTATTTCAAAACGCATTATGTAGACCGAATAAAATGTGTCTGAGACCTAGGGCTGGTCTCAGTTCTGGTCTGTCTCTGTCCCTTTCCACAATCTAACCTATCCTCCCAGCTTTAGTGGTTACACAAATTTCAATGTCTCTGAGCGTTAGATGGCCAGCCCTGGCCTGCACCCCAGATTTATCCTAGAATTCATTTGCACATGGGTGCCCATATACCTCCAATGCAAAGCTGAGCCCATCAACCTCCCAGATTTGGCAGACTATAGGATCTCATTAAGTGTGAGCTGTTTTTGTCTTTGTTCCACTAACAAAACTACTACTACTACTAACACTGCTACTGATACTCATGCTACAAAGAATAATCTCTTGTTCCTCTTTTGTTCCCTGTTTCTGTTACTCAACACCACTGCCCCATCAGGCAGCCAGGGAGAACCTGTGATCTTGGACTCTTCACTCCCCTTCCAGGCAGTTGGTGGATTGTGTTCATTCTTCCACAGCCTTCCAGAATGTGCTTCCAACTCTTCCTTCCGATTAACTAGAAACTCTCCTAGTTGCTGAACTTCTCGTGCGTTCTCAGCTATTGTCTCAGCCTCGAACTGCTAGCACCAGGCGCTGCCTCTCCATTTAAGATTTATTCATCACACTGTGGCTAGAGTCATCCCCTAAATTGCTATGCAGCTCTCATCACTCACCTCTGATGGATCCCACTGGCTGCCCCCGCGGTTCCTCAGCCATCCCTGCATGCCAGCTGTACCAGGCACTTGTATGCCTCTGCATTTGTGCTGGCTGTGTCCTCAGGCACATTTTCTTCCTTCATGCCTACTATGTTAATTCTGTTCATCCTCATCTCTGGTCAAATGCCACCTCTTCCATGAGGCTGTCACTTGCCTTCCCACCACCAACCCCAATGTTATTTGCCCCGTCCCTCCTCCGAACTCTCACAGCACTTGATCTAAGTCTCTTTTCATTTCATCCAGCTGTGTATTATGAAGTTTGCTTGACTCTTCCCCCTTCTCTCCATTAGCTCCTGGGTGGAGAGACACTGTCTTTGTCATCTGCATGTCTCCGAGAAACCCCTAGTGTGCTGCCTTACATATAGTAGACTCCCTAAAAACCTTTGTCAGTTGAATCAAAGTGTGTGTGTGTATAAGTTGAGAATGGCTGCATCTAAAGGGCTCAGGCCAAGGTATTAAAAATAAAAACAAAACTGCTTGGTTATTCAAAAGGATTTATCAGAAGCCCAAGAGGCTAAGTATCAAGCTAGTGAAAGGGTTTTTCTGCCTTTCCCCAGTTCCAAGGGTGCAGTTTTTAGAGGGTGGACGGTCGTGTTTGGTCTACTTGTCATCAGGCAAGGCCTCTTCCACAGTGCCCCATGGAAGCTTGGGTTCAGTGCCAGGGGCAGGGAGGAATGGGCAAGCCTCTTGGACACTGGGGCTTCAGCCACCCTGGCATATAGAGTCCCGCACTGTTTGTCTTGCCCAGAAGAACAAGCTGTACCCACCCATTCACAAGATGTCCTCTCTCACATCATTGGCAGGCCTGGGAATTTCCCACAGGCCATCTGGGTGTGTTCTGCCGTCCTGTCTCCCGAGTTTTTTGCAGCATTATTTTTTGTTAACCAGCTCTTAGAATAGCAACTGCTCTTCCATCAGGAATTGTATCCCGTTGACTTTCCTAATGCAAGAATCTACTCATTTCTTTTTTGTAAGTATTTTCCCCCTTCCTGCCTGCGTTGCACAGGCTTACTCAGTGAGAGCCCAAGTAGTATGAACTAACTCCTAGCTCTTACAGAACTGAGTTACTTATAAGATATGCATCTCCTGAATCCCCGGTGACCACTGTAAGTGCCTCGAATGGCAGCTGCTTTGATTGGACCTGTGCCGCTCTGAATGCTGCTTTTACTTTTGGGTCCTGCCTCCAACCCAGAACCACCTGTGGCCTTTAATCCCTGTTACTAGGAGAGAGGAGAAGCAATTAAACCCTGTCAATATATTCATTTATTAGCTGCCCTTTGAAGCTTTTTTGAAAGCATCTTACAAGCTATATCCCATCAGGTTGCTTAGGAACTTTTGCAGCCTCCTTCAACATTATCATTTTCATTTGAATCAACATTGGCAGCTTGACACCTCTGGACACCTGGCATGGCAGGGGGGACCACCTCCAAATACTGTCTTTCCGTGTCTGCACCTTCAACAAGATTTTCTCTGTAAATGCTGCTCCAAAACAATTTCTATAAACACAGCATTACTTTTGTCTTGTTCACAAATCAGATTTGGAAAGAAGTGCTTGGGGACTGTCATAAGTCTATTTAAAGATAGCTTGATTTAAATCAAAACAAAAACAAAACTTTTTATCCAAGACAATTTTCTTTCAATATGGGGAATTAGTTTCAATGTCTTTGAAATTGAGAACCACACGCCGGCCATGAAAAGTGAATTATCCTGTACTAGTCCTTGCTCAGGAAGTGATCAGAACATCTTTCCTGGCTATTTTGGGAAAGCAGATTTAGCCCAGCATATTTTGATAGGGACCCAGCAGTAAGGAAGTTTCCCAACTGATGGAAAGACGGAGAAGCTCTATGCACACATTGCTTAGCTGTGTGGCAGTGCTCATTTTAGTTTTTGGTCTATGGAGCAATGGAATCTCAGTCATTGAACCTACTTCAAAACAGTGGCGGTGGGGGGAACATCTTGAAGAAAAGCCTTTCATCTAGGGCTATGATATCTTCACTGCATAAAGAAAATTGGCCAACTTGGTTTTTTCTAGAGCCAGGACACAGACCTTTTCAGTATGTCACCTTTGCTGCTTCTTCACACAGATCTTCAAAAATAACGACTCTCTCTCCTCTCTGTGGTCTCGTCAGAGAGCGGGAATCCTGGCCAGCTGGTCAGGTCACTCAGAAAAATGGCACAGCTGTTTCTGAAAGTAGCCCCATTCAGAAGATGTCTGCTGCCCACAACTGCAGTGCTGGGGAAAGGCACACTGTTATAAAGAGCTTCTTTTCTTTAAAGAGGAAAGAAAAATACATGGTGTTTACAGAAGAGAAAACTGGACCCTCCTGCTTTCTTTTAGTGGCCATGTCTGAAATGGAAGTGGTAAAAGCCATAAATCCACACAGGCAATCGCACCTTTAAGGCATGATTCATACTGACTGTGCTGCCTGTGATGGAAAACCCAGCTAGTTAAGCAAGACCTGCCAGAAAGTCTTGCACAGCTCCTCTGCCATGGCTGATGCCTGCTGTCTTGTGACATGCTGGTTGTATGTGAATGAATGATTGACACTTTCTGTCTCTCTCACTCAGTTCATGACCAAGAACCCCACCATGCGCTTGGGCAGCCTGACTCAGGGAGGTGAGCACGCCATCTTGAGACATCCTTTTTTTAAGGAAATCGACTGGGCCCAGCTGAACCATCGCCAACTGGAACCACCTTTCAGACCCAGAATCGTAAGTGTCCCAGGCTGTCACAGAGATTTTCCTTTCTTCAGATGTCACAGCATTCCACCAAAGTCCATAGAACAGCTAGATAACCCCTGTGGGTGACAGACGAGAAATTCAGCTGGTCACTGCACAGGGCAGCCTCCCTTGGGGGGAACCTGGGCTCCTTGTCCATGGGACAACATGTCTTCATGTGCCCAGGTTAATTCTTATGAAGTTTCACCTCTCGTTTACCCAATCTCCAACTTCCCTTAACCTAAATTAAAATCTTGTAGGGTATAAGAGGCCTGAAACTTTGCAGGTTTCCCCAAAAGAGTTTGGCTAATTGAGAAAGTCATTGTTCTAGCCAATTTCCTCATGCTCCTTGGGGCACTTTTTATGCCTTTTCTAAGCCCCTGAGAAAGCAGAGAGGGTGTGAGATGTTGCTTACTTCACTGAGCCTGGCCTCTTGGCTTGGAGAGCCTGGGTCTGTAATAGCTGCTGCAGCGCAGAGCCCAGGCCAGGCTCCCTTTGACCAAAGAAATACTGGGAGCTCCAGGGGCTCCTCTCCAAGCTCCGCAGCTGAGGGGGTGGGCTTCCTGAGGGTGGTCCTGCTTGTGGTCTGAGAGCTGAGCTCATGCTCATCTGTGGGTCAAGAGCTCCACAGTGGGAAGGTAGAGAAGCCAGGCTAGCGATAGATCAAGAGTGATCAGGAGGCCTGGCATGGTGGCTCACGCCTATAATCCCAGCACTTTGGGAGACCGAGGCAGGCGGATCACTTGAGGTCAGGAGTTTGAGACTAGCCTGGCCAACATGGCAAAACCCCGTCTCTACTAAAAATACAAAAAAAAAAAAAGAAAGAAAAATGCCTGGTGTGGTGATGCATGCCTCTAATCGCGGCTACTCAGGAAACTGAGGTAGAAGGATTGCTTGAACCTAGGAGGTGGAGATTGCAGTGAGCTGAGATTGCGTCATGCACTCCAGCCTGGGTAACTGAGTGAGACTTTGTCTCAAAAAAAAAAGAGTGATAAAGAAATATCATTGATCCAAGTAAGAGCAGTGAAATGTGTAATACTCACTTAGAAATGATCTTTGCAGCATTTGTTTATACAAATATAAAATACTCAACTTTTAAAAACATAAAGTGCACTTAATCACTAACAGCCTACTAGGCTGTTGGATGCCAGGCACCCAGAGGTAAAGCCGTTCCTTCAATGGTCAGCCCCCTGCCAGCTCCCCTGGGATTAGGGAGAGCATGGCCTTCAGAGACTGGAGCCTGTAGTCCTGACTGCACAGCTGGTCCAGCAGGGCGTAATGCATCTACCTAAAGAGTAAAATGACCGACAGTTATTCCCTAAGCTCAGCACTTCCAAGAAGCCTTTTGGGAAGATCTCTTCAAATGTATAGAACTCTGTGCAAACAATAGGTAGGACAAATGTGAACCTACCAACCTCTGTTGACAAATACAGCTGCACACCCCTCAGCGAGGCCTGCTGGGAAATGCCACCTTGGTGAAATGAGAATAAAGGGTGAGTGAGCCAGCTGCTTTTGGATGACCAAATTAATCTTTAGCCTCCTATTAAGACAGGCCTGCTCAGCAAGATTTTCATGGAATTAGTGAATTGGTGGTTGCCAAATGCCATAATAATGCACCATGCAGTAGACTTGCTGTAAAGCATGGTTTAATCATAACAATAAGTGTAAATAATGCTACTGAACAAGCTACAGAGCACTCCTCTGAACTCACTGGAATGGGCTATGTCCCATGCAAGATGAGTAAGCCTCAAGCGCATAAAATCTGACCCTTGTTTCCCTTTTTTTGGCAGAAATCCCGAGAAGATGTCAGTAATTTTGACCCTGACTTCATAAAGGAAGAGCCAGTTTTAACTCCAATTGATGAGGGACATCTTCCAATGATTAACCAGGATGAGTTTAGAAACTTTTCCTACGTGTCTTCAGAATTGCAACCGTAGCCTTATGGGGAGTGAGAGAGAGGGCACAAGAACCCGAAGGGTATAGAGATTTTCCAGGAATTTCCTCTATGGAACCTTCCCAGCATCAGCCTTAGAACAAGAACCTTACCTTCAAGGAGCAAGTGGAGAACTCTGTGAAGGATGGAACTTCAAGATATCAACTATTTCGAGTCCAGAGGGAGCCATGGCAGTAGAAATCGTTGATACTGAAATGAGATTTTATGAAGTATACTGCTCCACCTATGAGCGTCTGTGGCTATGGGCTTGGGATGTTAACAGGAGCCAAAAGGAGGGAAAGTGTGAAGAATAAAGTAGATCTGAGAAATTCTGAGCCAATCAGGCTTCTTAATTCAAGACACAAACCAAGACTTTCTGTCAACTGTGCTGTGCTCTTCTTTAAGCCAATGAACCCCAATTCCTGGCAGTCTACAAGAAGTCTCTTAATGCTAATGAAGAATTTAAAGGTCTTTTTAAGGAAATGAAGGGCTTTCCAAATAGAATGATTTACTCTGAAGAAAGAAAAAATGGTATCTCTGAAACTCACAACCTAAAGCCCAATCTTGAAAATATGTTGTGCACCAAGACAACTGCTTCGGCTTCTTCTCTTATCCTTACTTTCTTTAATAGATATTTATTAAAGTGTCCAGTGAAAAGGTGCCACAATACCCAGTATTGTAAACAACAGGTTTGCATTCATTAAGCTTTCGTTCATTCTGGAGTCTACTAATTTACCTGAATGGTGTTTGCATTCTGTGAAATGCCTCTCCACATTGCATATGTCACACTTTGGTCTGCACATAACTCTGTTTTCACAAGAAGGGTCACTGCCACAGCAGCACAGTCAGCGGCGAATTACAGGTGCCTGCTGCCTGCCTACCTGGGGAATCTGATCATGTTTGTATCACTGTGTGCTCATCACTGAAGAATTGCAGGCCACTCATGTCAGTGACCAGACTTATGGCTTATAAACATTAGCAGTTTATTTATGTTTTAAGATGCAAAGATGTGTGTTTGATATTCACTTTAATAATTAGAAATGGATCTTGTAAACAGGGCATATATCAAAGATGACCTTATAATATGTACCCGAATATACAGTTCAAGAATTTTGTCTGACTGGAAATAAATGCATTTTGTAGCAAAAGGCAGTTTTTTTACTAGAATGATTTGTCTCCTTCCCACTAAGACAGTAGACTTCCAATCAAAATAAAACCTCGAGCAGAATGGGTAGAACTCAACTCACAGAAAATTCCTGAGCGGAGAGATTGATGTAAGCTTCTGTGATTCTCTGAAGTAGATGTGGCCTGTCTCTTACCAAAACTTCTGTCCTGAATGAGGGTGATGACTGCTAGACATAGCTGTAACAGACCAACCTTCAAGATCTCAGGGGCTAGACATCATAAATGTTTATTTCTCATTCACATAAAGTAGCATGTAAGTTCAGCAATCCTCCTCCATCTTGTAACTACACCATCTGGAAAATGTAGCTTTCCAAAGTCTCCAGAGCAAGGAAGAGACATGGAGGGGGCACCAGCTGCCTGCCTACCTCTCCTAGGAGGGACACGCCTCGCTTCTTCTCACACTGACTGACTAAAACATGGCTTCCCTCTAACTACAGATGGGAAGGGGGAATTACAGAACAGCTGAGGAGTAGCTGGCTAGTACCGACAGTCTCTTCTCTGTCATAGGTTCTTTTTTTGCATTCCAATGTGAACACTTACTTTTGAATGAAGAAAGTAGCTAGGAGTTTCCCTTTCCGTTTGTGTAGCACTTAGCACTCATAGTCATCACTCTCACCCACATCATGCCACTAGATCTTCATGACATGCCCACTATTCCCACTGATGATAGTGTGAGTACTGCAGTACATACTACAAATGCGAAGAAAGGCTCAGAGAAGTTGAGTTCATTGGTTTCCCAAAGGGTTTGGGCTTGATAAAGAGTAGATCCAGGTCTAGGGTCTAAATCTTTGATGCTCTAGTCTGGGAAAGGGAGAGATCATTCTGACTTTGGGACTTTTTTGGCCTTCATAGCTCCTCTACTTTGGCTCCTCTATTGCTCTATGGGATTGATTAGCTTTTTGGTATGGTTAACTCCACTCTGGCAAAGAACCACGAAAAATAAAGCACGTCTCCTGTTTCATTCACAAAACTCATTATCATAGCCACACAGAGCCAAAACACTGTCTTTGGTAAGTCTGTGATCACTCAGCAACTTCCTTCTTCATAATTGATTCTCAAGCCCACTACCTGGGTTCCCCAGTTGAGTTGAGTCCATTCTTTTGAGGCTATTCGTTCCATGCCTATCAGGTTATTCAACAGCTAATGTTTATATCTGAGAAGAGAGAAGATATACAGGATATTTACCTAAAGCTCAAATGAGTCTTCAATTCCTGGTTATAATTCTACTTCACATCTTTCTTCCGTTCTGCTAGACCTGGCATCCACTTCCAAGGGATCACAAGGCTGTCTTGCCCACACTTTCTGACGAAGGCTGGCATGGAATGGGTAGTGAGCCTTTCAGGCAGCTGGGCCAGAGTCCACTGGGGCTGCTGGCTTCCCTCAGCACAGTGGGCAGCATGGAGGTCAAGACGAGGTCACACTGGGAACTTTCACTCCCTCAGGTCCATCTTAAGACATCCTCAGGCCTTATCATCCCACTGTCCTTCCCAGCCAGTCCTCATCCATTTGCTCCTACTCTCCCAAACTATTCCACACTGACCTAACTGAATTAGACACATGGTCTTGAGTGTTTGAAAGGACAATAACTTCAAGCCTTTGCTTTGGGATGTGGATCTGCCTTTGACTGCAAAAGGTGCTTTCACTTAATGGCTAACATGTTGCATGTATATGATATGTGAAGCCCTGTTCTAAATACTTTAAATGTATTTACTTATTCAGTAGCCCCCATGAGGTGGGTACTCTCAGTTTCATTGTACATATGGGAGAAAGTGAAGTACAAAGAGATTAAGTCATTTGTCTAAAGTCACACAACTAAAGCAGAATTTGGATCAAGCAATTTAACTCCAGGGTCCCTACTTTTATCCCAGTTCAGTGAGGTTTTTCTATGAGAGCAAATTCTATTTTTCCACCTTTGTGGGGTTGGCAGGAAGCACCAAGATAAACTGCCAGCTGGGCAGGACAATATTAGTCTTCCTATGGGTAGAACAGTTTATCAGCAGTGGGACTGTATGATTTGCATATCAAGGGGCTGGAGCTGCTAACCCCACTTCTTCGAACTGGGGCAGGCCAGGGTGATGCAATGGGGACTTCAACCTCCCTGAGGTAGGGGAAGAGGAAATAGTCTAGTTTGTTCTGAATCCCGTGAGTTCCATCTGAACCCTTAGGGTCACTCCTGAGCCTTGGTGGAGTTTCCAGTCCTTTCTCCCTCCTAGAGGAGCCACTTCATGTTTTAGTAACTCTTCATCACCCACCCCGCCGGCTCATGAAGCAGCGTCAAGAAGAAGGTGCGCAGCCCGGAACCTACCTTGGCAGCTGCATGTTTACAGCTATGGAGCTGAGCTGGTGTAACTTGTTAGCAAAGAAAAGAGCAAAAATAGGCCAGGCACGGTGGCTCACACCTGTAATCTCAGTACTTTGGGAGGCTGAGTTAGGTGGATCACTTGAGGTCGGGAGCTCAAGACCAGCCTGGCCAACGTGGTGAAACCCCATCTCTACTAAAAAATAACAAAAGTTAGCCGGGCGTGGTGGTGGGTGCCTGTAATCCCAACTACTCAGGAGGCTGAGGCAGGAGAATAGTTTGAACCCTGGAGGTGGAGGCTGCAGTGTGAGCTGAGATTGCACCACTGCACTCCAGCCTGGGCGACAGAGGGAGACCCTGTCTCAAAAAAATAAAAGCAAAAATAAAAGCATCCCATTTATCATTTATTGATCTTAATCGAATCCTGACATAAGATGATCTGCCCGCCTCTGCTTCCCTAAGTGCTGGGATTACAGGCATGAGCCACCACACCCCGGATCTTAATTGGGTGCAGATTGCCTTGAAAATATTCCAGCCACAGATCTGATCATTTCACATGCCAACATGATAAAGCTGTTAATTGTTCCCAGGTTTGGTCATCCTGGTTGCTTAATCTAGCAATGTTGACTTAAAATGACTAGACAGCCCACAGTGATTGCCCCTGGCTCAGGGTCACACTGGGCCCTGTAACTTCTCATTTTACGTCATCCAAGGATAAGACTCCAGTACAACTGTAGCAGATGTTTGCGATGAAAATGAGCCCTTTGCTGAGATGTTCCTCTGAATTGAGTTGGCCAAAGCTGGCCAGAGTGCAGCTGTAAAGGGAGCTTTGTAGTCTCCTTCTGTTCCTGTGTTGAATTGGAACCAAGGCTAAGGGAACCACCCTGGGCTTTATCCCATCCCTGCCTCTTTACCTCCATTGCCCTGCCAACTGTTCTTTCCCTCCTCCTGCTTCCTGACTCTTTACTCCCCAGTGGAGTAAGTCAGTTCTGCACTCTCTCTCCCTGCACCACTTGATTCTTAGAGCCCAATTGTTATATAGCCAGTTTTCTGACCATGAAGATGGCATACAATTTTGATTTGCATATTTATTTTATAGGCTCTTTTAGAGCCTAGAAATGGCAGTCACTTCCCGTGTGTTTCTGCGTCTTTGGCATCACCCTGTGTCAGTAGCACTGAGTGCCTAGGTGAGCCACCCTACCCTATGCTGCCCATGCCATCTAGGGGGCAAGATGTCAAATGGGTAAGAGCCCTGGCTGGTAAGAGTAGTGGGCAGCCCTGGGGGCTGAATCCACACTTACTGAATGTTCTTGAGAAAAGGTAGTTCTTTCTCCATTTCAGCTTTCTCATTTGTGAAAGGGAGTGAGAATAGCGCCTGCCTGCCTTCTGTTAATACTGCAGGGATTAACTGTGATAATGTATGTCAAGCATTCGCTACAGGACTGGGACGCAGAAATGCTCAATCGATGTTGGCTATTATTATCATCAGCTCTCCCACAGAGGGCTAAGGGAGGGTTGCTTGTGATGTCCATCTGAAAGTGGACAGAGTGGGACACTCGTGCTCTCCATGATGCCCATTCCTTTGGATGCCGACGCCGTGCCACTCCAATTTGGAGGGATTTCACTTTTCTAACTGGTTGCAGAACCTCCTCAGGAGACCTTATTCTTCTCCTAGGATGTTTTGAGTCCATCCTGCCCCAACTGGCATACAGGATCAGTCTTAAGTTTGAGATTCTGCTGCTTTGACCGAATAACACAGGGACCACACCCATCATCAGTACCTGCTGGGCCCCCTCTGGTTACTCATCATGCCTGTGGGCCAGTTCAGAAAAGACAGGACATGTGTCAAGATGTTCAGTAGGGTCTGGCATGCCCAAGAATTTGAAGCCAATAGTAGAACCAAGAACCAAAGGCGTTTTCTTCCTAGATTAAGGTATCTGTGAAGAAGATTTCTAGTAAAACAAGAGTCTCCATAGTCCTGTGTATTCTTACTGGAAAAGGCCTCAGTACTCCTATCCCCTTGCAACAGCCCTTCCAGATCGCTCAGGGCTGCCTTTCTCATGCCACCAAGGCAGTTCTGACCCCACAGAGGCGTCATTCTTCCAAGGCCTTAGACCACAGTTAGAAGAATTTAGGCTAGACAAAGTGAAGATTGTGTAGGTACCAAGTGTGGTCAGACATGCAAGTGGATTGCAGAGGGTGAGACAGGAATCTTCTTTGGATACATTTCAAATTAGAAACCAGGATAGTCTAGTAGTCATTTGACCTGACAGAGCCAGAAATAAGTTAGATGACCTCTTGAGTTCTTATAGCCTTGTACTTGTGGCTAAAAGTGAACAGGGGGATATGGTCAGTTAGTCTCCCTGATAGACGCCAACCCACACTACTCCCACCATATAGAAAACCTCTGTCACTCAAATTGTCTCCCTGTCCATCTCTGTACAACCTCCATGCCCTAGCATACCTATGTGCCTTCTCTGCATGCTCTCTCAATCCCAGGATTCCCTTCAGGCTCACATAGATCACTTGTCCCTCAAGTCACATACTTGACAATATCTCATACCTGATTGCCCTTCACATTTCTCATGCTTATTCATACATGGAAAACAGGAGAGCTTTCTAAAGTTAAAATCAGCACAAGAAGTTCACAAGAAATATAAGCCCCCTTCTGATAACAGAGGATATGTGGATGAAAGAGAAAGCAGGATTCCTCAACCCCGTTCTTTTTTTTTCTCAAAGAGAATGATTTTTGAGATGAAACAAGTACAATACTCACTGATAAAAATGAATTGTAGCCCAAAGTAGATAAAGGGATTATACAAAGCATTCAATGAGAATAGGCAGAATTGCAGAACAATTATTGAAGCAGTAATTTATGAGCACTGGAAGTGGAGTTGATCATTAGGGCTGTGCAGGGGTTTGTAAAGAACAGGTCTTATAGTCGAATCTCATTTCCTTCTCTGATGGTTCCTGGACTGGTCGATCAAGGATAGGTGAACGTTTTTGCATAGCTGAACTTCAATGACATACATGACAAAGTCTCACCCCATTTACTTGTGGCAAAGCTGTATTCAAGACACAATGATACCGAAAATGTGGCGATTAATAGATTAAGTGTCAGTCTGGAATAGTTTTTCTGCAACCTTGCATAACCCCTGTTCCCATTGGATTAACAGACAAATTTCAAGTATTACATTAATCCTATTTGAGATTTCATACCATCAACATTATGACTAAACACAAAAATCAAACAGTGGGACGAAGGGCTACTTTGTTTTCAGACTACTCGTGCCCTCCCAGAAGATTCTGATATAGAAGAGCACGTGAGTTTAGAGAGTCAGTCATTCATTAAACTAATATTTATTGAGCACCTATTATATTTCAGGCATATTGTGGTTGCTGGAAAAACTAGAGTGAAAAAGACAGCCAAAGATCCCTGCATTCATGGAATTTACATTCTAATCAAGACATGTTATATTGTTTACCCAAATTAACCAAGTGGTAAGACAGCCCTGTGGTCTGTCTTCTTCATAACTGTATCCGTGTCACCTGGCATATTGTAGGTGCTTAAGACATATATGTTGTTGAATGATAAAATCAGAGCTGGGTGTCACACACGCACTTTTTGACTCCAAAGATAACACTCTTTCATAGCTGTATGCCAGAACAAATTGAAGAACTAAACTGTACTTGGGTCTGAAAAAGCTCATTATATCGGGATGAGATGGAGACAATAAGTCTTGACAGCATGAGTGAAAATTAGGCAGAGGCAAAGAGAATAAATTCAATATAGTTATTCATCTGACAAATATTAGGATTTATCAGACCTTTTTCCAAGTGATAGAGCCAGAACAATGAGCAAGGAAGTCATAGCGCCTACCATTCTGGAGCTTAGAATCTAGCAAATACACAACGGTGCTGTGGCTGCCAAAAAAATATAAAAGGCAATCTTAGCCTCAAGGATTATGAGTGTGATGTCTCAGATATGGGGAAGGATGAGCTCCACTGAGCTTTGCCATGGTTAGGCTATGCATAGAAAACTGAACTCAGCTCTAGATACCACCACAGAGAGATACAAAGCTGGATCATGTTCAGAGGAGAGTGAACTGAGTGATGAAGGGAGCAGAAACATGTAGCACAGCAAGTGAGGAGGTAATGGGTGAGTCTCTGGAGAAAAGGCAAGTGGGCAGCATAACCACCTTCAAATATGTGAAAAGCTAATGTGATGGTTAGCATTTTTGCTTCCCAACTATTTCCAGCTCTCTGCCTCCTGAGCACAGACAGGTGAGGTCATATGAATAATTCTAGCTAACAAGTCCAGCGCAGAATGTTATATACTACTTGCAAGCCAGAACATTTCAGTGCTGGTGAGACACTCTTTTTCTTCCAGTGAATGGCAATGATGAGAGGTGGTGGCTGGGCTCTGACAGCCTGGGCCCCTGAGTGATTAACATGAATAGGACCCTTAGCTTACCCTCAATGGACATTTTGAATGAGCAAGAAATACTAGTTGCTGTTATGGTTTTTATTACTGCTGTTTCATGCCACTGAGATTATGATCGGTGTTTGTCCCTGCAGCATAAACCTAACCTATCCTGACTGATATGTGTGCCATGTATGGAGGGACTAGTCTGGCAACATATGGCTCCCAGGGTTAGAACTAGGAGCACCTCAGGCTGCAGCAGGAGTTACTGAATTTGTTATGGAATAGCATAAATATGAACTTTTCCACCAAGGTCCCTAAATATGTAATAGACTTCCTTCGGAGGGAAGATCACTGGACATCTTCAGTCTACAACCCTCGGTGGGGATGATGGACCTGGACCTGAGGGCTCTCCCAACCCTGAGAGGCTGGCGCACCACCGTGTGGAATGGGCTTAGCAAGCACACTATTATTGTGGTGTTTGCCCTAGGGGGCCCACTGGGGCAGTCCTGAGTTGGCTCACCATCATGTTTCCACTGGCCACATGCCCAGGCCCCTGCTGCTGTCACTGTACCACACAGTCATGAATCTGTGCACAGCATTGCTAGGGGCTCGGCAGGGTGTACAAAAGGCACAGCAGCTCAGATGGCAACAAGATCAAACGAATGGCAAGGGTTCTCTTGGCCCACTTTCATGTAGAATGATAAGTAGTCCTCTGGGGCTCCTGCTTGCATCATTAGCATCCTGGAGGCATTAGGAAGCCTCTGAAGTTCACCCTACTGATTTGTCCCTCATTATCCTTATTCTGCCTTCTAGGAACTAGAGCTAAGCACCTTTCTTAACAATGCAGAATGCCAGTGTAAAGATCTGCTCTGGGGAGGTGTGTGTTCAGAGAAAGCCCTGGTAGGGGAATGACAGAAAACATGGTTTTAGCATCAAAGACCAGGTTTGAGCACTTGCCCCCTTTTCCAGTTGTTGGCTGGAGCTAGATCACACTGGCTTATGAGAGCTGATTGTACACATCTCTTTCAAGTTAGTGCTTGGAGAGCTCACAATGGTAGCTTAAAATTGGTTATTGGTTATTGTGGAAATATTTACACCATGGAAATTGGTAAGTGCTAAAAGTTAGGACTTTTTTTTTTTTTTTTTTGAGACTGGATCTCACTGGGTTGCCTAGGCTGGAGTGCAGTCGTGTGAGCCTAGCTCAGTGTAGCCTCAAAGTCCCGGATTTCCTACTCAAATGATCCTCCCACCACAGCCTCCTGAGTAGCTGGGACTACAGGCTCCTGCATTATGCCCAGCTAATTTTTTTTTTCAACTTTTGTAGAGGTAAGTTATTGCTATCAACTTAGGCTGGTCTTGAACTCTTAGCCTCAAGCGGTCCTTCTTACCTGGGCCTCCCAAAGTGCTGGGATTACAGGCATGAGCCACTGCAGCTGGCCACGCCTTTTATTAGTTTTATTATTTAGACAGCTTGCCAGCACAACCTTGCAAATAGGGAGATAGTGAGAAAATCATGGTCTTTGGAACCAGGCAGGACCAAGTTCACCCTGACTCTGCTCAGCTGTTGTCATTGAAGGGGATATTTTTTGGAGATACTGAAACTTCTGTGAACCTTAGTTTCCTTGTCTGTAAAAGTAAGAAATTTTAGTTTCCTTGTCTGTAAATTAATAACTAAAACCAAAATATTAACTACCTCAAAGGGTAGTGTGAGGACCAAATGAGGTGATGTCCGCAGATTGCTAACTAAATTAAGCTCCTTCCCTTGGGGCACATAGAGAACAACTTCCAGGGAGAAAAAGAAAACACGCCTGAATTGCAGCTTTTTGCTTTTAGCTGTGGAAAATATTCCCAGAAGCTTCACAGCCTCGCATCCTCATACGCTATTGGCCAGTTTAGTGTCACATGACCATCCCTAACGCCAATCACTTGGCAAGGGAAAAATGAGAGCCAAGCCACAGCTCCTAAGGGAGCCCTGGAGCCCCTGTTGGCATTAGTGGGATTTTTAAAGCCCCCTAGGTGGTTCCAGTGCGCAGTCAGAATACCAAACCAATGGCTGAGAGTCGAAGTCTCGGACAAAACCTTAGTCCCCGGGGGCTGGAGAGAGGTTCATTCTCTCCTGAAGGACAAGGATAGAGAACCAAGTCAGGGTTCCGGGAGTGTGGGGTCGGGGAGGAGGAAGGATCGCTGTTTACCAGGTAATGGAAAGTGCAGACTCAGTCTCCATTCCCAGCTACTGGACAATCGTGGGGCAAAGAGCTCAGTGGGAAAAATCAAAGGCATTAAAAATGGTTATTCTTAGAGATAAGGTGTATAACTGTTGGAAAGCAGAAATAAAGTATTGAATTAAGCTTTGAGAAATGGTTCTATGATAAGGGGTGGGAGGGAGAGAGTTTAAAAAGCTTTTGCAACTTATCTGAGAGGGTAAGACATGGCCAGCAGTACTTACTGAAGAGGACTGTTTGCCCTGTCCGTTCTGAAGCTCCTGTTACAGCCATGAGTTAAGCCCTGTGAACACCACATGTGCTTATTGTAGACAAACCCTGCCACAAAGCCACAGGCACAGCACACTTCTCTGTTAGGTCTGTATCTCTTAGAATATTAGGACCCTAACTGGGATTCTAGCAGCTTACTTCCCGAGGCTCAGAGCTGCCTCCTGGATTCGGAGAACCTGTCAACACCATCTGCTGAGTATATAATGTGGACTGTGAGAAGTACGGACTTGGAATCAGGAGACATGGATTTGAAACTTGATGCATTCATCCTGGGCTGGCTGTTAAACACTCCCAATCCTTGTTCTCTACCTCTATTAAATGACAATACTAATAACCATACCCATCTCATAAGATTGTGATGAAGATAAAAAAGGATAAGTTGGCTGGGTGCATTGGTTCACACTCCTTTTAATCCCAGCACTTTGGGAGGCCCAGGGAGAAAATCGTGTTAGGCCAAGAATTTGACATCAGCCTAGTCAACACAGCGAAACCTCATCTCTTCAGAAAATAGAAAAATTGGTCAGGTATGGTGGTGTGCGCCTGTAGTACTAGCTACTTGGGAGGCTGAGGTGGGAGGATCACTTAAGCCCAGGATTTTGAGGCTGCAGTGAGCTATGATAGCACCATTGCACTCCAGCCTGGACGGCAGGGCAAGGCTGTTTCTTCAAAAAAAAAAGAGAGAGAGAGAATAACTTGTGAACTGTTAATTCTTAATACAAATTATATTTGGTTGAGAGATCAGTGTATCAGTATTTCCCCATCTAAAGTTCCCATAGCCATCAGTCAAGGAAGGGAGGAGAAGAAGCACTTTCCAGTTCATCCCGGAGCAGGTGGAGTTCAGACCCTGCTTCTAAGAGCAGGCCCCCATCTCTTCACTCCCCCTGCTTTATTCCCCAGTCACCCTCACCCTCATTTGATTCCATTTGCCAGGAAGGGATGAGGAAAACGGAACCAAGGATTTGTATTGTTTGTGTTTCCCACCACAGTCTGTCTCAGAGGCAGAACATGAGAAGTCCAGAATTTCTCCCTGGTCGTCTCTGCACAGCCCCCGGTGCCACCTGTAAAGATTTCCATTCCAAGTGAAAGCCACTGCACTTCAAAAGCAGCAGAGATGGGTTCTCCTTCATGTTCCCTGTATGTGAGGGAGAGAACCAAACACCAGGGTCAAACAGAGACACTTCCAAACCTGTGCCTTATTTCTGGGGAAAAAAAAAAAAAAAAAACACTGATTCAGCCTGGGACATGGTAGCTTTCTGTCTCAGAAAGCTGGGCAGGACCAGAGAAAGTGGCTTTGTGAAATGTAGGGACAAAGCTAGCTCAGGGCTCTGCTCTGTCTCAGCTGACCATCCTTCAGGGGAATCAGGGCAGGCCTTCCCCTCCCAGCTGACTTGGAGCCACACAGGGGCTTCCACGTGATTCCATGGCCAGTGTGACAAACACATGGCCTTGGCTGAGGAAGCACAGGTTCTGTGGGGATGACTGGATCCCAGGTCCCAGGAGAGATAGTGAGACATGTTGGAAACACTGTTTCTGGAATCTTGTGCTTGACTGCTCAGGAATGTGTGGTCTGGGTAACTTTCTGGTTTGACTTACAGGAAAGTCTGATGGGGGCAGAGCGGGAATGTTGTAACAGCCCTAGATCACCTTGGAAAAATACTGTTCGCCTGCCAGCCCGGAACTGCCATTCCAGGAAGCAGCTGCTGGTGAATCAGCAGCCTCCCCTTTCCTTGTGGCTCCAGGAAGCACGTCTAGGGCCTCCCCCACCTCCTCTCCAGGAAGGGAAATGCCCACTAGCCATATACAGGCTCTTCTGGAAGGGACTAGAGATGGGGACTCCATGGCAGATTCTCCATTCTGCCCCACCCCCTGCCCCGCAACACACAAAGGGAGTTGGAAAAGGGATGAGAGACCCCTAAGCCTCAGACTCAGGCTTCTGATGTAGAAAATCATCCATCGTTTCTAAGTCTCTTGTCTGGAGTTCACAACAATAAAACTAGGTAGAAATCTCGACACGCTGGTTGGCACGGGTTACATTGGCCTCAACATAATGTCTGTCTCTTACCTGCAGAGCCAGCCTGGGGCTGAGAAGCTCACAGGAGGTTGTCGGTTGGCTCTGGTCAGGTGGCTGTTTGGGTATGAGGGCCATTTGTACTCAAGGTCAAGGAGCAGCCTCAGTTGGCCATTAGGCAGCTGGAAGAGTCTTGGGAAAACATAGGGGGACCATAACGCCAGCTGTCCATTCCCTCCATGGGCCCTCTGGTGCCTCCGCCTGGGTGGAGAGTCTCTGCTTTCTGCCTTTCCATTGGCCAATCTCTGGCCTCCTCCTGAGGTTGCTGCTGTCCCTGGAACAACTTCGGGCTGGTGGACACAGCAGTTATGCCTCAATTTCCCTATAGCTACCTGGAGCTAATTAAACAGTGGATGGATTTGGAGAGGTGGATCATTTCAGATTCGCTCCTGGATTGTCACCCCCACTTGAGAGAGAGCTAAATCTTCTTTCTTCTTTCTCTCTTTTGCTCTTTTTCTGTGTGTATGTGTGTGTGTCTGACTCACCTCTGTGTGGTTACATTTAAACACCAGTTTAGATCCCAATGACCCACATTTAGCCTTAGTGACTCTGAAAGCAAGTCCATGCTCACTGATGACTCGGGAGAACTGGGGCCTTGAAAGAAGAGCTGAGTCAATGAATGTGAGCTGTGGAGTTTTTACCACTCCCCCTCTCCCAATCCTTTTGTAATGTACCCACTCCCTTAGCTTTCTCTGAGCATCAGTGTCCTTGGCCTTCCAGGGCTTGTGTGAGTACATGGAGGAATCAAGGGAGAGGTGGGTGAAATCACCACAACCACCCTCCTCCACTCTTCATCCTCCAGGCCTTTAGGACAGGTGCCCCCAGGCTCCATGGGAGGCAGGCAGCTGTGCAGGCTGCAGCAATGTGAACAGGGAAGCCAAGAGGAGGGTGTTGGGACAAGAGCCAGCTCTAAGCAACCTCCTACAGGTGATGGTTTTGGCTTCACCTGTTGGCCAGAGCCCTCCAGCAGAGAGGGGGACTTTATATGCTACTGTGAAACTTCCAGATAAACCCGAAGTCAGGGTAGATGAAGGTAGAGGGAAGAGAAGGACCTCCCAGGGACCAGCCCCTGGAGCTCATTGCCTCCCCTGAGAAACAATGTCACCCTCATTCCTCTCCTTTCTCTGCCTGACTTTGCTCAGTTTCCATTCACTGCCTCTGTTACTTTTGGTTGTTTATGGTTAAGCCCAGTGGTTCTCATCAGCCACACCTGGAAACTTGCTGGAAGTATAAATTCTCAGACCCCATCCCAGGCCTACTGAATCAGCAACCCTGGGATGGGGCCAGCAGATCTGTGTTTTAACTAGCCCACCAGCTGATTCTAATGCCTGCTCAAGTCTGGGAACCCCTGGCCTCACCTCTCTCCCCAGTTAGGCTACCGCCTCCTGGAAAGTACTGACTTGAGAGGGCTTAGTGTAGTCCTGGGCACCCAAGGACTCAGCTCTGCACAGAAACTGTACCAGGAAAGTAGAAAGAAGATTCAAGGAGGCAGTCTGGTCATGATCAGAGTTCGAACCGAAGGCTTAGGACCTGGGTTCCAGTTGGGTGACCTTGGCCAAGTCACTTCTCAGACTCCCCGGTTCCTCCTCAGTAAAGTAGATGGAAGAACTGGGTCTCTGGGATTTGCGAAGTTCTCACGTCTAGAAATCTGGATCCGGCCAGGGCCTGGCTCATGATTCCCCTCCTGCGTGTGCTGACTCTGCCCAGCCCCCGTGGAAGAGTCAGCATGCAAGGGAGGAATAAAGAGGCAGGCCCTGTGCTTTTCCTGGTCCTCGGGCAGTTACTGTTTGTGAATGTGCGATATGGAGAGGGAGAGAGAGATCTGAATCTAGAAATGAATTAGAAACATATGAGGAGAAGCCAGAGCCTGCAACAGTAATGGAGCCCATCCTTTTGAATGTTTGCCCCTGGCAGGTTGAAGGCTGAGTCCCTCTGTCAGGAGCTCAGTTGAGCTGGGAGAGGGAGCTGCCAGGTGTCACAATAGTCAATTAAGGCAACAAGCCCAAAACAAAAGAATCAAGCTTTCAATCATGTCCTGCAATGGTATAAGCAAGTATCTGAAACCAGAGAAAGCGTGGCCTCTCCCTGTTCCATTTCCCCCGTGGAACACACAGGGGCCCAGGGTCAAGTAGGTCAGTGGGAATGTGGGGTTGGGGTGGTCTCACTGCTGACAGGGCACTGAACAAAAGGCTCTGGAAGTTGTATGGACTCTGGGGCCAAGAGCAAGGGAGGGGGAAGGCTAGGAGTGGAAGTACTAGGTTCTGAGTCATTGTGGGGAAAAGTGACTTCAAGGTTTCTCTCCCTTCCCTGCCCCACCCAAAGGAGGCCTCAGCAGAGGCGCCTAAAGAACACCTCTCCGCAAGGCTTCTAATGAACCCAGGAATGAAGGCTCAGGGGCTAGGAATGCAAATATGTGATGACTATGACCAGCCAGAGAGACCTGAGACCTTGAGAGCTCCCTCCAGAGACTGCCACGTATGGGCTGCGCCCCAAGTCTGGTGTAGGGGCCAGCTTTCCCTGAGCTTATGGTCAGGCCTGAAAAAACACACACAAGTTTTTCACCAGGAGGCCCAGGGAGATACTATGTGGCCTCTTCTCCCACCTACCTCTTCTGAATCACCCTTTCCAGCTGTCAGGCAAGTATCAGGGCACCTACCTCTGCACAGAAGGGCAATGACTTTCTGCAGGTGGAAATCACTTTTCATCCAAATGTCTAGGCTCAAAGCTCTTGGTTCCTGCATTTTAAGCTATGGGTATCTCTGGGAAACAATAGAGAGGACTAAGTACAAACACCCATCGAGTCTTCACATTATTGGCATGTGTAAGATTCTGTTAGGTCAAGTGGCACCCTCCTTACCCTTTTTCTGAGGATGACCATGTGTTAATTGCTACAGATCAGAACTGTCTTCCTGAAAGTTGTCCAGGGCTGTGGGAAAAAAATTGAATATTTCAGTGCAAGTTCTATTGACACTAAAGCTAACACTGAATCACTCACTTATCCCAGCCTATCTTTTTTATTTTTTATTTTTTAATTTTTTTAGACAGCGTCTTACCCTGTCACCCAGGGTTGATGGAGTGGCATGATCTTGACTCACTGAAACCTCTGCCTCCTGGGTTCAAGCAATTCTCCCACCTCAGCCTCCCGAGTAGCTGGGACTACAGGCACACACCACCACATCCGGCTAATTTTTGTATTTTTTGGTAGAGACAGGGTTTCACCATGTTGGCCAGGCTGGCCTTGAACTCCTAACCTCAAGTGATCCGCCACCTCAACCTCCCAAGGTGCTGGATTATAGGCAGGAGCCACTGTGCCTGGCCTAGCCTATACTATTTTCTTTATATTATGTACTTATATGTCCTGTCTTTTGTATCAGATGGTAAGCTTCCTGAGGACAAAGATGATGTCTTACATGTGTGTATGGCACCCAGAGTATTTTGCTGTCAAATACGTACTGCTCAGATAAGCTTTCAGGATATAGAACCTCAGATACCCACAAAACTGTCTCTCCTAGTGTTGTCTGGAAATAAGTCTTGCGTTTATTTACTTTTATATATAACTGTGTCTTATCTTCCCAGGAAGATTGGAAGTATATTTATGTTTAAGGCATCACAGTAGCTGGCTCATCATTAGCTGTCAACAAGTAAATACTTCACAATTAGATTTCTTGGAACCATCTTCACCAAGAGACAGAAAGTTAACTGGAACTAAAATTTTAATCCTCTCACACTCCAAGAAGACCTGTTTCCCAGGCATGATGCAACAGAACCTCTGCTTTTTAGAGTCCCTTGGAGAGGTTATTTCTGAGGACAGCAAGCTAACAGGATCACCCCCCACCACCCTTTGCTTCAATTTGCCCTAGTATTCAGACTTAATTGGTGGGGACATGGGTCTGTGTATAAAGCGCTTGGAAATTATTTGTTATTATTCATCAGGGCCACCATTTGAAATTGGCCAGCACAGTCATCCCTACTTGACCATAGTAATCAAGGCGTGGCTGAGAAAGGAGTGTTTGTTTCAACAAGCCAGAGAACTGGTCTTCTGTTTTCTAAATGGACAATTTATATAATTTAGATAGAGAGGCATCTTCCACTCTAGACATGCACAACCCACCCTGCCGTCCCAGTACATTCTTCTCTTTCCTTACATTTACCCATCCCACCTGCCCCTCCTGCTTTTATGAAGGTGAGCGAGCAGGTCCCAGGCTTACAGCTCAGTTGTACTGCGGTTACCCCGTCTTCTCTGGTGATTTCTCTGTCTTATGGTCAGGAGCCAGACTCTGGGTCTGTTCAACTATGTAGAGGAAAGATCACCAGAGAAATTCCAGTTTGGCATTCCTGTAGGGATCAGAGATTCTGACTGCTCAACGAAATTACCTGGAGGAGAATTGTAATAATATGGCTTCCTGGAACTTACCCGGAAACATTCTGATTCAGTCCGTCTGGGGTGAAGCTCAATTGGCTATCTTTTTTTTTTTTTTTTTTTTTGAGATGGAGTCTCGCTCTGTCGCCCAGGCTGGAGTGCAGTGGCCGGATCTCAGCTCACTGCAAGCTCCGCCTCCCGGGTTCCCGCCATTCTCCTGCCTCAGCCTCCCGTGTAGCTGGGACTACAGGCGCCCGCCACCTCGCCCGGCTAGTTTTTTGTATTTTTTAGTAGAGACGGGGTTTCACCGTATTAGCCAGGATGGTCTCGATCTCCTGACCTCGTGATCCACCCGTCTCGGCCTCCCAAAGTGCTGGGATTACAGGCTTGAGCCACCGCGCCCGGCCTTGGCTATCTTTTTCTAAATCTTTATAGATGATTCTGATGCACTGGCAAGTTTGGACACTGGATAAATTCTAAGCTCTTTGAGATCAGGAAACATACGAGTATCGCATTCTGTATCCCACAATGCCTAACTCAGCACCTGGCACACAGCAACACTTTAGAAATTGTTATTGAGTCAATGAGCAAATGGATGGTTGAAAATAGGTTGGTGCATTGGGAGTACAGTCAACCTAGCATCTTTTAAAATAATTTTTAAATTGACAAATAATAATTGTACACACTTATGGGGTACATAGTGAAGTTTTGATATGTATCATGTACAGTAGGTCAGGGTAATTGGCATATCCATTATCTCAAACATTTATCATTTCTTTGTGTTGGAAACGTTCAATATCCTCCTTCTAGCTATTTGGAATTATATATTCAAATATATAGATAATCATCCCACAGCGGTATAGAACAGTACAGCTTATTCTTCCTATCTAGCTGTAATTGTGTTTACTTTAACAAATCTCTCCCTATTCATCCCTTCCCAGCCTCCAGTGTCCTCTGTTCTACTGTTTACTTCTATGAGATCAACTGGTTTTATTAGGTTCCACAGGTAAGAACATACAGTGGTTAACTTTGCCTTCCTGGTTATTTCATTCAACATAGTGTCCCTCCATTGTACCCATGTTGCTGCACATGACAGCATGATAGGATTTGATTCTTTTTTATGGCTGAGTCATATTCCATTGTTACGCAGACACACACACACACACACACACCATGTTTTCTTTATCCAGTCATTTGTTTCTGGATACCTGATCAACCTAGCGTCTTACCTAAAGGCTACTTAAGGGCCAGTGGAGGCAGAAGGCCAAACCACTCACAGTGGGGCCAGGGATAGGAATAAGGCAGCAGTGTGCGGGTGGAAATAGAAGAAAACTTAGTTAATTTGATCCCCAAGTGGGAGAACATGACCCCTGTCCTTGAAAATGCTGCTACTTTCAGCGATGCTGCCGCTTGCTGCCCCTGTGCTGGGACTTACAGGACTTCTGCTCTCCAGTCCCACCTAAGAATGCAAATTGGATCCGTCATTTCCCTGTTTAAACCTTCCAAGGCCCTGCATTGTTCTCAGGATGAAGTCAATGCTCCTTTCTCTGGCTGAGTCCTGGCTCCTCCTTAGCCCATCACTGCTACTTGCCCTCATCTGTCTGTGCCCACTGGCCACCCTGCCTGCCTGCAGATCCTACCGCGTGCCGTGTTCTTTCACCAGCCTCTGTCCTCTCTGCCTGCAATGCTCATTCCCTGCCCCCATGTGCCCTAGCAAATTCCCATGCGACCATTACATTACAGCCTAAAAACATCTGCTTCTCTTTTCCCCGAGGGCTGCCAGTTCCCTGGGGTAAAGGTCAGTCTGTTGTGTCCAAATCCTAAGCAGTAGATGCTCCCATGTTTGTTGAATGAACAGAAGTTGGGACGGGAAACCGACAGACACTCAGGACTGGGGTTTTTGTTCCTGTAAAACTGGATGGATTCTGCAGAGGTACAAACATGCCGGTTGATTTAGATCTATCGAGGAATTGGGGTAGGGGCTGGGGTGGGAGTTTTGCTAAGACGAAAAGCAAGTGAAAGTGGGAGATTCCACAAGAGACCAGAGAGAAGGCAGCGTGTCATGCCCAATCTGCCGCTAGGGTCAAAGACCAGCTCCCTGGTCACACTCGGCCAAGGCAGGCTGCGGAGCTGGCTCCAACCCTGAGCAAAGCCAGGCAGCCGCCCAGGTGGGTGAAGGCTGCAGGTTGCACTCAGGCGTGACGCCGGGGTGCAGGTGGGAGCGGCGCCCGGATGCGTGGGTGCAGCGCTCGCCCGCCCGCGGTCAGGTGCACCGCGGGAACCGGTCCGGTGCGCCGTGCGGGGCGGGGCGGAGGCAGGGCATAGGCCCCCAGGCTGGTGCCGGGGGCAGAGGATTCGCCTGCTTGACGCGCTGCTGCCTTGATTTGGTCTGACAAGTAGAGGCTGCTTTGAGAAGCGGCCTGGATTTTTGACATTCAGCAAGCTAGAAATAACCAGCTGGGCTCCTGGCGCTCTGGCCATAAATGTCTTGCTCTTTCCAGGCAACTGCCAGAATTAAGGGGCTTTTCCCCAGTGTAGACCTGTGCTCTGTCTGCTAGGAGGCCTATGTTCCAGTCCAGGCTCAGCTTCTGACTCCCTACTTTAGGAGGAATCACTGAATTGACTGCAGCTCGGCTTCTGCTGTGTAAAATGGGGCTGTTGCTAGCTGAGCCTCTTCTGCCTCTGGTAGAAAATGATTCCAAATGGCTGCCCTGTCCACCCTAATCCCATGGCCCGAACTTGATGTCTGCTGCTTCTAGAAGCCTAGTGCTCCAAATATCTGCTCTGGGAGGAACTTGCAGGTGATCCTGATTGGAAATGGAGCTGATTAACCTTTTGTGTTATCATTGACTCTATGAGAATCTGTTGAAACCTAGGGGCTCTTACCCTAGACAAATTAACACACCAGCCAAATATAGCTTACAAGAGCAGAGAGCTGCTGGTCTGAACCACAGACCCCTGGTTTAACATCTATAATCTAGTCAACCCCTCCTTTTCCTTGAAGGCTGAACCAAGCATGAAGGGTTTTCCCCACCTTCTAATCCTCATACCTGCAGGCACCCCCTTTTCCTGCTTTCTCCCTTCAGTCATCTTCCTCACCATCCCCCATGCTTGGGCATGCTCAGGAGGGAAATTGTCCTATAAATATCTGTAAAAGGCATGGTATGTCCTGTAGCAGAGAAAGCAAAAAAACAAAAAAAATAATTCCCCCACCCTGGCATGGCATGTGCAGAGCTGTGCCTAATCCTTCTCTCCCACAAGCCTGGGGGGGTGGGTAAAAAAAAGTGGGAGGTGAAGCTGCTGCAGCGAAGTGCCCCTTCAGAATCTTCAGTATCCTTCAGAGTCACCGCTGTCATCACTATCACATAAACTGTACAACTCCACTGTCAACCAGCAGCCGCCTGGCTGGCAGCAGGAAGAGGCAATGCCATTTTGCACAGTAGCTTGCTTGCCCAAGGTGTCGCCTGGCAAATGGGCTTCTTGTGCAATGGGAAACCACAGGGAGGGGACTCTTAAATGTACCCGAAAGAAACAGCTCTAACAATGGATGATTCAACAGGCTAGTAATTGGCGCTCACCCTTACCACATTGTTTTGATAAAATGACATAGCCCAACTGCGGATATGAAGGCAGTAAATAGAAAAGCTAACCTCTTGCTACTCAAATTGTGGATGAGACCAGCGACATCCCATCACCAGAAGCTTGATAGAAAGGCAGGCTCTGTCCCAGACCTATTGAAAGGAGATCTGCATTTTAACAGGATTGCGAGAGGATCCACGTCTTAATGTTTCAGAGGCCTAATCCAAAGTCTTCTGATAATGATCATTAGAGTCCCAGCCATTCCCCACTTCCCCCTGGGAAAACCACAACAAATAGACCAAATTCCTCCAAGCCCTGCTCATAAGAAGAACCCACAACCCACAGACACCCCCTCACTCAACTAGAGACCTCACCCACCTGTTTGCAGAGTCACTCACCTTGGGCTATTATTCTTTTCTATTATTTAATCTTCTGGGAAGACAGAGGTCTTCTATTTGGAGATAAAAATGACAAAGGAGAACCTCCTGAACAGAATCCAGTTTGCCTTTAGCTTTAGCCATCACTCTGACCTAGTGCTGCTGGACTCAGTTCCAAGGTCTAACTGTCAAATGCTTTAGGGGAAATGGGAGGAGGAGAAGTCCCTGGAGTTACCCATGTGCACAGCCTGGCACTGTTTTCACTTGCCTTTGGAAATGAAGGTGCAGAAACCATGGGAGGTAAGGAAGGCACAGACTAGTGACTTCCAGAGTGGGACAGAAGGGAAAAGATGGAAGAGAAGTGCAGAAAACCACTCAGGAAAAGACAGGCTGGAGTGATGCCTGCTGAGACAGAGTCCTGATCTCCCAGGACTTCCCTTTCTGCCTGTTCTGTACAAATACCTAGGGTTTTGTGGTTTAAGAAAAGAGATGCTTAGCAAGCTTATAGAAAATGTAATGTGGCCACTTTGTTGCTGTCCTGGCTTTTAAAGGACTCAGAAGCAGATCAACTTCAAGGTGTTAGCTACTCTGTTTGCAGCCTTAGAAAGACATCCTTGATGTTTTATTGTTCTGCCTTTGCTCAGAGCTGGAAACTCTCCCTGGGGAAATGGCTCACCTTGAAAGAGATGCTATTGTAAGTGAAAATGTTTTAGCTTCACTTCCAATCTCTGGTTCCTTGTGGGAAGTAACTGCTGCTGTGGTATGTATGCCCTGTGCCTTTTATTGCATCTTTACCTCGGTGGACACAGCTGGTTAAAACTTATGTTTCCATGGAGATTGATTCAGACAACAGGAAAAATAACTGTAAAAAAAAAACTGCAAAGTACAAGGGCTAGATTCAGGTTGTAGAACAAAGTGATCATTACTTAGAATCCTGGATTAGCAAGAGAATCAGAAAGGTGCTGAGATTATCTAGTGTTATCACCATCCACGTGAAATGCAGAATAAAACTTTTTCCCCACGACCTAGATATTGGGCAGTTTATTACAGATGCTACAAAGGGATTTATTATGTTTTTCCCAAAATGGTTAATTAGAGGCATCCCAAATTACAACTCCTTTAGCCTAACTCCCAGCTCCAGGCAGCCTGCTTACTCTGGGCCCAGCTACTGACAGCTCAGCTCTCTTTGCCAATCCAACCTTTTTCCCCAAAATGCTCAAACTTTTCTTCTCCAAGAAGACTTCCTGAATGATCCCAGTTCATAGGGATCTCATCCTTAATGCAGGGGAAATTCACTGTTCAGGAATATTCTCCATACCATCACACTCTTCTTTTTGTGTAGTCATGGAATTCTTCTCCAGTTGTGTTTTTCTTGCCTGTCTACACAGATAGATCAGTAGCCTTCAATAGTCTGCATCTCCTGTTATCTTGCAGCCTCCTACTATAAACAGTAGGTGCTTTACTTATGCCAGTTGGGTTGACCTAGACAGTAGTCTCTAAGTAGCAGGTCCTTGGCTCATCCATCTGAAACCAACGACCTCTTAGGCAGACTGAGAAAGGGTTAGGACTGTTGACTCTGGGACATCCTTGGCTCTGTATGAATGTTGTTTTTAAAAGCAGGGGTTTTGTCTCCAGTGCATTGAAGAGATAAAACCCCATTGTCAGCATATTTCTTCAGGATCTTTCTGTGTTAGATCTCACTGCCAAGTCAGAGTCCCAACACACAGACTCTCACTTTTCCCTGTGCAATCCCCAGCAATAGGCAGAAGTGAGGCAAGTAGTAGAATGTGCTCAAATCATGGCCTATTCTTAATAAAAGAAACCAGGACAGCTTGGGGGCTGGCTCATTTCTTCTCAAATTCCCCTAGTGTTCTGAACCAAACATATGAAAAGAGTAGATTTGTTTTATTCACAGGTATTAATGCTTCTCCGAAAGCAGTTGTTTGGGTGGCTGGAATATCAGTAGTCATTGACCAATAAGGCTTGCAGGTGTGAATCAGACTCTGGACTTCCAGAGTAGAGCTGCTGTCCACTACTCTACATCACCTTCATCCTTACAGAATCACTGAGATCATTCATTCATTCACAAGCAGTCATGTCTGCCGCCTGGCACTTGTAGTAGGCATTAGAGATACAATGGCAAGTGAAACAGACACAGCATATAATCTACTGAGAGAGACTGGGAATTAATTCCGTAAGTAAAAGTAAGTATATAATTATCAATTGTGATAAAGGCCCTGAAGCAAAAGAATAGGATGTTCTGCAATAATATTACAAGAGCTTTATCTGATCTAATGTGTATGGGGAGGGGAAGCCTCAGGGAATGCTTCTCAGGGGAAGTGACATTTGAGCTGAGCATTGAAAGAAGAATAAAAATTAAAAAGTAAAGAGGGGGCCAGGTGCGGTGGCTCACACCTGTAATCCTAGCACTTTGGGAGGCCAAGGCAGATGGATCACTTGAGGTCAGGAGTTCGAAACCATCCTGGCCAACATGGTGAAACACCATCTCTACGAAAAAGACAGAAAAATTATCTGGGTGTGGTGGCAGGTGCCTGTAATCCTGGCTACTTGGGAGGCTGAGGCAGGATAACTGCTTGAACCCGGGAGGCGGAGGTTTCAGTGAGCCAAGAAACCAAGAGGTTTCACCACTGCACTCCAGCCTAAGCGACAGAGTGAAACTCTGTCTCAAAAAAGAGAAAAAAAAAAAAAAATGTGAAGAGGAGTTAGAGAGTACTCAGGATACAAACAGTTAGTTCATTGGAGGAAGTGGAGTAAAGTCCTTGTGGCTGGATTAAAGGGAACAGGGAAAACCAAGATGTACAGAGGTAGGCAGGGGCTGGATCACATGTACACACAGTGTTGAGGACTTGGGCTTTTATTTTGGAACAGTGGAAGGCCGTTTTAAGCAGAGGATGAGAACATTAAATTTATGTGTCCAGAGATTGCTCTGATGAAACAAGCAGTGAACAAAAACATCATTACTCAGGTCTCATCCAACTCTTCCATTGTATATTCTAATAAACCACCCAAGTTCTGCTTTCATAGCTCTGAGCCAAGGTGAGTTATACCTCCCCAGGCCCACTGAAAATCCCAGAGAGCTTACTGAATGGCATGGGGGCCCTGGTAAAACTCACTGTTCAGGCATTTGAATCTGGGCCACTTCATTACTATCAGCATTTTGCCTCTACTCCCAAGGAATAAATCCTTAAAATTACAACCTTTGGGTCCCCATGCCCAGGCAGGCTCGCTTCTCTTGGATCACAGTAATCATGGTTTTGACTATGAATTGCCGATCCCAAATTAAATGATTAACCCAAGGTCAATGAGCTAGTCAGCTGCCACACCAAGGACAGATTTTCAATTCCCTGCACTCAAGGCAGATGCACGCCTCAGGACTGCTGTCAGAGGCTTAGAAAAAGAAAGTGTTCCATGTTCCCAAAACATGTAAACTTATTCTTTGATATTCATGTTTATTCTATGACTCAGAAGTTGCCAGGATCATTTTCTGGGGTGATCAGAAAATCTCTTTGAGGGGGAAATGGTTCCTTACTTGAAAAGTGTTTTTAGCCAAGTTGGTTCTTCCGTAGCTATGAGCATCCTTTGAGAATGATGCTGGCTTTCTTGTGGGCTGCCCCACCTTGCCATTTCCAGAAGCTACTGGAACAGTTGAAACAGGCATATGAATAACCCCTGGGTTGCCAAAAATACACTGCAATCCTTAACAGGTTTTGATCTGAAAAGGAGCGGTTCGTTCACTTGATTTGCTTTACGAATTTTGCAACACTGGCAGGTTGTGCCTGGGCCTTTCCCAGCCCTCTCTGCAGAAATGAGAACCAGGATTACTCATCCTTCTGTATTTTAAAGGAATTCCAGGAGTGCTCAGACAAGATGCTGAAAAAAAAACTGTTGTTATTTGACAACTTCTGAGCATGGATGTTTCAGGCCCCAGTAATGCCATGAAAATAGAAATGGCCCTTGTGCCAGAGGTAGCATTCTACTTCCATCAGGTGAGGCGGCAAGGCACGCGGGGTTGTTGGGGTGGCTCCCCGGAAGAGAGGCTGCTGGAAAAATTGGACCTACATGCCCAGCTTTGTCCTTGCAGGCAGAGCTCCTCCTTCAACCCACTTCTCATTCTATGAACTGATCTGTCCTGACAGCTGCCAAATTAGTCCTCTCATTCCTGGAGCTCGCTTTGGCACTCTCATGAATGCTTCTTTCAAAGTCCACTCTTCATTTAAAACGTTGCTCAGCCTTACTTCAGGGGTGAAATAAACGGCCTTAAAATTTTTCATAAAAAAGCACAGTTTCAACCAGCAAATAGGTTCCAAAGAATATGTAAATTATGGTGCTAGAACTTCCCCACCAAATTCAAATCTGTATTTGGATATAAGTGTTCTATAAACAATTCCGAAGAACGCAGACGTCAGAAGCAATTCCATGATGCCTATTACCGTCTTTCTGTAATTTTTCAAATTTTGTTTTATTTTAAAATGACAATCATTGTATATACTTATAACATACAATGTGATGTTTGGATACATGTATACATTATGAAATGATCATATCAGGCTCTTCACATATCCATCACCTCACATACTTACCAGTTCCTTGTGGTGAAAACATTAGAATCCATTCTTTTAGCAATTTTGAAATACACATTATTATTAATTGTAGTCACCTTGCTGTGCAATTTTCTTTCTGACCCATGCACTATCAGAATATCTTTTCTGTTTTATTCCTCCAAATTGGACCAGTCCCTCTGTTTGGGTCTGAGGCCATGTTGGCCAAAAAGCAGAAGCTAAATCCAGTCTAGAGTCTGATGGGAATAAAAGGATGTACTCCTCCCTCAGTTACTGACTGATCATCCCATCTGTCACCAACTGATGCGGTGGCCCTGGACAAACCACCTGACTGCTCTGTCCTCACTTTCTTTGTTTGCAAGAAAATGATAATACTACTCTTACGCGCTCACAGAGTTCTGGTGAAACATTTTTAATGTGCAGCACGTGGATGAACTTTGCAAAGTTTAAAAATAGTATAGAAGTATAATCATGTTATTATGTGAAATAGTGTTCTCCAACCCATTCTCTCTATTCTCCCTGGAAGACAAACAAACAAAAAAAGTCGTGCCAAACTAAGCATTTGTGATGGCAGGCCTAATTTACGTCTTGTCCAGAGTGGAGAAAGCTGGCACTATGGTGAGATCCATCCCCTGGTCCCTAAGAATAAACACACTCTGCATCTCTGCATCTCTGCCTTGTGTTTGCTTCCTTGCACTGTCTCCATGGCCTGTACCTCAGGTTGGGGTTAGGGGAGAAGTCAGTACCAATTCCTGGAGGCATAGTCTGTTGAATATTTGCATAAATTCCACCAAATATTTTGGCCTGGCTGCCAATTTTTGGAGGGCTTGAAAAACAGTTTTGTGTGTGCACTGACTCTCACAGTGTCTTTCTTACACTGTAAATTACTGAAGACAGAAACCAGTCCCTGCCATTCTTTTGTAATGATGCAGTGATTTCCAGACGTGAGTAAATGCTTCTAAGGGCAAAGGGCTGTGGTTACACAGCTGTCACCAAATAGCTGGCATGTCTGGGGTGTGGTTCTCCATTTCTCTGGACCTCATTTTCCTAAGTTGGAGGTATTCAAATACCATTCGGTGAAACCCTTTGGTAGAGGTATTATTATTATTATTATTATTATTTTGCATTTTTGGCATCTGTATAAAGTTTGAGCTAATAGAAAAAGTTTAAACACTGCTGCTTTCAGCACTAATCCTCTAATGCTCCAAAAATTCTACCAGAACCCCCACTGATTGCTTTATGAGATATTTATTTTCATCCAGTCCAAATTTTTCTTCTTTTTCCTTAAAAGCTAATAAATGTGGGGGAATAGTGGTTAGAAAGAGATTATGGCGGACGGGCGCGGTGGCTCACGCCTGTGATCCTAGCACTTTGGGAGGCCGAGGCACACAGATCACGAGGTCAGGAGATCAACACCATCCTGGCTAACACAGTGAAACCCCGTCTGTACTAAAAGTACAAAAAAGTTAGCCGGGCATGGCGGCGGGCACCTGTAGTCCCAGCTACTCGGGAGGCTGAGGGAGGCAGAAGAATGGCGTGAACCTGGGAGGCGGAGCTTGCAGTGAGCAGAGATCGCGCCACTGCACTCCAGCCTGGGCGACAGAGCGAGACTCCGTCTCAAAAAAAAGAGAGAAGACAAGAGAAGAGAAGAGGAGGGGAGGGGAGGGGAGGGGAGGGAAGAAGAAAAAGGAGAAAAGAAAAAAAAGAGGTTATGGCCCCGATGTCTGGTAGATTAGGGATTCTCGACTTGATCCACTCAGTCTGGAAAGATTTTCTATAGGAAGTGGTGACAAGAGGGGTTTGGTCACGTTAAATAGGAACCAGGACTGGAACCCTCATAGCCTGGCCATCTTCCCAAAGAGTACAGGCAGAAGATAGAAAATTGCAAGTAACTCCTGAGCCTCTCTACTAGCCAGTAATGAAATGTGTACTTCTAGGATGGGTCCTATGTTCTGTCTTCCGAAGTAATCTTGATTAAAATAGACCAACATAAAAAAAGAGATGGACAATTCATTAAAAACCTAAACTCCTATCTTCTAAAAGTGGCATAATTTGCTTAGTCTTCTGGCTGTCAATAAGCTGTGAGTGCTATTAACCCAAATGTTGCTGTGTCTTTGCCAGGTAACAAAGGACCAAGACTAAATTTGGTAGGCCAGGGAGAGTGGCATCCCATAGGAGGCCCCCAAAGGGAATCTGCTGCAAAATGGGTAAGGTCCTCAATCCACCTGGCCTACCCTACTCTGCCCACCATTGTCTGCTGGGAAAGTGGGGACATAACACATCTAGAATCCATGTTCACTTCTTCCATCTCCAGCAATTATTCCCTACCATGCAACCCTCCCGAGGCCCCCAGTCTAAAACTCTCTCCCAAACTCTAAAGGTTTGTCCAACAGAGAGATCTTGTGAATGCATTGGGACTAGTAGATTTTTCTGAACCTATCCTTAAAGCTCTTCTCGAGACCACGTGTTGATACTCTGTCTCTTTTCTCATCTCTCTGTTTCTCCCTCCACCCTCTCTCTTCCTCTTTGGTGATCCCACAATGTTTGTCCCTATGTCTGCTCTCATCCTCCATCACAGAGTCTTTCTACATAATGCTGAGCGCCTGGAAACAATCTCTCAGTAATGTGTTGTCACTTTAGCACTCTCATGAAGTCAAGAGGCAGATTTCTCAGGAAACATTTAAAAGGAGATTGAGTGTCTCTGTTTTGAATTATGGCACATGGAGAGAAAAGTCAAAACAGAGTATTATAATAGGCTTAGAGAAATCCCAGGACTAAAGCTCCTTAAATATGCTTTTATGACCTAGTTGGAATGTGGCACAAGTTGTCTTTTGGTTCATTTGTTTAAAACAATTGTGTGACATCACTGTTTAGTCCTTGGCCTATGTTTATCCCCAAGGCAATTGCTAATGAATGGTGCTGGCAACTGTAAGATGCTGTTTTGTATACAACAGGTATCATGGTCAACTGTGCTAATTTGCAGAACATCCAGTTTTCTCACACTACAGATTTTGTTTTATCTAATCAGTGAAACAGAGAACCTTCAGAAGGGAAATTATGACTGGTAAATCAGCATCCTTTTAAAGGTCAGAACTATTTGGATTTTAAAATAAAATCTTTTAGCACTAACTACATCTTACAGGTTTTTAAACTTCTAATTTTGAAGTAATTTCACACTTATAAAAAAATTACAAAAATAGTATAAGAAAAACTCCTGTATACCCTTCATCCAGATTCACCATTTCTGGGATAACTTTTACCACATTCACTTTGCTTCTCTCTGGATGTGATCACCATCATCATCATCATCATCATCATCATCATCATCTGATCCATTTCAGAATAAATTTCAAAATATTTATCCCTAAATATTTTGTGTATATTTTCTAAGAACAAGACATTCTGTTACTACAAAATATAATTACCAAAATCAGGAAATATAATACTATTATCTAATCTACAGATCTTGTTCAAATTTTGTTAGTTACCTCAAAAATACTCTTAACAGATCATCCTGGCTAACACGGTGAAACCCCGTCTCTACTAAAAATACAAAAACTAGCCGGGCGAGGTGGCGGGCGCCTGTAGTCCCAGCTGCTCGGGAGGCTGAGGCAGGAGAATGGCGTAAACCCGGGAGGCGGAGCTTGCATGAGCTGAGATCCGGCCACTGCACTCCAGTCTGGGCGACAGAGCGAGACTCCGCCTCAAAAAAAAAAAAAAAAAAATACTGTTAACAGCGTTTTTTGTTTTGTTTTCTGGACCAGATCTTGCAGGTTGAGATATGAGGAACTTTCATTGTCATTTACTTCTAAATATTTTATCATTTCTTTTGTGAATTCCTCTTTAATCCATGTTTTAGAAGGTTTTTTTTTTTACTAGTTTCCAAACATGTTGTAATTATTATTTTTAACTTCTTTTCATTGTTGGTTTCAAATTTCATTGCACTATAGTCAAAAAACAATGGTCTCTATGACAGTTCTTTCACTCTTGTGGAGACTTCTTTTGTGATTTTAATAGGAGGTAAGAAGTAAAAATGTATTTGAATCTACTGTTGGGTATAAGGACTCTTTTTTATATATATCTGGTAGATTTGTTGTTGTTTAAACCTTTTTAGTTCTTGCTCAGCTTTCATTTTACTTGATCTCGATAATCTACACTACGATTGGAGGTTTGGCGGTTTCTCCTCATTCTCTCAGCTTTGACTTTGTGGTTTTCAGAGTTGTGCTATTAGCTGCACACAAGTTCATGAATATTACGTCTTGGTGGATTGTTGCTTCTATTATTATGTAGAGGCTTTTGCCTTAAATTATATTTAGCCTGATATGAATATTGATATACCAGGTTCTTCTTTATTATTATTTGCATAAGACCCCTTTTTTATTTTATTTTTTTTATATTCAGATTTTCTCTTTGGTTTTGTTTTCATTGTGTGTCTTATAAGAAGCACATATACCTGGACTTTTTTAAAAAACAAATTGATTTTGTTTTTTTAGGAGATCAATATAATCTCCCTACATTTATTTTATTTGAACTTATGCCTTCTTATTTTGGGTTTTCTCCTTACCATAATTTTTTCTTGCTTTGTAAATTTCTCCTTTTCTGCCTTCCACTGAATTAATAAAGTTCCATATGTAGTATTTTAATAAATATAAATTTGTTGATTTCAGTGATTCCCCCCCACCACCTTTTTTTTTATGAGATGGTGTCTTGCTCTGTCACCCAGTCTGGAGTGCAATGGTGCTATCTTGGCTTACTGCAACCTCCGCCTCCTGGGTTCAAGCGATTCTCCTGCCTGAGCCTCCCAAGTAGCTGGGATTACAGGTGCCCACTACCATGCATGGCTAATTTTTGTATTTTTTAGTGGAGACGGGGTTTCTCCATGTTGGTCAGGCTGGTCTCAAACTCCTGACCTCAGATGAGCCACCTGCCTCAGCCTCCCAGCGTGTTGGGATTACAGGCGTAAGCCACCGCACCTGGCCAATTCCCCTTAATTTTTAAAACATGTACACTTAATCGTAAACTTTTCTAACAAAGGCTAGAGTTATTCAGTTTCTGTCCTGTTTAATATCACATATGCCTCAGAGATTGAACATGATGCTCCTTTCCCCCAATCTTATTGCTGTACAGAGCTTTAATTTTACCATCATTTAAATACAAAAATGTTATTAAACATGTGGTCAATATGTTTGTCCTTATGGTCCATAATTAATTAAACTAATCTGAGTAATTTAATGTTAATTAGCAAGTTAAATGTTACCACTTTCTACGTGCATCATTTCTTATATATAGTTCATGCCTTAGACTCACTTTTCTTCCTAGTAAATAACATCCTATAATGGTTCTTTTAGTAGAGTTTTCAACTCTGTTACTTGTGATCAGAAATCTGTTGTCAGTGCAATTATGACTTCCTTATAAACAGCGTCATTCTCTCTGGAGATTTCTCAGCGCTTTCATGTTGATGCCTTGCAGTCTTACTTCAGTGTGTATGGTAGGTGTGGGTTTTCTTTATTTATTCAACTTAAGTCCCCAGAGTGCTCCTTTAGCCCAAGGACATCTCTCACTTTTCAATCATGGAAGTCTCTACTACTTATCTCTTCAAATACTATTCTTCCTTATTTTCTTCTTCAGAAATCCTATTCAACATTTATTGTAGCTATTCAAATTATGTTCCTTATCTTGTTTCGTATTTTTAAATCTCCCTCTGTCTTTGACTATGTAAAGATAATTCCTCAGTACTCTTTTCCAACTCATTAATTCCCTGTGTAATTGCTATGAGTCTAGAGTTTGTTCTATGGAACTTCTAAATAACTGTAATTTTGATTTCAAAGATTTCACATTGTATATTTTCATATTTATACAGTATTATTTCATTTCAGCCTATTTGTGTTTCATATCTTCCTCTTTAAAAAAAGAAAAAAAAAGGAGGCCCGGAGCTTGGAGAGAGGTCTGAGTTGAAGATTTAAATTGGAAGTAGGAATTGGATAATATTTAAAACCATGAGCATAGATAAGATCACCAAAGGAGTGCATATAGATAAAGAACTGAGAACTGAATCCATGTGTCCTCCAACATTAAGAGTTTGTAATGAAAAGGAAAAAGCATTCAAAAGGAAACTGAGAAAAGGGGTTTGTGAGGTAGCAGGGAAACCAGGAAAGCATTATGTATCCCCATGCAGAAAAGAAGAAAATCTGAGAGGATCAACTATCAAATTCTGCTTAGCAAAATGAGGGCGGAGAACTGATTTTCGGTTTTAGCAGTCAGGTGGGGGAGAATGCCTGGTTGGAGTGGTAATACTCGACAATGATTTTTAAGCCTTCTTTTCATGAGCTGGCAAAGTGGGATGTCATCCATTCCCACAACCTTTGGCTTCAAGTGGTAATTGGCACTCATACTCTGCCTCAGGTGGAACTCTTTCATTCCCTTTACTTTACAGAGACTAAACTCCCACTGATTCCTTCCTGTTTTTATCTTGGAACACAGGAGATTTCTGGTTTGTAGAGATGTTTATCCATACTCTTTTTTGTTTTCTATTTTCTCTCTTATTGCCGTGAGTTTAGAGCACAAAGCATAAATTTGAGAAGCCTGTGAATTGACTAGAAGTTTCTTACATTCTTCAAATATCTGAACATTTCGGATGGTGTGTTAGTTAACTATTGCTGCAGAACAAACAACCCTATAACTTAGTGGCTTAAAACAGCAGCTATTTATTTAGCTCATGATTCTGCAAATCAGCAACTTAGGGTGGATCAGCTGCACATTCTTCTGGTATCCTGGACGCTTTCATGCATCCATGGTCAACTACAGTCCAGCTAAGGACCACGGCTTCTGAGGATTAACTGGCTGTTGGCTGAGGCCATGGGGGTTACAGGGTTGACTTGGTTGTGTGGTCCTTCACTATCTAGCAGGCTAGCTTAAGCTTGTTTACATGGTAGGTAGTGGGCAGATTTCTGAGAGAGATAACAGAAAAATCACAAGGCCTCTTATGGCCTAGGCTTTGGAATGGCACAACATCACCCCTGCTTCGATGTATGATCAAAGCTGATATCATGGTGAGCCCACATTCAAGGGGTGAAGAATTATCTTTGATGAGACAAGCTAGAAAACCACATTGCAAAGGGGCGTGGATGCAAGGAAGAGAATGATTTTTGGACATTTTTGCAAACAATGTATGAAATGGACTTAAATTGTTATGGAATAAATTTAAATTAGATTGAAGGAGAAAAGATGTCAACTCTAGAGCACGTTTGTAATTTTTGAGCATTGTGTATACCGGGGGTAGTTTTTAAGACCAGGCCCAGCTGGAGCAGAGATGCTGCATCTGATTCAGGACCAGTTCAGTGCTGTCTGCCGTTATCAAGATATGTACTAGGAGCCACGGGAGATCACAGAGGAATTCCTTTCTGCCTTTCAAGGAGATAGTACTTGAACAGGGAGTTCAGGGCAAGCCTCCAATTCTACAATGAGGCAAAATATTAAGTAGTATGAGATAACTGGTTAAGGGAAAATCTTTGGAAGGAGATAGACTTCAAGTGTAGGCCGAGAGGAAGAAACCATGGAAGATTACAGACTCCAAAGAGTCAAAGATGACAGACAATGGTTGCACTTTGGCCAGCATCCTTCCTTACTTGTTGGAGAGGCCGAAAGGCTGAGCAATGCATCAATCCTCAGGAGACAAAAAGGAAAAGAACCAAGTTCTCCCAACTAATTTTTTTGTCCTTAGTTAAACCAGAAGGAATTTATGGCTTTTAACTGAAAGAACACTTGTATCAACAAGAATTCTGGGCACTTCAGCAAAGATAGGTCCTAGCTTGTGGTAGTTTTGGCAGATTTTTAGAGTGTTACCAATATACCCGCTTCATACCATGGCGGTCCAGCTGTTGACGTTCTTGGTGCCAGGCCAAAGGAGGCCAGAAGGAGAGAGCCCAAAGACTGGTGCTTGGAGGGTATGTTGGCCTGTGGGTCTTTGGTCCTGACTCTAGTGATAACAAAAGTTTCTTTTTGTTTTGTAGAATATGTAAAACTGAAGGCTGCTGCTCAAAATGTCCTATGGCTACATTTCCATTTGTCTAAACCACCCAGTGATTTTTTTAATACTATCAAAACTTGCCTAAGATTTCCACTTCTAAAAGTTATTGGCTGCATTCTGGCTAATTCTTAGATTGAAGACAGGGACTAGGCCCTGAAAAACACAGCCCCCAAGGGAGCCAGGTCTGTTCAAGGCATTGCTTCCAAGTCAGGGACTCTTCACCAAGCCTTTTTTCTCCTTGGAGACTAATGGAGCAGCATTAATCTGGCACAGATCAGCATTCCCGTGATGCTCAACATCTCTTTCCAAGAGTGAAGAGAGATGATGCAGAGATTAGTCAATCATCCCAATATAAAAATTAGTGGACATATTAGCAAATAGGAAATGTGGTGTTTTGTTTTTTTTTTTTTTTGAGACAGAGTCTCATTTGGTCACCCAGGGTGGAGTGCAATGGCATGATCATGGCTCACTGCAGCCTCAACCTCCTGGGCTCAGGTGATCCTCCCACCTCAGTTTCCCAAGTAGCTGGGACTACAGGTGTATGCCACTGCACCCAGTTAATTTTTTGCATTTTTAATAGAGACAGGTCTCACTATGTTCCTCAGGCTGGTCTCGAACTCCTAGGTTCGAGTGATCCTCCCACCTCCACCTTCCAAAGTTCTGGGATTAGAAGCATGAGTCACCACACCCAGCCAGGAAATATTTAATAATTGTGTTGTTCATGCATCTATCCCAGAAATGAATTCAATCAAACACTGCATTATGAGCATGAATTTGTGTTACATGATTCTATTCTAGACTTGGGAAACAGCAAAGAGATGGAAACAAAAATATTTGAGTGCTACTCTTTGCTCAAAACTATGCTTTACTTTTGCTCATTCACCATGTCTAATCAATTCCCCTGTCCTTTCATTACTGGTTCTTTAATATTTCTGGGATTCAATCTTTCTCCCCATCCCCACTGCCTTAATTCACCACCTCCATCATCTTTCAGTAGATTTATTATAATAACTCTCAGTTATGGGCTGAATTATATCCCCTCAACAACCTCTCCACACCTCAGAATATGACTGTTTTGGGAGACAGAGCCTTTAAGGCAAAATGAGGTCATATGACTGGGCCCTAATCTGATATGACTGATGTCCTTTCTTTGTTGTTGTTGAGACGGAGTCTCGCTCTGTCACCAGGCTGGAGTGCAGTGGCGCAATCTCGGCTCACTGCAACCTCCACCTCCTGGATTCTCTGGCCTCAGCCTCCTGAGTAGCTGAGACTACAGGCATGTGCCACCACATCCAGCTAATTTTTGTATTTTTAGTGAAGACAGGGTTTCACCATGTTGGCCAGGATGGTCTCAATCTCTTGACCTCATGATCCGCCCACCTCAGCCTCCCAAAGTGCTAGGATTATAGGCATGAGCCACCGCGATGTCCTTATAAGAAGAAAGTAGGACACAGATGCACACAGGGGGAAGACCATGTGAAGACAGGGAGAAACCAGCCATCTGCAAACCTAGGAAGGAGTCCTCAGAATGAAACCACCCCTTGTGACAAACGTTGATCTCAGAAGTCCAGACTCCAGGATTGTGAGACAATCCATTTCTGTTGTTCAAGCTCCAGTCTGTGGCACTTAGTCATGGCAGCCCTCTTAAAATAACACAGCCTTCTGCCTGGGCTCTGTGCTTGTTGCTCTCAAGTTGGTACTTCTGAAAGTGGAATTATCTACCTCAATCATTAGTCTGATCTTGTCACTTGCCTGTTTAAAACCCTTCAATAGCACCCAGTAGTGTTTTCGGCAGTAAGTTTACTGGAACATTAGTTATGTAAGATGCCCCCCATTATGTAAGTTTGGGAACTCCACAAGTCTCCAACTTGAGGGGTCACTGAACATTTGCATATCAAACACTCTGAGAAGTTTTGCAGTCAAAAGTCCCGGTTAACTTTGTTTCACCCAATGTTTGCCAAACTCAAATTTTTTTCTTGGTATAATACATATTATATCTACTGCAGCATGTGTTCTGTACTACACACTAGGAAATGCTGCCCTATGCAGTTAAATCCACGTCTGACTTGCCATGCGAAACGAGGGTCGCCAGATTTAGCAAACAAGAATACAGGATCCCCAGGTAAATCTGAATTTCAGATAAGTCTAAAAAATTACTTGTTGTTTATCTGAAATTCAGTTCAACTGGGTGTCCTGTTTTTTATCTGGCAACCCTGTGCAGGACCCTTTGTGACTTCTGTTGAACAGACGGAACCAAAATGAATTTCATAAGAATTGTTTCCTCCAGTTAACACAATAGAAAAAGATAAAGTCAAGATTGATTCTTGGCTTTCAATTGGATTCTTTCAATTTACCACCAACCCTTGTTCACTTAAAGCAGTGGCTCCCCATCCTGGCTACCTGTTAGCATTGTCTGAGGAACATTTAAAAACGTCCATACCCCATCCCTAACCGATTAACTTAGAATTTGGGGGTTACTGAATGGGGAGTTAGAAAGGCAGGGCAGGGAGAGTAAGGAGAGGCAAGTGCATAGCATGCAAATTTAAGGAGGCAGCCACTCTCAGGAGCCAACCCCGCACTTGCGCAGCCCAGAGAGTGAGAACCTCCTTAAATCTTGTGCCCTATACACCTGCTGGCCTCACCCTAGTAAGGCCCTATTTAAAGACGTAGGTAAGCCAGCATACCTGTAGTCCCTACTATGCGGAGGATGGGATTGCTTGAGTCCAGGAATCTGAATCCAGCCTAGACAACATAAGGAGACCCATCTCTAAAAGAAAAAAAAAATAAGTTAAAGAAAAAGATGTAGGTAGGTACAGGGTTGTGCAGAAGAGCTTGCAGGAGATTTCTGAGCAGTCCTGGGTCCCAGCTCTGTGTTTCATTGCTTTAGAAGGAAAATCGACCTTTCCCAGCAATGAACATCAGCTCCAGCTCATAAGCATGAGTCAGGGCAGGCTTCACCAGGCCAGGTTTTCCTGAAATGTAAACTTACAGCAGGCTCTGGTTTCCTCTAGAAGACCACTCCTAAGAAGCTTTAAATGCTTGGGTTCCTTGTTCTTTTTCAGTTCAGGCTGGTGATTGACTAGCTTCTAATCATTGGCATCCTATAGATTCTGTTTCACATTCATGTATGGTTTTAAATTACTACAAGATGTAATGAAAGTATAGGTTTCACTCTTCTCTCCAAGGTTTTAAAGACTCTCACCCCTTCTCTCCTTCCTCCCTCTCTGCCTTCTGCACTTTCCTTGCTGGAGATTTTCTGCCCTATCACTGGCAGCCTGGTCAGGAAGGCACCTCATTAATCCACCCACTGGGAGAATGTGCCCAGAACAGCCAAGGCCAACCTTGCTTGGGAGGCCAACTCTCTGAACAGTCCCTTCCTTTACTGGCCTCTAAGTTCCGTGATGTCATCAGCATTCTGCCCCTGGCTGGCGGCCAGATCCTTAACTACTGATTCCCAGATCTCTCTACGTTTTAAAATTCTAGGAAAAGAAACTGTACTTTTCCAGTGCTAAAAATGGATGGGAATGGTTGGTGGAAGCTCCCAGCACAGCTAAAATTAACTTCTTTCTTTCGTGATAATTGAATGATTTTCAATGATGTTCTTCCTATAACAGGATCCAAAAAGTTTTCCTCGGGGGGAAATTTGGAAGAGAAAAATACAAGGGAAAGGGTCCTCTCAGACAGGGTTTGTAGCAGTTTCCTTGCAATATGAAGCTTGTGAAATTATATGGGTGTATCTCACTTAGCTTAATAGACATGTTCCTGTAAAGTTTCATATAAATGGAATGTTTAAAAAATTAAATCACTGTAAGTGCACAAGGAAAGATGGCTAAATAAAGGAAGTCTGGCTCACTTTATAACGTGAATTATCTTTATGTAATGTAAATCATCCTCCCCCACACACACATTGATATATATATATATATAATTTTGAATTTTTCAGAGGCTAGATTCTCATAAGGTAGGGGCGCCTCTTATGATGCCAACTGGGTCTGAGGTCACAGTTGTTCTCATACTCAGAAGCTGAACTTTTTATAATGTTCTCTGGGGAGTATGTAGCTGCCAGGGTTCTGTGGGGGCTTTTAAGCTCTCACACTGACCCAGAATCCTCCTGGCTTATCCCTGGAGTGTTGTGGGCTCTGGAGCACCCAGGGAAATTGTCGATGACCGGACAGTGGAAGAAGCAGTTGTAGACCAGCTGAGGCTAACAGTTGCCAAGTGCAACATGAAAAGCAGTGTGGTGTAGCAGTTAGAAGCATGACCTCTGTGGCCAGAAGACTATGGCCCTGCCTCTGTCCTCTAGCTGAGTGATTCATTCTCTGAGCCTCAGTATCCTCATCTGTAGAATGGGGATGCTTATAATAGTACCTACCTCAGGTCCTACTACTAGGACTAAATGAAGAAGACTGGCACATAGGAAGAGCTCAAAAGATTGCTAGCTACTTTTGACTTGCCTGGACGTGCCCTATTAGAGTAGGAAGGAAACTATAACAAGAAAAGAAAACCAAAGATGCTACTGTCTACTCAGTGCTGCTCCATGCCAGACACGTGCTGAAATCATTCATTCAATCCACACATCACACACACAGTCACTAATAGTATCCCCACTTCCCAGAGAAGAAAACTGCAGTTCAGAGAGGGTAAGCAACTATTCTAGTACCACACAGCAGATAAGGCACGAAGCAGATTACTTGAGGCCAGTCCTATGTGCTCTTTTCTCTCTGTCTCAAGCCTGAGAAGACCCGAGCCTGAAGGTGACTTTTCAAAGATGAAGGCCTCAGACCTGGAGGGTATTTAGATTTGGAAGTAAAATTGTTCAGGAAGTGACGTAAAGAAACAAGGAGAGAGAAATTTATTCAATAAAGACTGATTGAGAGTCTAGAGTGTGCAGGTACTCTAGGTAGCAAAGGGAAATGGGGGTGACAGTCATACAAAATTACAAGGAACCCCAGCCAGTTGTTAGGATTTAGGTATGAAAACTGCTATTGAATTCTTAAGCCAAAAAAAAAAAAAATGACTAACTTTGAGGAAGACTTCAAAAGAGAGGTGACATCTGAAGGCTTTACAAGTATTATCTTATTTAATTCCTTAGTATTTGGTGAGATGTCCACCCCCACTGGACTTTGAGGCCAAGAGTGGGGCCTTCTTTCCCTTTGTTACCTGGAGTACCTGCAGACCCTAGACTCCAAATCAGTCTTTGTTGAATAATTTCTCTCTCCTCCTTTCTTTATGTCACTTCTTGAACCATTTTACTTCCAAATCTAAATACCCTCCAGGTCTGAGGACTTCATCTTTGAAAAGTCACCTTTTCACCTATCACCCTGGGGCAGGAACTGCTGGTTGCCCACCCAGTATTTAAAAGCCACTTTTTTACTTTACATGGCGAGGCAGTGTGGCTGGCTAAAAGTCTCTATTTTCCAGTCTCCCTGGCAGGCAGCTATGGCCCATAAGATGGAAGCAGAGATCATTGGGTCAGACTTCCAGAAAAGCTTCTTAAAAGGGGTATATATGTTTACTTGGAGTTTCTAGCTCTTTCCTCTTCTTTCTGGTTCTTGCCTGAAATGAAGACAAGATGGCTAAGGCTCTAGCACCAACTTGTGACCTTGAGAAAGGCAAAGGGAGTCTGGTCCCTGGTGACCGTGACTTGCTGTAGCAACCTTGGACTGCCGAGCTCCAGACTTGCTTGTTTAAATGAAAGGAACATAAACTATCTTACTTAAGCCTGTGTTATTTTTGGCAATTGTTATTAGCATCTGACCCAATCCCTAACTGGCATAAGCCGCTGAGGCCATTAGGCAGAGGTACTGGGTTCTCACTACCCTACACTGTTGGGGCAAGCCTGTGGCTCCAGGGCACCGGAAGAGCCTAGAGTGTTTCCTTTAAATTGCAATTCCTTTTGTATCAACTATTTAGGCCCTGGCATCAAGCACACAGCCTGGTACTCAGTAGCACTCAATAATGTATGTTGAAAGAATACAATGAATAACTGCCGCTCAACCATTTCCCCAAGGAGCTGTTTTTCTGAGGGGTTTAGAATGATCCCTTCTCGAATTTCCACAGGACAGCATCAATACGAAGCTTGTGGGAAATCCAAAGTGCTTTGAGATATTTAAAAAGTAAAGAATAAATTGGAAATGATAAAAATTTAAACAAAGAAGGTATACATAAAGCCTCATTTAAGTAGTATGTTTTAAATGGTAAAGCAAAATTGTGTATTTTTTGTAGATTCAAAAAATATAATTAAATGGGATGAAAGTAAGAGCTGCTATCCCAAATCCGTTTTTTAAAAAATTATTTTTGAATGATTGTAAGATAACAAATATAACTTTGTAAAAGAATTGAAATTATTTAGAAAGGTTAAATATTGAAAGCCCTTTCATAACTCCTGCTATGGAATAGTTTGGTAAATATCCTTTTAACTCTTTCTGTACATAAAAATAATATATATGAGTATAAATATGAGCTCATGATGTGTATATTATTTTGTAACCTTTACTTTTTTCACTTAACATCCTATCTTGCGTTTCCCCACATCTGTGCATTTAGATTAACCTGGTTTTCTGTAAGGTAGCAGAGCATCCTTTATCCCAATACCCCCCCTTTAATAAAAATTTGTTTGGATGTAATTTTAACCTTGCTCTCTAAAGAGTCATCAGTGTTTACCTGAGGAGGTTGATGAGAAAGACATCAGAGATTGACTCTACCCCTAACTAAAGTGAGCTGGGCCCTGTGGTAGTCAGACAGGCTGGGAGATGTCTAGTAAAAGTAAAAATATCCCAGGACCAAGGTTTTGTGGATAGAAAGCCATGAAGCTCAGAGTTAGGAACAACTTGGGCCCATCAAGGTAATGGACGTGCTTCTAGAATCCCTGAAAATTCCTGCCAGCTGCAGGCATTGATCACCTGAGAAGCAGGATCATTTCCCAATCCTATAGGAGACAGTCTCTTGACTGACCTTCTCATGGGGCACTGAGCCTCCAGAGTGCTGAGCACTGGCTAGTCAGCTTCTGGGTACTGGGAAGGAAGTGGTCAAAAACCCAGGGGAAAAAAGAAACCTCTGCCCTGGGAAAGTTGAGGCTCTAGGTATGGAGCTGAATTATGTGAACCCCACTCCCACCACAGCCAAACCCCGTAAATCACCCCAGTCAGCTACCATCACTGGAGCTCCCTTTGTAAATGTTGAGAGCAGCTGCTATCAGCTTGGGCAGCCAACTGGACTCAGCCAAGAAGCCTTTGGGGAAGATGTGAGTTAATCATTAAGCAGGGCTTTAAAAGCAGAAGGAGGCCAGAGGCCAGACCCCCGCTGGTGCAGATGCACAGACCTGTGACAGAGGTGCGGGCTGTGGGGTGGTGTGGAGGAGGGAGGCGGTGGGGAAATCAACAAGGTTAGCTCAGGCAGGGAGAAGAGTCTGAGGGGGAATGTAAGAAGCACAGGAAATGGGGCAGGGAAAACAGTGGAAGCGGGAGGGGCTTTTGCACTGTGTTGAGGAGATTGACTTGGATAGATTAGCAGTGGGGAGCAGCTGTGGCTTGGGCAGAGGCGCCTCTGAGGCCAGCCAGGCAGGCCACAGCTGCCCCTGCTGGGCCCCTTCCTGCCATGCACCTGTAAGGAAGCAGCTCCACCAGGAACCCCACCAGCCTCTGTCTTGTGCCAGTTGGGTAATGTGCACCCAGATGCATCCAGTATTATTGTTTCATTGGCAAAGCAGTTCAGGCTTTTCTAGCTGACCTGTTGGCCCAACTAGAATTTCTCCCTCACAGATAGCAAAAAAGTTGGGCCTGCCTTCCAGTCCACTTTGCCAATGTCCTCCCGCTACAGAACTGAAGTCAGACGATGTGGGGTTTATGGACTTGTTGCAATGAGGGATAACACACCGATAGCATGGGTAGCCATGAGGCAGCTCAGTAAGAGGATGTGATAAAGGACTTCTTGGGGGATTTGGGCTTGGGTTAGGTGATACTGGGGAGGATTCAGGGAAGGGAGAGATTACTCTGGATTTTGGATGTTATCAGGAAGCAGAGGTAATTCTAGGACTGGGTATCTTAATAACTCTTACCTAGAAGGTAGAAGGAATGAGATGAGGCTAAAGATATAATTAATAAAGAAGCAGAAGTGGCTCATATTAGCCAGGAAAGGAGCATCTTTGGTCATTCTTGTGGTTCGGACAATGTTCTTATTTTTGTCTGGGTCTAGACATGATTATGGGGTCATCTTGTTTTCTTTTGCTCCATTACAGTCACAGAGTGGCTGTATCTGATGTTGCTGTTATGTGGAAATTATGTTCAAGAAGAGCACACCATGGCCCAGATGTGAGCGCCAGGCTTATGTCTAAAGGCAGCCAGAAATCCTGCACAGAAAAAGATTCTGATGGTTCTCAGCATTCATATCTAAGCGGAAACTCCTCTTGCAGGGCTAGAGACGATGCTGGAAGAAAGGTGCTCCTGTTGGAAGGCCGCCTCAGGTCTATTCATCCATTCAACAAATACTTTTTGAATGGGAAACATACTCAGGCACTTGGGACAGAGCTGTGACATGGAGAGTTCTCATGGGTATACATTTTAGTGAGGGACACAGACAATATGAGTGAACAACACTGGGGCCTGTTTGGGGATGGGGTAGGGGGAGGGAGAGTATTAGAAAAGATGGCTAATGCATGCTGGGCTTAATACCTAGGTGACGGGTTGATAGGTGCAGCAAACCACTGTGGCGCACGTTTACCTATGTAACAAACCTGCACATCCTGCACATGTACCCCAGAACTAAAAATTTAAAAATATATTAAAAAATAAAGTCACGGGTATTACCGGGCATTATAAAGAAAACAAAAGTAGTTGTCAGAGAATGACTGGGGGACACTTTGGAGAAGTGGTCAGGTAAATGCTCCCTGAGGAGGTGATCAGAAGGTTCCCTGTGAGATTCTAAGGCGAGACTAGCAACAGGAAGAAGGCAGGAACATCTGCAGTGTGGTGACTGAGGGAGAGATGGGCTGAGATGAGGCTAGAGAGGTGGGCTGTGTTAGGGGGGTTGGGGTTTACTCCCCATGCCCTGGAAGGCCACTGGAAGACTTTAGCAAGAAGAACAGCAGGCCCCACATCTCCCTGTGAGACAGCAGAGGCTTGCAGAGTACTGGCCTCTCAGCATCCCAAGGCCTGTCTCTGACCTGCCCCGGTTCCTCCCTCCAGGCCTGGGGTTTTGGGTTAACGGGAAGTAGTCTGATTGTCTCCTTCCCTGCTGAGGTCAGTCATTGTTCAGAGTGGTGTATTAGATCCTTATTTCTGCTGTAACAAATTACCACAACTTAGTAGCTTAAAGCAACACAAATGTACTATCTTCCCTGCTGAGGTCAGTCATTGTTCAGAGCGGTGTATTAGATCCCTATTTCTGCTGTAACAAATTACCACAGCTTAGTAGCTTAAAGCAACACAAATGTACTATCTTATAGTTCTGGAACTCAGAAATCCTAGCATCAAGATGTCTGCGGGGCCTTTGGTGTCTTCTAGAGGTTGCAGGGAAGTACCTGTCTCCTTGCCTTTCCTAGCTTCTAGAGGCCACCTCCATCCCTTGGCTTGTGGCTCCTTCCTCCACCTTCAAAGCTGGTAGCATAGCATCTTCAAAGCTCGCCCACTCTCTCTCTGACTATGACCCCCGCTTCCATCATCATAGCTCATTCCCCAACTCTGACCCACCTGCCTCCCTCTTATAAGAACGCTTGTGATTACATCGACCCCACCCAATAATTCAGGATAATCTCCCTATCTCAAGGCTCTTAAATTAGCCACATCTTCAAAGTCCCTTTTGCCATGTAAGGTAACATATTCACAGGTTTTGGGGGTTAGGATTTGGACATCTTTGGGGAGCCATTCTGTCTACCACAGGTAGTCACCTGGACAGCAGGGAACTGAAATTTATCTTGAGCCATTCTACTAATGAGATGTGTCATTTAGCCACGGGAAACCTACTCACTTATCTATAAAAATGAGATGAGTACTTGCCCCACCTACCTCAGGAAGTTATTGTATCACATGAATTAACATAGCACATTTGGAAAAAGAGAAATGCCGTAAAATATAAGGAATAAGTATGATGTGTTATGGAGCCTGCCAAACATAGGTACCAAGGGCATGTTATATATTAACATGAAACACTGAAATTGAAAGAACCAGGTTTGCTCTTAAAAATACTTGCTGTGGCCGGGCGCGGTGGCTCAAGCCTGTAATCCCAGCACTTTGGGAGGCCGAGATGGGCGGATCACGAGGTCAGGAGATCGAGACCATCCTGGCTA
>NW_012119265.1:10050493-10094460 GCF_000951035.1 Colobus angolensis palliatus
AAAAAAAAAAAAAAAAATACTTGCTGTGTGACCTTAGACAAGTAACTTAAAAACTCTTTGGATTTTGTGTGTAAAATTTGGAAAATGCTATCTTCTCACAATAGTATTGTGAAGTTAAAATCAAGTAATATAGGCTGGGGTGCTGTGTGAAATGCTACACAAATGTTCTTTATTAAATATTGCATAGACAGGTGCCCAAACACCTCTTCCTAGATAGATGCTTAATGAATCTAAGTAACAGGGTGGTACCTATCAGACCAATGCCAACCGGTTTGGAATCTCCACTGTATACAGTGAGTGAGAAATGAAAAGAAGATAGTAAACCAGAGGTCACTCCCATTCCCTCCCCCCTCAGCTACTGAGGGGTTACAGAGCAGCAGGAAGAGCCTGCAGCATCTAAAATGGTTGGTTAGTCAGAAAAATGCAGAGTATACCTACTGAGAATACAGAATCTTCCTGCAATAAAGAGGTTGAGATTGAGGCAGACCTTCTCCAGAAGACGCATCTGTAGTCATATTTAAGACATTCAAATAAATTGCTCAAGAACAGCCTTGTTTATTCAGCACCTATCATGTAACTTGAGCAGAAACGGGCAGGAAATATGTGCCTTCTGAGTGTGAGCTGTAGACCTACAGACATTAATTTATTCAGCATACCAGCTTTGAGCACCTAACAATGTGATAGACACTGTCCTGCTTCTGGGGATACAGCAGGAGATAAACACAGAAAACCTCCCTGCCCTCATAGAGCTTATTGTCTAATTGAGGAGATGAACATAAATCAAATGATCCACAAATGAATGTAAAATTTTATTTGTAACTCTTCAAAGGCAAGGTTCACCGTGCTATGAAGCTTATCACAGGGCTTAGAACTTGGCCTCTGTGAGGTAACAATTCAGCTGAGATCTGATGACTGAGCACATGGTATTAAGAGGGAAGAGGAGGAGGGAAGAGCTTTCCAGGCTGAGGGAACAGCGTGTGCAAAGGCAAAGAGGAAGCATGGAATATTGGAAGACCTCAGAGAAGCCCAGTGTGTCTGGATCTGGACTCAGAGTGATGGGGGCAGTGGTCAAGATATAGACTGGAGAGATGGATAGGGGAGTTCTGGCTACAAGCGTCATTATGTGGGCAGATATAGTGACTGACAAAGTCAGGACATAAGGTTTCACTCAGCCCACAGTTTTGTTTTGATTTTAATGCTCCTAGAAGAATCTTATCATTGCATGTTTCTAACCAGAAAAAAACCCTTAAATATGTAATAATTAACTCCAATTCTCACCTGAGTAGGAAGCGCATTAAGTCACCCTGTGTAGGTCAATGAAGGATGCCTGGGTGGGTCTTAGGTGTCCATACCCGGCACTGCAAAGACTGGCTCCAAGATGGCGTGCAAAGACCAGAACAGGTCACGAGGGAATCACTGACAGCAGCTCTTGCCTCACTGTTGTGCTTTTCCAAGGATTTCATATGCATGAGCACATTGGACTCCTGCAAGACTTCTGTGAAATAGGAAGAATGTAGTAGTTGTGGGAGATCGCCAATGACTTGCCCCAGCACCCACAGTGACAAAGGGAAACCTTGAACTCAGATTGACTGTTTCTAGATAAAAATGGTTTTCCCCACAGACCACAACTGAGTCACCTACATTCTTTATTTCTCTCTCTCTCTCTCTCTCTGACCTCCTTAAAATAATAGAACTTAGAATGATCAAACTCAAAGGGGACTTTAAACATCACTCAACTTATTTAATTCCCTCCTTTGGAAATTGCAACAAGTTTAGATATTTTGAGAAGCAATACTATTTCCCCCAAAAAGATTAAAAGTGACTTCTCCCTTTCCACTAAAGAAAGGTTTTGAAATCCAAGCATTTCAGTATTAAGTAAAGTTTTCTTTCCACTAAAGAAAGAGAGAAGTCTTTATTCTGGTCCTTTCTAGTGACTCATTTCTGGCTCTTGGAACATGTGCTGTCATGGAAAGACTCTTCCTATAATTCACTGTGACCTTAGAAGGAAGGTCACTTTACCTCAGGTACCCTCTGTTTCCTCACTGTAAAATAAAAATGTAAAATAACTACAACCAATGAAGACAAATTCATCTTACATCATAACCCAGCACACACACACACACACACACACACACACACACACACACACACGTGAGAGAGAGTATTGAAACAGAAGTTCCAAGAATCTGTACTTATTCTTACTAGTACAATGTACATTATTTTCATTCTAGTCTGTTCTATTGCATTTCATTCTGTTCTTCCAAATAGCTCTTAGATATCCAGTAAATGGATTTTACTACCCACTAAAATGTGAAGTCCTCAGGTTGACAAGTGCTAGTCTGGATACTGTCTGAGGCACCCTCCAGTCCTGGTTCTCTGACATCCCCTGGGGCTGCCCAGAGTCTCCTGGAGGCCTCTTTCCAGCAAGGCAGGTCCCCTTCTGCAGCTGCAAGAGTGACTTGGAGACACTCTTTATCAGTCCTTAGGCCTCACCAACTAATGCTGTTGGTCTTAGGGCAATTTGCCCCTGCAAGTGTAAACAAAGCACTGAACTCAGCCTTCTGATCACAGTTAGCCAAAATTAGGTGGAGAAAGATCCACATTCAGAGTCCAGCTGCAGAGTTTGAGAGCTTGGCCATTCTCTGCAAGAATCCCACCCAAGATGCCCAGACATCACATACACCCAAGACCACACATGCCTCACCCATGCACATAGACCACACATGGTAATACATGCCTACTCACCACACATGCCACATACAAACACATACACAGCTCCCTCAACATTCACACATATCACACAGTTATCCACGTCAATACCCTCACCCATACTGTGTGTACATACATACACACAGACTTTACACACACACACTTATATACATGTACACACTCACCATACACTACACACATACCACAACACACACACATACACAACTCCTGAGAATCCCCACAACTCCTGTGGTATAAGCAAGAAATCATAATTTGAAGGTGAATGAGTCAGAGGGAAATAAATTTTTTTTTTTTTTTTTTTTTTTGAGGTGGAGTCTCGCTCTGTCGCCCGGACTGGAGTGCAGTGGCCGGATCTCAGCTCACTGCAAGCTCCGCCTCCCGGGTTTACGCCATTCTCCTGCCTCAGCCTCCCGAGTAGCTGGGACTACAGGCGCCCGCCACCTCGCCCGGCTAGTTTTTGTATTTTTAGTAGAGACGGGGTTTCACCGTGTTAGCCAGGATGGTCTCGATCTCCTGACCTCGTGATCCACCCGTCTCGGCCTCCCAAAGTGCTGGGATTACAGGCTTGAGCCACCGCGCCCGGCCTTTTTTTTTTTTTTGAGACAGAGTCTCACTCTGTCGCCCAGGCTGGAATGCAGTGGTGTGATCTCGGCTCACTGCAACCTCCACCTTCCAGGTTCAAGTGATTCTCCTGCCTCAGCCTCCCGAGTAGCTGGGATTACAGGCACCCCTCCACCATGCCCAGCTAATTTTTGTATTTTTAGTAGAGACACGGTTTCACCACGTTGGCCAGGCTGGTCTCAAACTCCTGACCTCAGGTGATCCACTCGCCTCAGCCTCCCAAAGTGCTGGGATTACAGATGTGAGCCACCATGCCCAGCCAGAGGGAAATAATTTACAGTTAATCCATACTATCTCTTCACTGTTCACTCACTAGCACAGAGTTGGAAAGAGGATTTTCAACAGTTGGAACAATTTGCATAAAACTACGCTGGCAATACATTGAAGCACTTTGCTTTAAAAATTGTGCTGTTAAAAACAGTCAAATGTATATTGCTACTCTAGTATTTCAATGATTGCTTTTTCCAAATTAATCAAATTTTCATTTTATGAGTACTATTTTTCATATTATCTTTTTCATTTGTCTGCTGATTTGTAATAGCATAAGACTGTATGTTTATGCTTATACCTTTATAAACACACACATTTGCTTCATGTTTTGAGACAGGTTTTAATATGTGCTATAAATGTGTGCTCTTGAAAAGTACTGTACATATCATTTTACTGAAGCTTTAAAGTTTATGAATTCTGAATGTTTAAAACTGTAATAACAGTATCAATCCAAGCATTTCAGTATTAAGTAAAGTAAAACCCCAAATCCTGGTACTATTTAGCCTTGAAAAGTACTATTTCCCACGCTCCCATGATGATCCTGAAGTTGCTTTCTGTGCCCAGAATAGTGCTTGCTATCCTGAAAAGCTCTCAGGAAATGTCTGATGAAAGAATGTGTGAAAAGAAAGAAAGAGAGGCAGAGAAGAAGGAGGGGGAAGAGAGAAGAAAAAGAGAAAAAGGTAAAGGAAGAAAAGGAGGGAATGAGATTGGAGGTGGGTGGATAAAGAGAGTGAGATAGACAGAAAGACAACTGTAGGCTGCTTCTGACTTGGGTGTCTTTTCTCTGTGGAAAATGGAGACCAAAGACCATGGCAGATCTTCTTCAAAATATTATTGCTGAAACCCACCTTGTGAAGTGGCAACTTCATGGGACAGTCACTGGAAAATTCAGCTTTCCATCTGCAATAGAGGAAGCAAATCTTGCCGAGACATTTGACAGACACCGATGTTTAGTCTTAAACATTATTCCTATGGTCACTTTGCTATGGTAACGAGAACTGTGTCATGGAAATATTTGCATCGCTCATTTACAATTGTTTTCTTTTCATCTCTAAGGCTCATTCATGAGTTTTGGAAGGAGGGTTATGGTTTTATTGCTTCTCCTAATGATAAAAATAATACATGCTCATTATTTTTGAATAATCAGAAAATAAAAGTAAGCATAAGCATAAAGTAAAGTAATAATGCCTATTATTCAAAACATCCAGAGATGATAGTTATTAATGTTTGGTTTTCATAAAATATATGTAAATATGATCATACTGTATATTCCATTACATAATCTCTTGTTTCACTTAATATATTGAAGACATCTCTGTCCATCTTTTAAAATTATTTCATAGCTTTCTGTTCCCGTTTGACAAGTCTTTAGGTTTGCCAATGTTTTGTTATGATAAATGATGTGCTAGTGAACATTCTTGTACAGGCATTTTTATGCATTTATCCTGCTATTTCCTTAGGATAAGTTATTAGAGTTGAACATTTAAATGTGAGTATATACATTTAAAAATACTATTTAAATTTGCTAAATTGCCCTCCAGAAAGCGTGACTCAATTTACATTCCCTTTAAAGTGTATGAAAGTACCTATTATCTCATGCCTTCGTCAGCGCTAGTTATTATCATTCTAAACCTTTTTCAGTTTTATAGGTTAAAAGGCATTTTCATTTTCATTTTTATTGGCATTTTCTTTATACTAGTGAGGTGAAATAGCTTTCATGTTGGCCATTTGCATTTCTCCTTTTTTGTGTAACTCGTCTGACCATGTTTTAACTGTATCTTACCTTTTCATTGATTTCCAAGAGTTCTTCACAATTCAAAAATGTTAACTTTTTGCTGTCATATGTTGTGAATTCTTTTTTCAGTTTTTCATAACTTATGGTATGTAGTTTAGACACATAGAAGTTTTAAGTGGCCAGTATTCAATGATTTCCTTAATGTTTCTTATTACTAAATAATACTTAAAAAGGAATTCCTAATTCCAAAATGATATAATTTTTTTACCTGTACTTTTTTATCATCTTTTGTTTTCTACATTTATATTTTTAAACCATTTGGAATTTATTTGATGTGTGGAGTGAGGTAGGGAATCTAGCTTTTTCTTAACTTGTCAACAAGTTGTCCCAATAACCTTTGGACTGAATAGTCCACATAGTCTTTCTAATGATTTGAAATGCCTTCTTTGCCATACTCTAAATTTTTACAGATCCTTGAGCTCTTCTGTCACTTGTCTTTTTACTGTAGCCGTGTATGTCAGTCTTTTAGAACTATGTATTATTTTGACTATGCAGATTGAAAGTTCTCATTCCAAAGACTCCTCAAGTTTTTAGAATAATGACTGCCACTTTTAATAGAAAGAGCAATGTCATTTTATTTACTTTGGAGATGTGCTAGAGAAGGGAATTCTCCCACCCCCACCCACCAAGTCCTAGAGTTTCAGATGTGGATAGACCTAAACATTTTCTATTTTAATCTCCTAATTTCACAGATGAGTTCCAAAAGTATAAATTGACTTGTTCAATGTTAACATAGCTAGCAGAGCTGAGACTAAGCCAAGACTAGACCCAAAACTATTTAGTAGAGAGCTGAGACTAGAACAAAGATATATACCCCTAAAACCATGCTGGAGGAAGATGGTCACAGTGAGAGTTTGTCAAAGATGACAAACACAGGATTAGTAAAAGGATGGTCCTCTCTGTTCTAGATCTCCAGCATCTGACTTCTTTAAGGGAAAATGAGCAGTTTCTGGAGCACCAGTTTAAGAGGGAAATTAAAGGTACAGGAGCCCTTTGATGTTAACTGAGTCCTCAGAAAACTCACCAAAAGGAAAGAGCACAGACACACTAAATAGCACACAAGTGCACATATGCTTCAGTAGTAGTAGCTTACCCAGCACTGAGCTTTCAAAAAAAAGTTTCAGGCGTTTCTCAGTAGTGTCACTGTCACCCTGGTTGGCTATGTTAAGGTCATTTAGGTCAGACATCAGCAAGCACAGACAGCTGAGAGGCAGGAAATGTGTAGCTCTGTGAGCAAAGCAAAGGAGAAAAGCTTTTTATAGCCAAGGCATGGGAGGAAACACTGATAATCGGAGAAGGGTTGTGTGTTTTCTTTTCTCTATTGGGAAAACTCTCCAATTACGTTCTTTAAAAGCTAACCAGGCTCTCTCTTATCTTTCCCACCTTGTGGAAAGTCATTCGCTAGCAAACAACCTTCCATCTGAGGGCACCGACGTTTTAAAAATATGTTTAGTTTCCTAAAGATATTTTATAGTTTAATTCATTTTTATTAGAAAATATCATCACATGGTTTAAAATTCAGATGTACAAAAGGATATATGATAAGGAAACTTCCTTCCATCCAGTCCTCAGTGACCAAGTTCCCCATCCTGGGGAAAACCAAGTTCTAGATTCTTATTAACCCTTCCAGAGTTATTTAGACATATTAAAATATATAAGTACATACAGATATTCTTTTGTGAAAAGTTTTACAGAAGGGGTAGCATACTACACACACTGTTCTGCATCCTGATATTTTTACTTAATATCTGAAGAATGTTTTGTATCCGTACATAAAGAACTACCTTATTCTTTGTTATGACTGCACTACACTCTATTGCATGAATAAAGCATACCTTATTTATCCAGTTCCCCTATAGAAGGATATTCATGTTGTTCCAAATTTTGCTATTACAAATAATGCTACAATTAATGTATTATTTTATGTATCAGCAAATTTACACCAAAAATAAAGTCCTAGAATGGGAAATGCTGGATACAAGGATATGAACATTTGCAATTTTGTCAGAAATTGCTACATTTCCCCTCTTAGAGATTGTACCAATTTAAAGCCCTCTCAGTAATGTGGAAAGTACGAATTTCCTCACACCTTTGCTGATACAGTGTGTTGCCAACCTTTTTTTGTAAACCTTTGTTACCTTAATGTGTTAGGTAAATAATAGTATCTCAGTACAGTTTTAATTTGTATTTCTTGTACTATGAGTGAGATTCAGAATCTATTCATATATTTGAAGGTAATTTGTATTTCTGTGAAGTGTTTGTACTCTTAGTCTTTCTTATTGAGCATGTTATTGGTCTTTTCCTTATTGCTTCATAAGGGCTCCATATACAAGAGGAAAATTAGTGATTTATCTGTGACTTCAGTAGCACATATTTTCCCAAGTTTGTGTTTTATCTTGTAACTTTACTATTAGCATTTTTACAATTCTTATTTATTTATTTATTTTTGCTTGTAATCCCAGCACTTTGGAAGGCCGAGGCAGAAGGATCTCTTGAGCCCAGGAGTTTAAGGTCAGCCTGGGCAACATAGTTAGATTTCATCTCTACAAAAAAAAAAAAGCCAAGTGTGGTGGCGTGCACCTGTAGTCCTAGCTACTCAGGAGGCTGAGGTAAGAGGATTGCTTGAGCCCAGGAATTCTCAAGGTTACAGTGAGCTATGATCACACCATTGCACTCCAGCCTGGGTGATCGAACCAGAACCTGTCTTAAAAAATAAATTTATTATTATGGCTTCTGTGTTTTCAGTCAGGACTTTCTCAGTCTAAGATTATAAAAAATATCTATCCTATGGCTTCCTTTTTACTCATTTAGGGTTTTGTTTTGTTTTGAAACAGAGTCTCGCTCTGTCATCCAGGCTGGAGTGCAATGGTGCAATCTTGGCTCACTACAGCCTCCACCTCCCTGGTCAAGCAATTCTTGTCCCTCAGCCTCCTGAGTAGCTGGGACTACCGGCAGGCACCACCATGCCCAACTAATTTTTGTGTTTTTAGTAGAGATGGGGTTTCGCCATGTTGGCCAGGCTGGTCTCAAACTCCTGACCTCAAGTGATCCACCCGCCTTGGCCTCCCCAAGTGCTGGGATTACAGGAGTGAGCCACCGTACCCAGCCAGGTTTATTTTTTACTTTTATATATTTAATCTGTCTGAAATTTATTCTGATTTAAAGTTTAAAGTTTTAGGTTTGGATGCAATTTTATTTTTTTCCAGATGCCTTACCAGTTATTTCCAAAACTATTTATTAAATAATCTTTATTTTCCCTACTAATTTGAAATACTATCTATATAATGTCTACATATTAAGGTACTTGCATATTATAATTTATAATGAAACTTTTTCGCCTTGTAACATTTATTTCCAAGAATCTTTACACGTATTTCTTTTTCCCTTTTTTTTTTTTTTCTTAAGATGGAGTCTCGCTTTGTTGCCCAGGCTGGAGTGCAATGGCACAATCTCAGCTCACTGCAACCTCTGCCTCCTGGGTTCAAGCAATTATCTGCCTCAGCCTCCCAAGTAGCTAGGATTACAGGCACACACCACCATGCCTGGCTAATTTTTGTATTTTTAGTAGACACAGGGTTTTACCATCTTGGCCAGGCTAGTCTTAAAGTCCTGACCTCGTGATCCACCCACCTCGGCCTTCCAAAGTGCTGGGATTGCAGGCTGAGCCACCGCACCCGGCCTCTTTACACATCTCATAATGATTATATATAAGTCTCTTACATTCCCCGGAAAATCATATTTTCATAATTTTCTTCCCTCTCGTTTGGTTGTAAAGTGTTATCTCCTGCAGGCCAGTGTCTCCTCTAAACCTCTCTCCCATTCTTAGCATCAGCATTTCTGCTTTCTCAGAGATTACCCCTACTTGTAGAATCACCTGTGCCTCTTCTTTCTCTTTAGGAAGAGATTGCAAATTGCTCCCGTCCAGATGGGCAAATATAAATGGCTATCAGTGTGAGATTAGAGTTTCCAGGCTCTTAGCAGAGGAGCCAGGATTATCCACACAGGGAGACTGCTAAAGCCCAGCGACTGGAGATTTACAAGAAAGGATGTGTAGAAGAAGAGTGATGGACACTGAGTCTCAAGTTCCACCAATAACGATATGCATGAAAGAGGAGCTAGGGAAGAAACTAGGGGCAAAGTACTGGAAGAAAGAAAGATGAAGAATGCAGAGCCCCTGAAGAGAAACCAGATAATATGGAAAGATCAGGGAGGTTAAGGATAAGCAAAACACCACTGGATTTGGTGACAGGGAGATCACTGGTGCTTCTTAAAGCAGGTCACTAGACGTATTCCTATCCCTCTACCCTTCCAGTTATACTTACTTCCTCTTCTGGGTAAATGGTCAGCAGACCAGCACCCTCAATTGGAATAATTAGAAAAGCCAAATACAATGCAGAAATTACCTATTTGAGGGAAGGTGAGAGCTGCTGAGACAGGGAACACTGGAAGGGCTAATGCACTGGAGAGAGAAACTTGAGGAGAATGAGCTGGCTTCTGCAGCTGCTTTTACCAGTGGGGCATTTTGCAGGAGGCTGAGAACCCAGTGCAAAATGCAGTGCAAAGGCTGGCAAAAGACTGCTCAGAATAGAGAAAATAAGAGTGTTAATGGAAGATTTGAAAGGGCCTCAAACAAAACAGCCTGTTTTCACCTGAGGAATGTTGCTGCCTACTGGGTTTCTTCAGAGCAGGGATTCTAAAATGCAAGTGGAAAACCTGCCTCTAAAAAGCAGAGTGCAGTTTTTCAGCATTCTTCTGAAACTAAGATTAGAGTTTACTACTGGCTGGGGGAGGGTTCTTGCAGAATACAAAAGGGCCTTTGTTGAAAATCCAGGAGGTCAGAGATGAACCTGTGGAGCGCTGAGACTTACGAGAGCTATAATTCAACCTTGACTCAGCAAATCACTAATTGGATTAACATGATCAGCCACCATTCTGTCTGTACAGCAGGGGGAGGGTATTCCTCAATTTTGGGTAGGTAATGTCTGGTCTGCCATTAAAATGTACGAGGTACAACAAAAGACAGGCTCACATAACTGAAAAACCAAGAGAAAGAAGACAGTAGAAACAAACAGGTGATCCAGATGTTCAAGTTAGCTGACAAGGACCGACAATTGCCTACCACTGTATGTTAAAGAGGAAAAGATGAACAACATTGGTGGAAAGATAAAATCAATTGTTACCTCTTCTGAGGAGCTTTCTTTGGTTCTCCCTTTCTAGAAATCATCTTTTCCTTCTCCATATTATCCTGAAAATGTATCTATACTTCTTATTGCATGTACCACTGTAGAAAGTAGTATCTTGCAGTGATCAAAAGCATGGAGGTTTTAAAGTCACATTGGGTTAAAATTCAAGACCAGCCACCTGTTAACTTTGTGACCTTAGATAAGTCACTTATCTTCTCTGAGCCTCAATTTCCTTATCTATAAAATGGAGTAGTTGGCTGGGCGTGATGGCTCAGCATCTCAGCACTTTGGGATGCTGAGGTGGGCAGATCACAAGGTCAGGAGTTTGAGACCAGCCTGGCCAACATGGTGAAACCCCGTCTCTACTAAAAATACAAAAATTAGCTGGGTGTGGTGGCACGAGCCTGTAATCACAGCTACTCAGGAGGCTGAGGCAGGAGAATCACTTGAACCTGGGAGGCGAAGGTTGCAGTGAGCCGACATCACGCCATTGCACTCCAGCTTGGGTGACAGCGAGACTCTGACTCAAAAAAAAAAAAAAAAAATGGAGTTGTTAAAATAATTCAGTGCTTTGGGTTCTTAGGTAAGCAGACTGAAATCCAGCTCAGTGTAAAAGGTAAAATGAAACCTAAGATTAGCCAATCAGAAACCACCAACTAACCTCTCGCTAGGGACTTTTCACTGGAATGATCTAAATAAGACTATTGCTTCATTTTAACCAAATATTTTATTTGCCTTGCTTCTGCATTCACTCTATAAAAAGGCCTTCCCTTTATGCTCTTCAGTGGAGCCCCAAATAACCTGGGGCTTGCAGTTGCTCAATTTGTGAGCCCTGTCTGATCAACTTAACTCTTTAATATTTTAATGTGCCTATGTTTATCTTTTTACAGAGTCAATATAGTACTTTCCTCATAAAGTTGTTGTGAAGAATTCAAATATATTCATACAACATTCAGTTGCAATAAAAATGCATTTTTTCTCTAGTCTTCCTCACGAACTCCATCTGCTGAGTAGTACAGAAAAAACCTTAATTTTTGTCCAGTGCACTCATTTCATACTGATGTAATACTTTTAATATTTCTATAGGAATATAAGATCTCTGGGGAAAAATGTTAAGTCTTCAAGATGGCCTTTGCTTCTTTCCTCCAAGATGGTATCTGGGGGTTTGAGGGAAGGTCTATGGGTCAGTGACCCTGCGGCAGCAGAGGAGAGATGGGATCCTTAAACACATCCAGTGTCCTCTGGAGCCTTTCTCCTTTCTGCTGTGGAGTAGCTGGACAGTTCTTCTCCTTGGCCTGGGAGACAGGTGTGTGTACTTCGTCCCATTGGTCTGTTTGGGCTCAATGGACAGATGCCACTAGATTCCAGAGCCCCGGCCACTTGCTCCTAGTCCCGTAGACTTTCATGGCAGCTTCAGGCTTCTGCTGGACCATCAACCTTCTCAGCACCTTCCAGGGATGTGAAAGAACTCTCACTGCTTCAGGACAGTTACCCTCATCATATACTTCCCTAATTTCCTGTTGTTGTCCTTTATAACACTTTACTAAATTAGTAACTTTATTTTTTTGTATGAGACCATTAATTTGATATTTTCTCCCATACAGCATTGCAATCTTGGTGGTGCTAGGAATCCTGTCCAGTTTCGTTCTTTATTGTGTTCCCAGTACCTAGATCAATCAATACTGCTAAATAAATAAATGAGAAACTCTTAACTTCAGGGCCCTGATATTTCAGAACACAGATGAACTAGCCTTAAATCTTTTCCCACCCATACCAGGAACCTTGCTAGTTTTCTACCCACCACCATTCTACCTGTGTTCTTTCCTATCAGAAGATCGATTTTGTTTGGTTGACAAAATGTCCAGCCCAGGGACTTTATAAATCATGAATTTGCCATGAACAGGCGATCCTGTTCCCTATACCAGCAATAGATCAGAGTAGTTATGCCACGTTTTTCCATCGAATGAACTAGAAAGAAAAGTCGAGGGGGGTGATTTCTGTCCTTGATGGAAAACAAAGACTATAAGTAGAGCTTTCTTCAGTCTTCTCTGCCCTCAACCCCTCACTTTTAAAATGTGGCAGAATGAGGATGTTATGTTTGGAGCCACAGTAGCCATCTTGCAACCATGAGGGAAAGACCTGAAGAAATGCCAAAATGATCTCATTGAGCTCCTGTACCAACCCTGGAACTATACCCCAGCTTTCTTGTTATGTGAGATCGTGCATGCCTTTTTCATCTATGCTACTGTTATTTGAGCTTTTTGTTGCCAGGAGCCATTTTTTTTTTTCTGATATCCTTTGGAACAAATCCAATTTTGCATGCATGTTATGACCTAAAGATGGGCCACAGATCATTAGTTCTGTTTTTACTTCCATATAAGTTATAGTCTATGCTCAGACATAAGCCTCAATAACATTCTGGGCTTCACGTCAGATATGGCTTTAGGTGACATCTCTGAAGCACTCTGAACAATGAAGATCTAAATGGTCACATCTAGTGACCAGGTAGTGCAGATCAAGGGAATGGGATGAGGAGGCAGAACTGTAAAGACAGAGTAGTGAGGGCTGAAGCCAGGAAAGCAAAGAGAACCCAAAAGGGTATCAGAACTCAAGGGAAAACAAGACTGGAGTGGAAGAAAGGTCCAAGCAAATAGTCATCAATAGAGCGATCCAGAAAAGAAATGGGAAAGGAAAAATTTTAATATAGGAAATAATCTGACAATAATGCACAAGACTTTTTGGAGAAAATTTTAATTCCAATAATAGATATAAGCAAAGACTTGAATAAATGGAGTGATATGCTGATTGTGTGGGACAATTTAACATTTTAAAAATATCAGTTCTTCCCAAACTGAAGCTGTAGATCCAATGCAATTCAAGTAAAATGCCCACCCCAAGTTTTGGGGACTTTGAAAAACAATTTTAAAATTCATATGAAGAATAAATACCCACAGACAGCTAATTTTTAAAATGTAGGCAAAAAGGGAATTTGCCTTGCTAGATATTAAGGCACATCACAAAGCCATGTTTAAGAAAAGGGGAAAAAAGTCAAGTTGACCAAGAGAACAGAATAGAGAACCCAGAATTAGACCCAGCTATAGAGGAGAACATGTTATATGATAGAGGGGGCATCACAAATCACTACAAAAGCAATAGATTAAGTAGTACATGGTGTTGGGAACATTGACTCCATTCCGCCCCACCTTAGACAATTTAAAAAGAAACCCCAATGGATTAAAAACCCAATCCTTTAACAGGATTAAAGACTCATAATATAAAAGTTTATAGTGATAGGAAACAATATGCGTGAATATCTCTGTGACTTTTGAGCAGAGACATTTCTTAAGGAAAACCCAAAAGTACAAACCATAAGGAGGAGAAAAAAAATATGGATTTGTGTACAAAACAAAATTAAAGATTTATTCCAACAAATACTACAGACAAAGTCAACAGGTAAACTGGAAGAAGATGTTGTTGACAACCCAAACCAAAGGATGTAGATCTAGGAAATCCTGCAAAACAGTAATAAAAGGGGAAAACAGGCAAAATATACAAGAGGAAACCTCTTAATGGCCAATAAGTGTATGCAAAGATGCTAAACATTACTAGCAATCAGAGAAATACAAATTAAAACATCAACGAGAGATCACTTTACAGAAAGTTGGATAAAATCAAGTAGAGCAAAGACACACTGCTAGAGGGGTGGACATAAATGAAGCCATCCTGCAGAGCAATCTAGGAGTCCCTAGAGAAATCAAGGATGCAGTCTTGGCCCTGAGTATGTGCCCAAGAAAACACTAATGTGCAGATCATAAGAATACATGTAAAGCTGTCCATCATGGTGCATGCATGCGCGCGCGTGTGTGTGTGTGCGTGTAAACAAGGACTGATGTTCGTTAATAAAGCAATGGCTTAGTTAAACATAAACAAACACAAGATGAGCCACTATTCAAGCCATAAGTAGGAAAGGAGATTTACATATAGCAGCATGGATGGGTCACCTAAGCATATTGATGATGACCGTGGTGCACGAACTGAGTGATTTACTCTATTCTCCTGAGGTCCAAATTAAGTAAAATATAAATACATACAGCCAGTGGTCAAAGAACTTCAGTGGCTCTGAAATTTTTATGTGCATGAAAGTCATCTGAGGTATCTGTTCAAAGAACAAATTTGAGGGTCACACACAGAGATTCTGAACCTGCACTTTAAACGTGAATCCCAGGTGATTCTCCTATAAGTGGACCACAGACTGCACTTGGAGACACTTTCAACTAGGTAAAATCAAGTTACCAGGAGAGTAATCAGAAGTGAGAAGCAAGGGAAATGGCAGTAGAACATCTGCCCAGCACCGGCAGCAAGGAAATGACGCTGAAGCAGCTGGCCCTGTCAGTATCAGCTGCCTCTCTCCCCTCCCTTTTTTTGTGAGCCAATCTCAGTGGGCTTAGCCTGAAGGGGTTTGGGTGATGGAAACTGACAACTGCCGTCTGGGGAGCATGTCTGGAGACAGGAAGCCACTGGGGGGCTTTTTCTTCATGAGGATGCTGCTGGGCGTAGTGCCACCAGGGGTCCTAAGCTTGACGTGATCATCCTGACTCACAGTGGGCTTCTCCAGGTTGGGCTGTGGGTTGGGGGGAGGTGGGCTATGAAAAGAGTGAGAATGACATATGGGGGACATTGTCAGATGCCAGTGCTTGAGTCCGTTCCCATGAGAGAGCACAGCTGAGCCTTCTCCTAGCAGATCTGGTGGACTCTGGGTGCAGATGGTCCAGGACCCACAGAACCCCGTCATCCCTCCAGTGTCTGCATTGCTCTTGCCTCCGTTGGTCCCTGCCTCTGGCCTGTGCTTTAACAGCTGGACTGTTCTGAGGCATATTGTGCGCCATGTGGAGGGGATAGTGACTGCTATGATTGTAGGCAGATGGGATGTGGTCTTAAGCTTGCCTTTAGGGATGTCTGATGGCGTGCTCAGCCCTGCATCTCCAGCCAGAGACGTCTCCCTCCCTGTGAACGGATTACAGCCATCCCAGTCAAGAACGGACGCTGGACTCCTTCTACTGTGATTTATCTAGGCGCTGTTCCCCAACTGGCCCAGAGAACTAACGGAAGCCTGGATTCACTGTCCCCTTCCTAATATGCAGAATGACCTGGTTTCCTAAGGACAAGGAAGGTTTTTCAGATTTATACAAACAGACCTTGCATATTTGTGGGTATCCAGGTAACAAACCCAGTTTGAAATTCCTTTTGACAGCATAATTCATAGCTCCAGACAGAAATGCTAATGTAAACACAGACACTCCAAGGAACCAGCAATGGTGGAAAAGATTAAGAAATGGTCCCAAGCATAGCTCTCTCTAGAAATCTTCTGATTCTCTAACACGCCTCATTTTGCAAAAGTGAATATTTCCATGTAAAGAGAAAAGAACCAAAGAGAAAAAGAAGAATGGCAGAGAATCCAGAGACACAAATATTTCAGGCTTATTAATAACCAGTAAAGTTCTCTTTCTTAGGAACTTCTTGACGTCAGCTCTTTGATGCTGATGGTGTGTGATATGTAAGCAAAGGTCTGTGAATCTGAGAATCCTCACGTGTGTCTACAGGACCGTGTCTCCCTGCCCCTGTTTTAATGAGATCCAGGACAGCTGCAGCTCCCATTGTGCTGAGTGGCCTGGGCAGGCTGACAGAGCTATTCTTCTCTCCTAGTAATGTGTTTGCTTAAGCATGAACATTAGTGTCAGAAGCGCTTAGTGCAAAGCAACCATTCAGGGGTGAAGCAGTCACTACCAAGTCTATATGTCTGGGAATTCGTTACATCTGTCATCTGGGAGTTAGGGTTAGGTAAACCTTGTATTTTTGAATGAAGTTGAAAAGGTGAAAAACAAAAACACTATTTATAAAATCATCTTTTGGGGGTGAGTCCAGCTGTGAAAACCCCACTGCCTTGTTCGGGCCATAGCTTCCTGAAAAACCGAACAATAGTTCTTGTTATGTGGGGCATATCCTCTTGCCCTCATCTGCCCTGTCTTCTGAAATGAGTGAAATGAAAGTTATTTTACACCCGACCTTGCACAAAGCTAATGTGCCTAATTAGCGGAAGATGTGCTTTTCGGGTGGGAATCTGATTTTAGTCAGTAGTGTCCCATCTTTCACGAGATGAGGACACATCATGGGCAGACTGTGTATTTTTTCTTGTCTTTCTCACAAGAGCAATGAATGTGATCTGAACTGATGACTCTCCTGTCCCTCTTGCCAGTATGACCAAAGGCATTCATTTCCGAGGCAGCTGGCCAGGGCTGAGCCGGGGACAATTAACTGGGCCACAGGGCCCTGGGCTCACAACCTTCCTGCTGGATACTGAACACGGGACTTTGGCATAACAGTGAGCCACACTAAGACTTCCCTAGTAGGAAGCTGTCTTGTTTCATCTTTACTGATCTTTTGGATAGATAATACTGCGTGTCCTTCCCTCTGCTGTGTCTCCGGTACAGTGTCCCTGGAGTCAATGTGTATCACCAGCTTCCCCTGTAATGGTCCACCCACAGTGGTGTATAATGGGCAGGGAGATGAGAGCGAGCGAGTGCAGACAGTAATGGGGTAAAAATTTAAAGACAATAATAAAACTGACTCCAAGTCAGTCTGCTGCTTATTATCATCAAGTGCTGACAATTTAAACAATGTCACTGATAAAACACTCTTCCTTGCAAGCTCTAAACAACTGCTGAAGTTGCTGTTGCAACTGACATAGGTGGACCCAGCCACAGGCATTCCTTTGGAAAGTAAGTTTGAGACAGGTGGGATTCATCCAGGCTCCCTTCAGCACATTTTTTATTTCCAGCCTGTGGGATGCTGCACATTCCTGCACGTAAACAGTTTTGAAATAAGCAATAATAACATAGCAATGCTATGGCCTATGCTTTAACAGCTAGACTGTTGCTTCTTGTACACAAAATGTGAGTTATTTCCATCCTATTTGACCATAAGGAGTTTTTAATTTGATTGTAAAATTTAAAACAATGAAACAGATTGCAAACTGCACAGTGTCACATTTTTGTTGGTTGTGTGTAAATTTTAGTTCATACATGAAATATTTACTGAATTTGAATATCTTTAAAATTGAAATTTATTCTTATAACAATTGTTCATTGTTTAAAAACAGAAGTTCCTGAGAGTGAGTGCCTCTTTCCATTTTATGCCTTACCCTACTCCCAGCTGTGCCTACTACTTGGGAAGCAGGAACAGCTAGAGCACCGGCAGGTGACCTAAGTGTGGCCCACCAGGCACAGCAGAATTCCACCTGGAATTTTGAGTCTGGAGTAGGTGACTTGAAGATGCAAGGATATCTTGGAATCCATTCTTGTGGGACTGGTCATGGTGCCAGGAGGGCTGTATGGTGTTCAGCAGCAGCATTGTTTAACCAGACCCTTCCTGTACTGTGATTTTGTGTAACCAAGCCACCTTGGTTTTCTATTTATCAAGCCTGATTCTCTGGGTTTGACATTGATTATCTGGGCTCCCAGATATCCTTCTAGTGAATTTCTCTGCTGAAGTTAACCAGAGTCAGTGTCTGTCATTTGCGGCCAGTAACTCTTACTGGAATTCCTAATTCAGAGGAATACTTTGAGGATGAATTCTGAAACCCAAGATAGTTGTGTACCACAGACAAATAAAAGCACTAAACATGTAGCACAGCAGCCTTACTGGAAATGTCAAGCGTATCTTCTAACTTGTCAAAGCATATGTCATACTGACCTGTCATGACCACCCTGGCCAGATCTTAGTAGATCCAGCAAGACAAAAACCAGAGGATCTCTTTGTTTTGTTTTTGTTGTTTTGTTTTGAGACAGAGTTTCACTCTGTTGCCCAGGCTGGGGTGTAGTGGTATGATCTCGGCTCACTGCAGTCTCCACCTCCCAGGTTCAGGTGATTCATTCTCCTGCCTCAGCCTCCCAAGTAGCTGGGACTACAGGGGTGCACCACCATACCCAGCTAATTTTTGTATTTTTTTGGTAGAGACAGGGTTTCACTCTGTTGGCCAGGCTGATCTCAAACTCCTGGCTTCAAGTGATCTGTGCTGGTCTCGAACTCCTAGCCTTAAGCGATCCCCCTACCTGAGCCTCCCAAAGTGCTGGGATTACAGGCATGAGCCACTGTACCCAGCCTGATTTCATTCTTATTTCCATTGTAGCTCTAGCAAACATCTAGCTTTTATGTTAGGTTCTATGACTTGGAGCCAGCTTTTCAAAATCTCTAGACTGGGGCTCCCCCATATTTCTATTGGGATAATGACTTTATCATGGGAAGATCAAGTTTGTGTAAAGCACCTTATTATAGTGCTTGGCACATACTGCAGCACCTGGGCACTTTTTCCCTCACTTAGTCTTCAGTAAGCACCTACTGAGGACCCAGGACTATTTGAGTCACTGGAAAGCTACTCGTATTTTTAGTGTATTTGCTGTGTCTTCCTTCTGCTATTTTGCTAAGAGATGATTAGATCGTCTTTCTAAATACCAAGATGAATAGCCACAGGCACTAACTTCTTCAGCCTATCTCCTATCTGCTCTTCCCTCCCACCCCCTCCACACACACACACTTACTCACATGCTCACAAACACACGCCCAACCCAATTCAGGGACTCACATACAGCTTAGGAAAGGCAGCTTCATCATCAGTCCCACCAGAACACCTCCTGCTTCTGCAAAGCTGCTTCTACCATTCTGACATGTCTAAGTCTATTCATTCTATTATATGTCCTCATAGCAGCATATATGTTTCCTTTGCTGTGCTTATAATTAGGTAATTATACATGTAATCACTATGTGATTACTGCTGACTTTCCCCCAGTCTCTCTCAGGAGGACCGTCTATACTGTCTCACTTCTGTACCCGTAGCACTTAGTATAATGCCTGGTACTCAAAATACATTGCTTGAATAATTGGAAAACAGCTCTTGAAACCCCACACCATTTATGGGACCTTCTGGGATTTAGGCATCTCATATTCCCACCATTATGCAAACTGTCTCTACAACAAACTCTAAAAATGTCATAGGATTTGCCCCTTACTGTTTCAAGACAGTGAACATACACTTCACGTGGTTAATAAATTTAATTCAGATATCAATTTGAGGTCCACGGGCATGACCTAGGTAAGTGGGCAACCCAGCTAGATTACTATTTTGACGCTTCATTCAACAGACATTTGTTCAAATATTTTTTAAAGTTTTTCTTAGAGGGGAGGCAAAGGGCTTCATGGGGATAAACTGACCATTGTAGTAGAGATTTGCCTCTCCTTGGTTGTTCCTTGCAGTTCAGCTCTGGTCCCAAACTGGAACATTCCAACCAAGAAAAAGCTCCTATAGTTAATTGGATTCACCACTTTTAGAGGGGAGTTTAGAAAACCCCCCCTTTTTTTTTTTAAAGATAGAATCTTACTCTCTTGCCCAGGCTGGAGTGCAGTGGCACAATCTTGGCTCACTACAACCTCCACCTGCCAGGTTCAAGCAACTCTCCTGCCTCAGCCTCCCGAGTAGCTGGGATTACAGGAGGGTGCCACCACGCCCAGCTAATTTTTGTATTTTTAGTAGAGACGGAGTTTCACCATGTTGGCCAGGCTGGTCTCGAACCCCTGACCTCTGGTGATCCGCCCGCCTTGGCCTCCCAAAGTGCTGGGATTACAGGTATGAGCCACCACACCCAGTCAGAAACTTTTTGTTTGTTTGTTTGTTTAAGTATTCTCTTTGGAAGTCTCATTGCCCCAGCCCGAGGAATTTACTAAATTATCCTTCTAATCACAAACAGTACTCTCTCTGAGAGGGCTCCTGTTGAACTCAGTTTTCTCCATCTTCTTGAAATGTTTTCAGAGATGTTCCAAGACCTATTTTAGATTGATACCTCATTTCATCCCCATCTGGCTCACCCTTTAATTTGGCTCTGGGTTCCCTGTATCAACTGTTTGGGGTTTATAATAAAGAATGTACATGTTAATTAAATATGTTCATGCCACTTCTAGAAATCTCAATCCTGGAAAGAAAAAAATGCAAAATAAGAAAACACATCTGTATGCTTTAAGATGTTTTTTGCAATATCTTGATGGAGAGCAGTGAGAACTTATGGAATCATTAAGTGTTCTGCCAGATAGTATATAAAAAACGATTTACTGCAAGGGTCACTTACGTGATTGTGGGAGATGGCTAGGTAAGCCCAAAATTCATAAAGCAGGTCATCAGGAAGGACAGGCTGGAAGCTCAAGTCAGATCTGAGGCTGTAGTCAAAGGCGGAATTTCTTCTCCTTCAAGTAAACCTCAGTTCTATTCTTAAAGCCCTTCAACTGATTAGATCAAACCCACCCACATTATGAAGGATAATCTCTTTTACATAAAGTTAACCGATTGTAGACATTAATCACAACTATAAAATACCTTCACAGCAACATCTAGATCGGTGTTTGATTGAACAACTGGGTACTATTTAGGCTAGCCAAATTAGTGCATAAAACTGTTGTTTTTCCTGCTGCAAAAGCAATTATAGGAAAGTAGACAGAACAAAAAAAAAAACCTATAATTCTATCACTTAAAGACAATTTGCTGTATTTTAATTTGTGCCTTCCAGGGTTTTTTTCTGCTAGCAATTTATTTATAACAGCAGGAAAGATGGAAATTAACAAAATGTTTAGTAATGGGGAAATAGTTATGGGAATTATAGTATGTGCATATGAGGTGAAATTATGCAGCCTTTAAAATTATAATTATGAAAACTGGATCAACCTGAAAAAATGCTTCAAGTGAAGAAAGTACAGTACAAAATCCTATCTGTAATAGTTGTGATTATAGCTGTGTAAAAACAGCATATCACAGGGCCATGCAATGGAAGGAAACATTAAAAATAGCACAGCAAGTGTCAGTGCCCCCCACCACATCTCCAGCACTTACCATTGTTTGTGCCGGAGTTAACAGCTCAGGCTGCTGCCAGCCCCCATGACCCTGCCTGAGGGCTTTCTCTGTCCTCTATGGCCCATTCTGCCCAAGCATGGACAAAATAAAATGGTTGGAGAATACCTGTTCCCCTGGGAGCAACCCTCACCCAATGACTGATGGGAATTTCTGGGTAGATACCTGGCCCCTCAGGCAAGATGTCCTGGAGGTGGGTGTTTCACCCTGGTTCCCAGTGAACCCCAGCGAGACTGGACTCCAGCTGCCTGCAGTGGCAACCTGCTCAAATTCCTCTGTCTTGGCTTCCTTTCTGTCCCTGTCTCACTTTCCCACTCCCCTTCCAGCATTTTCTTCATAAACTACTTGCCTTGTCTTGCTTTGGTTCTGGGCCATATATTCTCAACAGGGGTGATATAGCTGCCAAGGGGCTAAAATTGGTTACATAGAGCAGGGGTTCCCAACCCCCCTGGCCAGGGAGCAGTATAGTCCATGGCCTGTTAGGGACTGGGCCGCACAGCAGGAGGTGAGCGACAGGCGAGCAAGCGTTACCGCCTGAGCTCCGCCTCCTGTCAGATCCGCAGCAGCATTAGATTCTCGTAGGAGGGCGAAACCTATTGTGAATCGCACATGAGAGGGATGTAGGTTTCACGCTCCTTATAAGAATCTAACAGATGCCTGATGATCTGATGTAGAACAGTTTCATTCCGAAACCATTCCCCCATGGTCTGTGGAAAAATTGTCTTCCACGAAACCAGTCCCTGGTGCCAGAAAGATTGGGGACCGCTTACGTGGGTGACAAAACAATATTGCTCTTTTCATGTATAAAGCACAGCTATGCATACATTATACAAATTTACAGTATACTTGAGGGATTAAAAATTCATGGGGGTTAATTTAGGAAAAAATATCTACCAAGGGTCGTTAGGAGGGGAAATCATGCTTTTTTAAAAAACTGTTGAAAAACACTGTGAACCCGAAAGAACCCAAAGTAAGACAAATATAAGCAGTTTCTCTGTTAGAATGACTGATCAAATAGGAACTTTGACCTCTAGTTTTTTACCTCAGTTATGTGGTATGTACAAGAATAATAAAATAATAATTTAAAAAACAGATACGGACCCGGCCCCTAAGATACTTCTGGCCCCGAGATAAACACTTATCATCAATGTCTTGATTGTGGAGTCCCCACGACTTCATCGCCGCTACCAGAGTCACCTACACACTTCTCCCCACCTCCCCCCTGACTCCCCACCATCATTTCACTTTCGTTTCCTGATACCCTGGGTAGAATCATTTTGGATTAAGAGCTAGAATCAGGGTTCCTTCATTTCTTTTTTCAGTGAGAAAAAAAAAGTCAGAAAACTCTAAGCCTACATAGAACTTCATTGTTAAAATCCGTAAATGGTACACGGGAACTCAGTTACTATGAGAGTGAGTTAACTGGAAAAGGGCGGTCAGGTGCTGTGGGGAGTGGAGAGTGTGAGAATGAAGAATTGGTCAGGAAATGCTTCCTAGCATGTAGGCAAGGAAGAGACCTCCTGCACAGGTTGGAGGGAGGACATTCAGGATCCACTTGCACTTTCACATCAAGGGCAAGAGTTGAGAGCAGGCCACAGGTGAAACTTCATGGTCAAGCTCTATTTAGCCTGGAATCCAGAGTATTATGGTGGGATATGGGAGTGCTCAGAGTGTCATATGTATAAATGACCCTCTCTGCAGAAAGCTGAATATTTTGAAGAGCAAGGGGAATGTTGAGAAACCATTAAGATGATTATAACCAGCCATGGGTATCCGGCTGCCCAAACAAAGAGATCAAGTCCGTTCTGCTTCATTGTTCACTGACCTAATGCCCCACATTCTTGAAACTGGCCCAGGGAAGATTTTTTTTTTTATGGTATTTATAAAAATGCTAGTCAAAGTGTTCTGTTATCGTAGCTCATTTTAAAATAGGCACAAGACTGATAAATGCCATTGTTCCAACTTGGCTCCCGGGCAAGAAGGAGGCCCAGGGCTCTGACTTCGGCCAGCCTGGGCTCCAGGAGCCTGGCTGGGTGGAGGGAGGGCAGGGCTGACTGGGAGAGAAGGTAACTGGAGATGGAATTGGTAAGATCCATGGGCTGTTTGCAGAAAGGCAGATTCTCACGTGTGCATGGTATAGGTGGGAGCAAACTAGAAAGAGGCTCAAAGTCTCTTTCTTAGCCCTCCAATTCAGTGAGCTTCATTATCTTGTTTAAGTGGCCAAGATACTTTCTCCCTGTTAGCTGGCCCTTGGAGAAGCTTATAAAGTTTAGACAGCACGCAAGGTAAAATTCCACTCCTGCACAAAGGGCCTCATTTGTGGAGAGTGAGTCACAATGATTTCCAGCGTGTCTAGCAAATGCTTATGGATGCTAAGGGTCTAACCTGCTTCCTGCCCAAAGATGAAACTGAGGAGCTCATTTGAAGATATAATAGCTTTAAGAATAAAAATACCTTAACTTTACTGAGAGCTTACTAAGTGCCACTTTATGATAATTATTTTATTATTGCAACAACCCTTTGAGGTTATTGTGTGGTTATTGGTGCCTGTTTTACAGATGGGAAAACTGATGTTCAACTCAAGTAACTGACCTTCAGGGTCACATAGCTAGAAGATGGAGTAGTTTGGAGTAGTTAGCTTAAGTCCAGGGGCTGTTCACTGCACTTCCTCCCAAAGTGGCAGAACAATTGTTTTATTGGAAGTGTTAATCACTGATTACTTGTAAAGATAGGTGGGTAAAGATAACAAGAGAGACCTTTGACTGCAGCGATTGCCTCAGCTTGTGCTTAAGATAGGAGAGTTAAAGACCAGTATATAACAGTAGTAGGCCCTTTAGCGTATTTATCTGTGAAACCATAGTACCCTTTGGCTTGGCAATGGTCCCCTAACTCCCTCAGTTTCCTCCTAGAGAGTGCCAAGTGCATGAAGAAAGTCGGTAGAGCTCTGTGACTTTGCAGCATTCTGTAAAGTGTCCTCAGGTTACCTTCGAGTATGTGATTTATGGAGGGTTGTAGCATCATAATAAGAGCTCCCTCCTCTTGCCACAGATTTTTCAGTCTACCTATCTGTGGTTTCAAATCTCAAATGTCTCATCAACTCCTGCCACCTCAGCTACCTGAGCAACTTCAATCTCTCGCTCTATTTGTCTCCAAGATGGCTGCCACCAAGTCCCTCCCTCCCTATGGCTTCATGCCATCCCTCATCAAGCGATAGAGTCTATTCCTTCACTCCTTTTGAATCCGTCAGTGCAGGCCTTAATGACTTGCATGACCAAAAGAAAGCCACAGAAGTGATATTCTCTGGCTTTCAAAGTTTAGGTCAAAAGAAACCTTGCCGCTCCTACCTGGGTCTCTTGGAAGTGAGTTGCCATGGAATGAGTGTGATTATCCTGAGACTGCCATTCTGTAAGAAGCCTGGGAGGGGAGAGAGATGCCAAGGAGCACCAAGGCACCCCATGTGCGGGTGAAGCAGCCATTGGGAGAGCAGACCCTCCAGTCTCAACCACTGCTGCTGACACCACATGGATCAAAGCCAAACCACCCAGCTAAGCCCTTTTTCAATTTCTGACCCACAAAATCATGGGGCAAAATAAAATGTTTTCCTTTAAGCCATCCGGTTTGGGGATAGTTTTTGTTTTGTTGTTTTGTTTTTGAGACAGAGTCTTACTCTGTCGCCCAATCTGGAGTGCAGTGGCACCATCTCAGCTCACTGCAACCTCTGCCTCCTAGGTTCAAGCGATTCTCGTGTCTCAGCCTCCCTAGTAGCTAGGATTACAGGAGCATTTCACCACGCCCGGCTAATTTTTATATTTTTTAGTAGAGACGGGGTCTCGCCATGTTGGCCAGGCTGGTCTTGAACTCCTGACCTCAAGTGATCCACCCACCTCGGCCTCCCAAAGTGTTTGGACTAGAGACGTGAGCCACCACACCTGGCTGGGGTAGTTTTTTATGTAACAGTAGTTAAACTGAAAGAAACATTTAAACATCCTGAAGTCTCTCTCAGGTTAAGAAACAATAACAAAACAAAAATACTACATCCTCCTCTAGTTACCACCCAGTCTCTTTCCTCTTGTCACATCTAAACTTCTTGAGAGGTCTCCAACAGAGTCCTATACCTTCTCACCTCCCACTCACTCCTTCATTCACTTTAATCAGCCTTCCAGCCTCTTCTGAAACTGCAAACCATCCGAACAGCCTTGCTATTGTGAACACCCTTTTGTACTTACCTTACTTGGCCTCCTTGTACTTTCTGACATTTGTCTTCTTCCTCTTGGAAGCACTCCCATCCCTGGGGCTTGTTCTTTCCCACTGATCCTTCCTTATCATCCTCCTTCTTGTTAGTTTCCTGGCATCTTAAAGGAACTGGGTTCCTTAGGATTCTGCCTTCAACTCTCTTCTCATGCTACATTCTCTCCCTTATTGGAACATGTGCCTTACAGATGATATTGCATTTATTAAATCCACCAGAGGGAATGAGAAGGTAAGAGTTAAATTAAATTGCAATATTTTAAAAATGGGGCTATGACAATAGTCAAGAGGTAGAAGCAACCCAAAAGTCCATCATCAAATGAAAAAAAAAAAAAGTAGTATACACAGACAATGGAATATTATTCAGCCTTAGAAAGAAAGGAAATCCGGTCACATGCTACACCATGGATGAACCTTGAGGCAATTATGTGAAGTGAAATAAGCCAGTCATGAAAAAGACAAATGCTGTATAATTCCACTTATAAGAAGTATCCAAAGTAGACAAATCCATTAAAACAAAAAGTAGAATGGTGGTTGCCAGGGGATGAGGGAAGGGGAAAAGGAGAGTTGTTATTTAACGAGGATAGAGTTTCGGTTTTGCAAGATGAAAATGTTCTGGAGATTTGGTTCACAACAACATGAATTTACGTAACACTATGGAAAATGGTTAAGATGGTAAATTTTACGTATTTTTTTACTACAACAAACAATGCAGAAAAGATAACTCTAGAAGAAATTAACCAGTTGTATTTTTTACATATTTTAAGAGTCTTTGTTTTTAAAATGTCAATAAATACCCAGTTATCCAAAATAAGGATAAAATTATGTTCCACCAAGGGATAGCCCTAAACCTTGGATGAAACAGTATTTGATATAATCCTGGCATGTCCTCGTTTGAAGAGGATAACATCCTTGTTTACATACTCCATGGAGTTCTTAGAGTCATACAGCTTGAGAGACTTAAAGATGACCTACTTTCAGTCTATTGTGTCTCACGGAGTCCGCCATAGTTAACAGAGTCCAAATGTTAGACCATGAGAGTGATGACAGCTGAGTCCTACTGATTTCCTTGTCCTCATAATTCATCCACTAGTGTTTCCTTTTTCTGCACCATATTATCTTTGCTGAAGGAGTGGATAGCGGAAAAAACAAAGGAGCAGAAGGAAGACCCCAGAAAACGATAAGAGCAAATGAAGTGCTGAGGCTTCTAGAAGGAAGTTCTCTCAAAAATATAATGCTACCTTCTGAAAATACAATAGAATATTATACAGTTGTGAAATATTTACAACCAACAGATATCTCTTACACCAAATTCATGTGATCATTGTTTCGTGTATTTACTTTTAAGAATAGCATGACATGAAACGGGAGTGTTTTCTGAAAAATCCTGCTTTTTGTAGGTCCGTTTAGAAGACTACCAGACACACAAAAGATCTAAAGTAGTTCTCACCAGAACCTTTTGATATCATAACCCAGGACTTAGGTAATATAAGCAGAACAAAGCAGAATAGGATGTGTAGAGAAAGAGAGCATTACACAATGGGAGACAGGTTTGTTGGGTGCAGTAGAGCATTGTAGGAAGCTATGGAATTTTACTCCAAAAGTTTCAAGACTGCTATTCTGGATCCATACCTTTTAAGCAGTATGGGATTAAATCAATTTAACAAAGATGTAGTTTGTGACAATTACAGACTAATGATCTCAAAGTATTTGTAGCTGCCCAGAGGAAATGTTGCAAATAACTAAAATGGTGAAACAAAGGTCAAGAACAGCATCCAGGGAGGCCTGTGGATAGCTCTGGTTAGCTACAAGACTGCTGCTAAGCTCTCTGCCCCTTTCTCGGGTTAGACAGGATATATGCCTGGTTCAACAGCAGCATTTTCCTCTGCTCTGCAAGGAGTAGCTTAGATACGAACAATACATCCCAGGTTTGATTGCCGAAGGGTGGAAGACGATGTATGTAGAGTTTCCTGCCAATGCTGGGACTCACACTTCCTTTCTCATTTTTCTCATTAAGGTTAGAAATGAGTCATTTGTACTTAGTTAAAGAAGAGAAGGGTTCTCTGCCAATATATCCATGCAACTATTCTGAATCTGAAACGGTTCCCAGACATAATGTTTATGAGTGCTAAGACATCTGAGCTGTTCTCCCTCCCACTTAGCCAAGCCCCTGGTTCTGCCTCACTTCCAGGAACCCTCTCCTGGTACATGCATGTGAGATAAAAGTCTGAAAGTGATGAGTTACATTACCACCACTTCTCAATTCTTTGAAGAAAAAATATCTAAAAGATTTCACAGTGGTTGGTCCCTTTTCATATTATTATGAACTGAAATGCAATTTTGCACACACAGTATTTTTGAAGATACACATTTAATAATAACCATATTGAACATCTACTTTGTAATAAGTACTAACTGCTTCATATACATTTTAAAATTGAATCCCAACATTAAAGAAAACATTTTATAGTTAGGAAAACCAAAGGAGTCAAGGAGCTTGTCTAAATTCACACAGCAAGTAAGGGGTGGAAATTGGGCTCAAAACTGGGCCTATCTGATTCCAAAGCCCATATTTTAACTATACAGTTATAATTATTCTATGTGGATTATAAAGGAAATTATATATATATATATATATATCTGATGAACCTAGGAATTTTACTTGGATTTTAGCTGATGTCAATCTGACTGACATTGACAGATACAGGTACTGATATATATATGATTTTTTTTTACATTTCTGTCAATGGAAGAATGTTACCATTCCTTTCCATACTTTGCATTTAATCCTACCCATGGTTCACACAATCCCTTGCGATGGTTAATTTTTGTATGTGTCAACTTGGCTGGGTCATGGTGCCTAGATATGTGATCAAACATGTTTCTGTGAGGGTGTTTTCAGATGAGACTAACATTTACATCAGTGGACTTTGAGCAAAACTGACTGTCCTCCATAATGTAGGTGGGTCTCTTCTAATCAGTTGAAGGTCTGAACAGAAAAAGACTGACCTCCCCCAAGCAAGAAGAAATTCTGCTAGCAGACTGCCTTCGAACTTGAACTGCAGATTTTGGACTTGCCAAACTCCATAATCACATGAGCCAATTCTTTAAAATCTCTGTGTGTGTGTGTGTGCGTGCGTGTACACATGCATGTATGTCTATACACATACACACACACACACACACCCTATTGGTTCTGTTTCTCTGGAACCCAATATACCCCCATATTCTGCAAGTCATAAAACATATCTGAAAAACATAGGCTAATATAAGAGTATTCTACATATTGGAAATCCTCAAAACCCTTGGTTTGGAGCTTATTAAAAATAGAAACTATGAGTTCCACCTAAGTCGTACCGAATTAGACTCTGCAGGAATAGAACCAGAGGAGGTATATTTTTATTAAAGCTTCATACTGATTGGGACACCAATTCTTGGTTAAAATATAACTGTATTATAAGACACTAGAAACGCTGCACGTTAGTCAGGATAGGCGAGGATTTGTGGTGGTAAAAAATGACTCTGAAATCTCAGTGTTCGTGATGTGTGCCCAGTGCAGGTTGGGGGAAGGGTCTTCTCATGATAGTTGGTCTTCATTCTGTGTATTAGTCAGGATGCTGGTAGGAAACAAATGACATACTCAAGTAATTTAGGAGAGCTTAGTAAAGGTACTCTTTGTAAAGATGAAGGTAAGGTTCAGGGAAGTCAACAAAAATGGCGCAGCACCCAGGCCCAGCAACAGCAGTGACCAGAACCTAAAGAGAGTAGATGTCACCTAACAGAAGATGGAGATCTTTGGTACGGGAATGCAACCAACCCATGGAGACCTGAAAGGGAGGGAGCAAGAGAATCAATATCTCAACATCGCCCTCCTCTGCCCCCTGATATCTAACCAGTACCTCTCATTAGTTGAACCCAAACAGAAGCCAGAGGAAACTTGTTGACGTTGTCCATGAAGGCAGCCCCTCTGGCCACAAAGCATCATGGAAAGGGTGCAAAATATCAAATAGTGCACTCTGGAACTCAGTCTGGCACCATCTGGAACATTGCCAGTCAACAAGGCAGAAGGAAAGAGAATGAGGCAAAAATCTAAATTGGCTTTTAAAACTTCTGCCCACAAGTGATAAGATCCTTATGCTTATAATTCATTGACTATGCAAATCACATGATCAAGTCTGCCTAGAGAGGGTGGAGGAAAATAATGCTTCTCCAGGGAGCAAAAGTGAATATTGGTGACAGTAACCAATTTATTATACAAGGGAGTCTATGTGGATGTCTCAGAGCCAGGAGAGAGGAAAGTTGTTTTTTTTTTTTATACTGTCTTTTCTTATCTTTTGAACCTTGCAATGTATGAATATATTACCTACTCAAAACAATAAATAATAGTAAGAACAATAAGATGAAACTACTGTGATACACAGTACATTGGATAGGATATTATCCACATTTGTCTTTTGTACTGGCTGTGTAGCATCTGAACCACTCACATTATAAGGAAGAGTTGAACCTCCCACTGTGGGAAACTGAATATGCCAGAAACTTGCTTTTCCTGCCTCCTTTGCTGCTAGCACATTGGCATATGACCAAGGTTCTGCCAATCAGATGCACTTGCCCCAGACTTTAAATTGGAAACTAGAGATCCAAGAGGGGACTAAACCATATCCTTTCTGGTAATGGAGTGATAGCTATGTCCAATTTTCAGAGTCAGTAGGGAAAGCAGCCATGCCCAGGGGCCAACACTGGCCATGCTGGGAATGCCATCTGCAGTGACCACCATGCAGCAGCAGTAGCAGCAGTGGGTGCTCATAAAACTAGTTCCATGGCATGATTTCAGCACTGTGTGACTGCGTATCCTCTAGACCCGATTCCTATCCCTTCCAGAGAGTATAGGAACTATCCAATATCCTTTCATTAAATTCCATTTCCTGCCTCAGTTAGCCAGAGTTTGATATCTGTTGCTTACAGCTAAGAACCCCAACAAGTTTTTGTCCTGTTATCAAAAGAAAGTATAAGTATAGGGCCGGGTGCAGGGGCTCATGCCAGTAATCCCAGGACTTTTGGAGGCTGATGCAGGCGGATCACTTGAGATCAGGAGTTTGATACCATCCTGGTCAAAATGCTGAAACCCTGTCTCTACTAAAAGTACAAAAAAAAGTTAGCTGGGCATGGTGGCGGGAGCCTGTAGTCCCAGCTACTTGGGAGGCTGAGACAGGAGAATCGCTTAAACCCGGGAGGCGGTGGTTGCAGTGAGCCAAGATTGCACTGTTGCACTCCAGCCTGGGCAACAAGAGCAAAACTCTGTCTCGAAAAAAACAGAAAAGAAAAGAAAGTATAAGTATAGGAACTAGATGAAACACTCTTTAACTTTCCATAAAAAAAAAATTCAAGAAATTGGATAAATAGGCAAATTGCAGTTTAAGTTCCTTTAGCAATTCCACACATACAATGCATTTCTGAGCTTGCTGCTGGTCACTGCCTAGAACAAGAGCCACAGGCCTTTTTATGCCTGAAAATTAAAGAAAGCTTGGCAATGATTGAGATTTTAAGATTTTCCTAGGATTTTCTCTTAATTAAATATGATATTGTAAAAGTGAGGCCACCAGGTAGAGCAAGCAAACACTGCAGATTTTGGTTTGGGGCTGTATGTGACAGAGATTACCAGACCTCTGTTTTCTCATATTAATCAGAGGACTGCTTAAATCCTTCATGTCCGATACTCTGTGCTTCTAAGTTGGTAAAACCCAGAGTGAATTTTATTCCAAATTGGTTAAAGCAATTCAAAAAGGCGCCAGCCAGATACAGACTGGATTACCCTGTATTTAACTTCCCTGTACTTAAGACTCTTTCTGTAAAATGCATGTTTAGAGATAGTGCCGTACAACTAGGAAAAGAGATCGTTAGCTGTCCTCTGTGTACTCTGATCAGTAAATTTATGTGCAAGACACAACCTTTCTCCTACTGCTTTACATTTTCTTAACCTCAAAAGTTAAGACTCCAATGACCACAGCTGCATAAGAGACAACTCATCAACAACAACAAAAAGCTTACTGATAATGTCTGTTCTTGAGTTTATCGATATGAAGAGGAGGCTATCTACCACTCTACTCAGTAATGGGTGGACAGAGGAAAAGATGCATTTTGAGGCTCATAGAGGCACACACAAACTGAACTTTTTTTGTTGTTTGTTTTGTTTTGTTTTGTTTGAGACAGGGCCTTACCAAATCACCCAGGCTAGAGTGCAGTGACATGATCTCAGCAAACTGGAACCTCTGCCTTGTGGGTTCAAGTGATCCTCCCACCTCAGCCTTGTGAGTGTGAGTAGATGGGACTATAGGTGTGCACCACCACGCCCAGCTAATTTTTTTTGGTAGAGACAGGGTTTTACCATGTTGCCCACACTGGTCTTGAACTGAAGTGATCTGCTCACCTGTAATCCCACCTTGGCCTCCCAACGTGTGGGATTACAGGCATAAGCCACTGCACCCAGCCCACAGACTATTCTTAAGTGCCAAAGAAAAATGTACAGTGCATGCCTTTAGTAGAAAATCTATTCTCTTATTCAATTGGATGTATCACCCTACTCTCCACCTCATCCTTATTTTAAAAATGAAATCTATAATCTCTCTATCAAAAATCCTAGAAGGAGTTCAAAATTGAATCTCTTCTGAGCTAATTTAATTTAGGTTCTTTGTAGAAACATTTTAATCACATTTCTCCCCTAGTTGTATACAGCTGTGGAATAGTAAGGCTCTATTCAGAGTTCAGAACAGCCTCCCTTTCTTGTTGCTGACTCAGACTTCTAAAAATTACATTTGTGGCTGAGACTAGCAATGAAAAGAAATTCAAATTTGGAAAAATTTGGAGAAAATCCTCCTCCTTGCCAAAGGGAGGACTTTTTCTCAAATGATGAATTGGGCAGTTTGTCTTCCATCTTCCAACTTCTTCTTTCTTAGTTTTTCTTTCCCTGAACTCTTAGATAACCTTTGCCATCTCTCCATTCATAAAAATCTGTTTTCAGCAAAGGGTTAATAAACATACTCCCATTTAGTCGAAGAACAGCCTACAGCCTACTACTATGATGCAGTCTTCAACCTACTATAATTTGGTTTCAGTGCCACTTCCTAACTCAGCCCCCATTAAAACTTCTCTCACTGGGGCCACCTGTAAGCTCCTAATTGCCAAATCCAGTGGACACTCCCCAGTCCTTATACTAACTGGGCTCCTGTAGGAGAGAGACATTGCTAACAGGACTCCATTTTATTTGCCCAGCCCTCAGAGATGAGTCATGATTGAGCTCAGGCAGTCATGGCAACCCCTTTCATTTTGTCAGTTATTGATCTAGGAAGGGCAAGGACCCTTGATCAATGAGACATAAGGGGAAATCTGATGCCATCCCCTGGAAAATATTTTCTTCCTTGAAAAAGAATGAGGCACACAAGGAGAAAGCCTTATTGTCTCTATTCCCCTTGATTTCTGTTTGGCAAGTTCTCACATGCAAACGTTTTGCTTGTAATGTCCAGCCTGTGACCCTGAAGGTGAAATTTTTTACACCCTGAAGGTGGGCAGAGAAGAAGAATGGAAAATGTCTGGATCCTCCATGACATTGCTGGGTCACAGAGCCCAGAAAGAGACCACCTACCTCAGACTACTTGATGAGTCATTTATAATGACTGAAGCCACTTTTATTCTGTTACTTGCAGCCAAATGCATCCTGATTAGTATGATCTGTCTGTGTAGCACGTGATATTGTAGACCACTGCTTCATTAAAATCTCTGACTCTCATCTCTATGTGCTCTATGTACTCTTCCTTAATATGACCCTCAAATATGGGTGCTTCCTGAAAGACTAGCCTTCCAACCTCTTCTCTGCTTGCCCCCCATAGTTCCTAAGAGGGCTCTTCCTCGTCCACTGCTTTAGTTATCACTCATATTCACACCTCTCGGACTTCTCTCCTATGCTTTTTCTCAAGATATGTGAGATAAAACTCAACCACTTTCCTTTTTGAACATGCCCCTCTGCCTGTATGCTTCATCTTATTTGATGCTAACTTCTCTACCCAGTCCCCTAAGACAAAAACACAGGCATCATAATAATCTTTCTTCTTTAATTATCCACACCCTCTCCTAGTCTTTATCACAGTGAATTGATTAAATAGTCATGCTCAGTAACCTACTAAAATTTTTTTGGAATCTCTCCATTCTTTCTCCTCTTACTTATTAGTTTACACTTTTTTGCCTTGTGCTAAGACCATTGCAAGGCCTTCTTAACTGACTCATTTTCCAGTTTTGACTCCTTCATCCAATCCTTTGCATTGCCTCAAGATGATTTTTCTGTAGGTCAAATATTAGAGGGCCTTTCCTCTACTTAACCTTTCATTGATTCCTTAGAATAACATTCAAGTCCCTTCCTCATTACACTTTAGAGTCTCCTTCTAGCTTCATATCCTCTGAAGCCAAGTGAGGAAGGGTCTATTTTTTCTGCAATCTCCTTTCTACACTGTCTCTATTTAATCTACCTGGCGCACTCCCATTTATCTTTGGTTGAGGCATTATGTCAGCTGTGAAGAGTCTTTCTTTATTCTCAACACCCTCCTTCCCTTTCTCCATCCATCGTGAAACAGTTAGATAGTCCTCCCATAGGACCTTGTGCATGCCTCTACCATAGCATGTATCAACCAATTCTGGAATCCTTGACTACATTGTCCAATCTCTATTTGACTCTGATCACCTTGAGGACAGAGACGGTCTTCGTTCATGTTTTTACTCCAAGTCTAACAGATAGTAGCAATAAACATTTCAAGAAGAAAGAATTAAGTGAATGAATGAATGATGTTTTAATTCTCAGGGTATTTACATTTTACAAAAATAAAACAACAAAACCACTAAGCCATGAAAAGGAATTTCTAATTATTTGATGTCCCACCTCAGGGCCCAGTGAGGAGGCACTGTGGTGAATCACGCTGCATGGACAGCTATTAGTCCACAATAAAATCCACTGTCTTGCCTGTTGGGCAAATTTTCTTTCAGAAAATGTCAGAAATTTTGGCATTTCAACAAGGCATTTCAAAGACTATAAGTTGTCCAAAATTAATTATAGCCTTTAGTGAGCATACTGTAGTGTTTTTCATGTAGTTATGATTCTTTTAAGGAACTCGTGTAAAAAGCATAGTTTTTCTTAAGAGATGAATTCAGAAATTTTATGGAATGCATCTGCAATATGTATAGACATGAGAGATGGTTTTAGTCATGCTGCACCCCCGATATCCAGTTATAAGTTGCTAGCCATCATTGTTAGACTCAGTGTACACACTGTGTTTAACATAATGTGAGCAGATCCAGCCATGTTTTAAATGTGGTAATCATTGACTGAGGTAGATGTTGCACTCACTCTTCTGCATTTGCTTGATTCAGATCTATTCTGTACCCTGTTCTGTGCCCCAAGAGGTTGACCTTTATGAACCACATCAGTTAGGCTGCCCATCTCCCGGGTTTCTGATTGGGATTGGGCTGTGAACACCACCAGCAAAAGATTAGAAGAAGGGAAGAGAGAGAGAGGTTACTTCTTCCTTGTCAGTTCATGGTTTGACAATAGCTGCATTCCCCAACCAAATGCCACAGCTCCTGTTGGGTGAACTTCTCCAGGTTCCTGTAACCCCTCCATCCTCTTGCGTCTTAGGCCTGGAGGTCATAGAGGTAATAACAGTCTCTGCTGGTGCTAGCATAGGAGGGTTTCACTATCCTCTCTTGGTTTCCCTCAACTCTACCCTTACACTTGTATATATTCTCTTCATTAACCTTTCTCTAATCATGCACTTTGAGTGCCAACCTGTTTCCTACTGGGACCCTAGCAAATACACATGCTCAGGATGCTTAGAGAGATGACAAAAAGCATTAATCTATTTACTCCATCGCCCACAACTTTCATCTTTGTTTGCTCAAACCTCATCCACCATGGGCACAAAAGTTCCCAATTATAGTAACACAACAATATTTTGGCGTGGTCATCTGCAGAATTTTGGTTCTCTCTCTGTTCGTGTAATTCTATTATAATGGTTCTCAACTGCCTAAGAGGCAGGCAGTTACATGCTTTGGAACTGGTTAAAGCTGGATGAAAGGGCCCCTGGGGCAGATGCCAATCAATAAGATGCACTGATACATCACTGGGCTACAGCAAGCATGGCAGAAAATGCAACAAGACAGAGAAAACAGTATTAGCTAGAAATCTTCGCAGGAAGAACACTGTATGTGTTGGTAGAAGAATTTCGATGAGTCATTTGAAGTAGGATGGAGAGAGGAAAAAGGATGAGAGACATCCTCCCACTCCAAAAGCCATGCTATGGTAATAGCAGGTGGCTTGATAGACTGGTTTCTAAGGAGAGTGGGTTGCGTTAACTTGGGAGATTATGCTTGCGCTAAATGTGTGTTCTTGGGTCAGAGCTGGAGTGAAATTGTTCTTGAAGGAAAAGGTAGAAAGTTTGAAATGGCCTCATTGACTCTCTTTTGTAATCATTTCCCCATGCAGCTCGACCAACCCCTGAATTTCTGCCCATCATTTGCTAAACAAAATGATATCTGTGTCACTTGGCTTCTGGGCTTTTGGCATATGTATCCCACATTAGAGAAGTGGGGTTCTGCTTCTTTATGAAGGCTTGGGAAGAGCCTTAGACAACATTGGGAGTATATTTGATAGTAAAAGCCGTTGCTGCAGATCCCAGTGCACTCTCTACACTCAGACCTCGTCAGATGCCTTTCTCCCATATTCCAATGCAAAAATGACCAAAATAGCCTTCCTCTAAACATTGGGCACCACTGGAGGATTAATATGTTTTACCACTAAAACTGAATAATGTTAACCTTACCTAATTCACACACATGTAAACTTACTCCATGTCTGATACAGACTCCAGGGATTGGGGTCAGTGATGGGAGATGTTCGATTATGGGGTTAGATAACAAGGGGTTGGGGAGGGAGGGGTCTGGGGATGGATTTAAGAGTCGGGGATGTTGCATACACTTTTTGGTAGCAAACAGTGGTTTTACAGGTTAATACAATTGTTTAAACATGGCTGAGTGAAATGGCACTCTCTGATGGACCATTTTGTATTGTCATGCTTTGTTCTTACAGATGCCATCCTGCACACTTGGAATGTCCTTTTCCTCCACCAGTGACCCCTATCTCACAGAACTAATTTCTGTTCATCTCTCAAACTCCTGGCCAGGTGTCACCTTCCCTCAGTTATTCTTCACTGACCCCAAATTAGGTGAGGTGCCTACCACCCCTCTGTGTGCTAGTGGCACTATTGCATTTTCCTGGAGTAGCTCTGATCACACTGTACTGTGATTATTTATTTGCCTGTCTCTCTTCTCAAGGCAAGAACTAGATCTTAGTCTTCTCTCTATCCCTAAGGATTTCATAAAACTGTGCCTACTGATAGGAGATGCTTGTTGAATGAATGAAGAAATGAATGGGTGATGTTCTAGGATGGTTTGAACTCTAAAACCTGCCAAAGCTACATGAGCACAAATAAACCGGAGTCCTGCAAGACCTCTTGCCACACACAGACACACACATGAATTAATGTGTAATCTTTGCTCCATTTAAAATCTTTTCATCTTGAATCCCTCTTATAGTTTTGTTCCTCCGCATTGGCAAAATGCTTAAAGAACATGGGTTCTGGAGTCAGACAGTCTGGGCTGGAGGCTAATTTTTACTTCTTGCTGTGACACTGGGCCAGTGACTTAACTTCTTTATGACATTTTCTTATCTGCAAAATGAAGATAATACTAGTGTCTGTCTCATGAAGTTGTTCCTATATTTACATTCATGGAAAAACTTATAAATAGCTCATATTTATTTTAGCAGACAGTTTTTGACATGGACATATGATTCTGATATTGTATACATATATTATAGCCTAATGAATTAATTAGATGTTTCACAAGGGACACCATAACACTTAGAGGCTCTATCATTTGAATAAATTTGAGCCCCATTGATGGAAAACATGCAGAAAATCTCAAGTCACTAAATATATGTTCAGTCTCTATTCTGTTTCTTGGCAGCTTTATGACCTCAAGCAAGTCTCCTAATATTTTAATCTCAAATTTTTAATCTGTAAAATGAGGCTACTTATATTTGTGTAACTTCTAGGATTTTTCAATGCCCAAATAAAATATGATATAATATGGAGCCATATGATATAAAAGATTATTATTATTGTCACTGGTATTTTCTCTAATCAAAATCTAACAATTCAAGGTTTTCCCTAATCCTTTAGGGCTCTATGAAAAGATATTATATTGTGTTCACAAATATCCAATTCTCCTCTCCTGAACACAGGAAGACTATACTGCTTTGCCTCCCTCTGTGGGGCCACCTGACTTGTAGCTAAAAGCAGTGCAAAACCTAGGCATGATTCTCCAGCCCCTCATCCCCAAGCACAGCACCCAACAAGTCCATGTGCTCCAGACAGCACAGCTACAGGATAGTAACTAAGCCATTCTAACTTGGTAGTAGGTAAGATGTGAGGCACCCTTCTGAGTTACTTTATTTGCATTTCAATTAAAATCTCTGAAGATAAAATGTCATAATACAAATAAATGATTCAAGTGATAAAATGTCAGCTCCTATAACTGCAAACCCACTGGGGAATATTTTTTAAGTAGAAAATGTCTGTTATCACTTCAATCTCATTTAGTGTGTGTCTGCTTACTTTCGTGTAGAGCCAATTCTGGGTGCTTAGCCAGAATACTAAATGACCACATGAGCTAACATTAGGGTTGCCAGATTGAGGGAAAAAAATAAAGGACATCTAGTTTAATTTGAATTTCAGATAAATAATGAACATCTTTTTAAATATAAATGTATCCTATGCAATATTTAGGACATATTTGTACTAAAAGAATTATTGGTGGTTTACCGCAAAGTCAAACTTAACATGATGTCCATGAAATATTTGAGACTTACTTACACATTGTTTTTCTGAGGTTCAAATTTAACTGAGTGCTCACTGTTTTACCTGGCAACTCCAGCTACATGGTGCCTTCGTCAATGGTGCTTTTACAGTTGTTTATACTTAATTGCTATTAAACCCAAAAGGGCAAACATAAACTAGACAATTACTCTAAGCAATATCCTGTTTGACCTTGCTGCAAGCTAAGGGCAATAAAAGATTTATTAAAGGAGTATCAGTTGCCTTATTTGTTAAACTCTCCTTATGCCCTCTTAATATCCTCTTGGCCTCACCTCTTTTCAGGGCCCATGGACACTATTTCTGCTTCAGCTATTTTGATGCAACCAACTCTGTATGCACTTCGATCAGTTTTGCACAGGAACAACTTGACAATGCCCTGCCTTGTGTCCATAATACACCCACCTCACCGTTCACCCTGGAGCTTTTTTCCTGCTGCTGAAATGTGATGCTGTGAGGCCCACTTGCCGCCCCACACATGGGGCAAAATTGTCATCAGAGGGGGACAGGAGCTGGTGAATACAGTTTTTCTCTTCCTCCCCCAACACTGACTGTCCTGAGATGCAGTAGTTTATATGACTTTTCATAAGATAGTCTTGGGGATTAAGGAATCCATTGTATTTGATACCTAGAGGTGCCTACATTTTGCCTTGGGTTCCGCTTTCTGGAAAACTCGGGCTGAGATATCATATAACAGACATCTAGTAATGAAGCATTCTGTATGGGAAAAGAGTAAGGATTTTTAGTCAAAGGACTTGGGCTCGATCTAGTCGCTGCCATTTACTGACTGAATGCCTATAGAAAAAAATATTTAACCTCTATGACTTTCATATTCTTCATCTGTAAAATGGGGGTAAGAATAAGCACTTCATAGAATTGTTATGAAGATTCAATGGGAAAATATACACAAAAAGCACATTAGTAGAGATCACTGATAATTTTCTATGTGTTGGGCACTGTATTGAGGGATTTATGTTTTTAGAATCAGTAACCCTGTGAGGTAGGTTCCATTGTCTTCTTCATTTTACAGACTGAGGCACCAAACCAGATGACTTGTTCAAGGTAACAAAACTAATACATGAGGAGACAGAATTGGGAACTAGGCAGTCTGACTCCAAACCTATGCCCTTAACCATTACGTGGTACTCTTCAGTGAACAAAACAGTGCCTGGCACAACATCCATTCTTTCCCTCCTCCTTAGTAACAGAACCCCTCATTTATTTCAGGTAGCAATGTACCCAGCTAAATGACTACAGCTCTCAGAACTCCCTTGCAGTTAGATGTGATTACCTCACTCAGTTTTGACCAATTATGTACGAGTGGAACTGTTAGGTGGTACTTCTAGGGGGTTTTCTTAAAATGGTGGGAGGTGGGCCCTTCTCTTGCTCCTCCTTTCTCTTACCTGGAACATAGACATGAAGGTTGGAGCGCAGGTAGCTACTGTGGACTCATAAATTGATAATACTAAGGATGACAGAGCAGCAAGATATTGTGGAGCCACCACAAGGACCAGAGACAACCTGTCTCAGCTCTTCTTGTAGATAAGAGAGAACTGCTTTTCCACCTGTTTCAGCCAGGGGTGTTTTGTTTTTATATTTGCACTGTGTGTATGTGTGTGTATGTATGTGTGTGTGTTTTCTTTTCTTATTCTTGTCTACATAGCCAAATATAATCCTAACGGATGCAGAATTTGACATTTTTGGCTCCCTGCCTATCCATTTATATTACAAACCATAAAGTAGCACATATATTTTAGTTGTAATTATTACATTTAATATTGATGGAGTATCCTTATTAACCATAGTTCCTACCTAAGCATAACTTTGGTTGGAAGTTAGGAGGAAATATGAGCATACTTATTTCAAGAATCGAAATTGGTTGATACTGCTACACATATTGCAGAACAGCTGCTGTCACATAAATCTAATTCCATCTTTTCAGCCAAGGCTCATCTCTCCCCAGGCAATATGCTACTTGCTTCATGTAAATATATTCATTTTCCCCACAAGACATGGTAAGGAAAGAATGTATTCATTTACCAAGGTGAACTCTGAAGTGTGGAACAAAATCTACATCCAAAATTATTTTTGAGACCAATGGCCAGGCAGATCATACTATTAAAGACCTGAAAATAAACACATTAACAAAGCAGCCAATATTTATTCCTGACAATTGGCTAATTTGGCAAAGGATTAGAAATTAATTTTATGATCACCTCTAATTGTTGTGTCAAAAAAGTATATGTATACTTCTCACAAACTTGCTATTTATAATCATCCCTATTTATAAAATCAATGAAGCTATATTTCAACCTTATAAATAATGCCCATGTTGTCAAAAACAAAACAAAAACAGATGACTCTGGATAATGAGAATGTTTAAAAAGCAACCACACAGAATTTATGCATATAAATGCCTGCTTTAATCTATTTCATGTTTATACCTTTTTTATTTCAGTATGGTTATATGCCATTTACAAATAAATGATTAGCTTTTAAAATAAGAAAAATAGGCCAGGTGCAGTGGCCCACGCCTGTAATCCCAGCACTTTGGGAGGCTGAGACAGGCAGATCACTTGAGGTCAGGAGTTTAAGACCAGCCTTGCCAACATGGTGAAACCCCATCTCTACTAAAAATACAAAAATTGGCCAGGTATGGTGGCACGTGCCTGTAGTCCCAGCTACTAGGGAGGCTGAGGTAGGAGAATCGCTTAAACCCAGGAGGTGGAGGTTGCAGTGAGCCGTGCCACGCACTCAGCCTGGGCCACAGAACGAGACAACTCCATCTCAAAAAAAAAAAAAAAAAAAAACCAGAAGAAAAGAAAAATTAAAATCACCAAGTACTTGAACTAAATTAATTGGTACAGCAAGGCAGTTAATCTAATTTGAGTTTTTTTAGTGGCTTTGACAAAAATAGAAACATATTGGGCTATATATTAAGTTATATTCGACTTCTTGCCTGATTAGAGGGAGCAAATACAATTTTTCTAATTTTTTAGTTTTTCTAAACTATAATTGTTCTAAATTTTTCTAAAATGAAAAATTTTCAATCTGGTTTCAAGGATGAATTGCTATAGGATCTTTAGAAAATGGAAAACGATGTCTTCAACCGCAATTTTGTAAAATTACGAAGGTATTCTAGGTAACTTTTCCTATGTTGATCCTATATAAAGCCTGAAAGTCTAAAATTATAACTCAGTAAAGGCATTTTATTGGCGACATTTTGTGAAATTGTGTAAGAAATTTATTTGTTCATGATCCGATTCTGTGGTTTCAGCAAAACAAATACATGTATGCTCAAAAGTTTAACAAATTGCCACTAAAATTCCACAGTTATGTCTCTTCTTTCTTTCCCATTCAAGAAAGCACATCTGAATGCAAATCAAGGGGACATTAGTATGTGTATAATCTTAATACTGCTTTAATTTAGAAAATAAAGTAAATCATTGACAGAATTCAATCATCTAACTGGTATTAATATCGCATTATTTGCACTATGGGCTCTCTGCCAAAATGGTCCTTCTCCTTTCCTCTATTTCTATGATCCCTCTCAACTTAAATATTGAATTATTTAAAGGGTCCATATTTAATTTTTAAGTAATGAACATGTACTAAATGGGAAAATTTACTATTCATAAGTTTCAAAATATATTAATTTAATTTCTTAGTACAACCCTTATGTTTTCTCATAAAAGGAAATAGAAAAGTGTTGTCTCCAAGAAACTCCATACCTTGATTATGTTCTTTTCTTAAACTGTACCTGATCCTCTATTTACAGCAGAGTTGATAGCAGATCACAGATTTATAGAATCCTCTACTTGAATTTTCTAGGGGTTAAGTCACAAACAGTGGCCCAACAATAGCCCCATTCCCCCAAACTCAGAAGGATTTGAGAGAATGACTCAGACATACTACAATTTACTTACCAAAAATCACAGACCAAAAATCCTAAATCCATGGCTTCACCATGATTTCCACCTTCCTGATATTTTCCCAGCGGTGTCAAATATGAAACAGCCTGACTTCATGTCAGACTTGGGAGGATTAGGAGGGAGTAAAGCCTTTTTCTTAAGTAGAAAAGCAAATGACAGAACTATGATTCCTTTTCTTACATAGAGAATATTTAAACATTAAATTTCATCTGTCTATAGCATGCATTATTAAATAAGGTCATTAAAAATGCAGACTCTCAGAATAATTCTGAGAGTTTCTCAAAGGGCATATAGGTATATGTAGACACTGTGGCTGAGAAGCTGCTCCAACTCAACACAGGGAGAAAACTTAGGGAACCCAGAAGAATAACCAAGTAACATCTCTTGGTTTGTGGCTTTCACATATCAGACGTCTAAGGGAAAGCCTTGGAAAATATCGAAGGACATTTTCTGACACTGAAAAGTGGAAAGACACCATTTTTGACTGAAAGGAAATCTAGGCAGGCACTTGAGAAAGTGGGAATGAGGGAAGAAGAATTATCCTTCAGAGTTGGCCAGAGAACAAGTCATTCCCCTTGAATGTTGGCATAAGTTAGAGGGTGCCTAGTAGTTAGGGTAAAGTTTTCCAAAAATTAACTTTTGAGTATATCCATGCATGTAGATCAGTATCTGGTTGACAATATAGATTTCTGTGCCAACATGGAAAATATGGTTTCAACATGAAAAAATATTAAGAATAGGTGTTAACAATTGACTGTCTTGATTATGAAAGAACTTCACTAAGTCTTCCAGAAAATATCTAATTTTCCATAATACAAAAAAATACATAATTTTTTAGATTAGGAAGGATGGGTTAGAAGAAAAATATAGGCCAAGCTTGGTGGCTCATGCCTGTAATTCCAGCAATTTGGGAGGCTGAGGCAGGAGGATGACTGGAGCCCAGAAATTCATGACCGGCCTGGGCAACATGGTGAAACCCCATCTCAACAAAAAATGAAAAAGTTAGCTGGGTGTGGTGCCATGTGCCTGTAGTCCTAGCTACTCATGAGGCTGAGGTAGGAGGATGGCTTAAGCCCAGGAGGAGGAGGATGCAGTGAGCTGAGATCCTGAGATCACACCACTGCACTCCAGCTTGGATGACAGAGCCAGACTCTGTCTCAAAAAAAAACAAAAAACAAAAAACAAAACACCAGAAAGAAAGAAAAAAGGAGAAGGAGAAGAAGAGGAAGTGGAAGAAGAAGAAAGAAGAAGAAGAAGAAGAAGAAGAAGAAG
>NW_012119265.1:10094669-10113399 GCF_000951035.1 Colobus angolensis palliatus
AGAAGAAGAAGAAGAAGAAGAAGAAGAAGAAGAAGAAGAAGAAGAAGAAGAAGAAGAAATCCAAAATGAACATCATAAATTAACCTAACCCCTAATATCAAGTTCAGGGCCAGATGCCAGGAAATTAAGGGTCCTTGATAGAAGGAAATAACAGGTGAATGAGTAAATTATCTATTTGATGGAGTTGTTTCATGTTTCAATTTATTAAGGAAGAGTAACTATCAATTGAGAGATTTTAGTTTTGCTATGCTTTAGCCATAATGCTGTTACTGGAAATTATTAGTCAGTAGGTTCATTTGCTTTTGTTAAAAAAAAAAACAAATCCTCAGTAAAAACTTGCCTTCGTTTTTGCTCTGACTGGAAGGCATGGATCCTATTTTTTGCATAACAGGAACAAGTTATTTAAACGTATTTTGGAAAGAAGAGATAGAGAACTTAAACACAACCCTATTTCCTACAATTTAGGATTGGAGTTTTAATTAACACAAAACTTTGACAGTGGTGTCATAACAAACACAGAAGAAGCATTAATGGCCAGTGATCTGGAAACAGATTATATAGTTTGGTCCCTTGCTTATGGAGTAAGATAGATGAGGACATTGATATGCACTCTAAGAGGACTTTCATTTCTCATTTCTCTTACCTATTTTTTTATGAAATAAAAGAGAACAGAACAAGTATGGAATTGACACCACAACTTCTTTGTTCCTCATACAAGGTACTAGACTGAAAAACTTGACCCTATAATTTGAGAAGTCAGAGCTGTCCAACAGACCAGTGGTCTATAATTTGAGAGATAAATGGGTCCCCTTTCCCGTCAAAGGGAACAGTAAACCTCCAATTACATGAAGAACCTCAGCCTAAGGCTCCATGTTTTAGAGGAGTTCATCTTCTATATATTTCAGTAGCCAGAGGCTCAGAACCTTGGCAAATATCACTGACAAGGACCTTGTCACATGGACATCTATTTCCCCAGCCTCCCTGAGTTCTTGGATTAGCCTAGAGATTCCTCTTTACCACTTCTTGGCAATGGCCTATTATTTAGGGAGACACTTCCACACTATGCCTGATGTTCTAGCCTCATTATTAACAACACTCCTTTTCACTCTGACAGCGGTCTCAGTTTGAACAATAAGTTGTATGGTTACCCTCACCTCTTATCAACCTATTATGGAAGTCACTCTCTCAGGAGTTTTCTATGAACACTGAACTATTCCTCTATCCTGGTCATCCTAGATTTGAAAATACTTTCAGTATTATAGGCAATCAATTAAAGACGAGCAGTTGGTATAGCATACATCAACTCTCTGTGTGACCAGATTAGGCCAGTTACATTTCCTGGGTCTCTGTTTCCTCATGTGAAACACATACTTTAAAGTAAATTATCTTTTTAACAACAAATATCATTTTGGCTGACATAAATCCAGGTTTAACCTTCTACTCTTTTCACCAGTTCATTCCTATGGAACAGATTTCTCTGAGACAAGAAAGTCCTGGTCAGTAGGTTCTGTTCAGAGCTTGGGCATACCAGAAGGAAGGGTCAGATGTCCTCTCAGAGCCTACTCAAAGCATCTCTTGAAGTCTAGTAAACTCAACCATTGTGAGTGGCTGAACTCATCACTGAAGCTGCTGTGGATTCTTTATCCCTATTTGTAGTTTTAAACAAGTCTGTTCCAGAGAGATTCAGACCAGCTTGAGGGAGGCAGAGCCACTAAACTGCTGTGTACCAAACACTCGGGCCTCTCATCCCAGGTTGTCCCTAAGTATCATGTTTGAGAACAAAAGTGTTCTCTTCAACTCTCTAGAAGACTTGATTCTTACTTCTGAGAAATATGGGTACATAAATAGACATATATCATGATTTTTGATTCTATAGAAATAGGTAGGTACATCTCGTAAGCAATGAACCTCATTTACAAACACTCATTTGTACTCTGTCTCTTCCAAAAAGAATTTGAGTTGGTTTTTATCTCCTCATTGATAACTACAATCTTGTTAGTTTGCTTATTAATTTGCTTTATGTTCCAATAACATCTACTTAATTAGTAAGGGCAACTACCAGGTCAGAGGTGAAGAAGGAAGTCTGTGTCTTGGCAAGTCAAAATCACACACCAGCTGAAGTTGTGAGATATAGATATGAAGGAAGAATCAAGAGAAACAGGGGAACATGCTCTGTAGAGGAAATGGAACAGTTGATATAGACAAGAAACTGCAAGACCTGAAATCAAAAAATAGTCTTTTCGAGTTCTCAAAGGGGTTGATGTATTCTTATTGGACTTCATTTGTGTTTTTAATCCACTGTGTCCTTTCAGTCGACCCTCTCTTCAATGGAAGTCTGAGTTGGTTCCTTGAAACCAAATAATCTATCAAAATCTGTAAGATCCCTGTTAGTTAAACTTTTGTGTCTCTCCAGTCTAGAATCTAAAAGTAAAAGCTCCAACAGCAAATAGTTGGCACACTCAACTTTGGATAAGATTTACAATGGTACTGTTTATAAAGGTGTGGGTGAGATACAATAGAGCCACAGGGAACAGTGCAATAACCCAAGTTAGTAACTGCAGAGAGGTTACCACACCTTGCCCTGAAAGGAAAAAGGGAAGTAATACAGTTGACCCTTGAACAAGATGTTTGAACTGAGCGGTTCCATTTATATGCAAATATTTTGGAGATTTGTAACAATTTGAAAAACAGATCACTTAGACTAGAAGTAGGGAAAAAATAAAGAAAAAGTGAGGTATGTCACGAATGCAAAAAATATATGTAGATACTATAGATACTAGCCTATTTCATCATTTACTACCATAAAATATACACAAGTCTATTATACAAAGTTAAAATTTATCAAAACGTACACACTTACAGACCACACATGGCTCCGTTCCCAGTTGAGAAATGTAAACAAACATAAAAATGCAGCATTAATCATAACTGCTAACTGCATCAAATTAACTGCCGTACATACTGTACTACTGTCATCATTTTATAGCCATCTCCTGTTGCCGTTGTGGTGAGCTCAAGTGTTGCAAGTATCCACTTAAAACGCGTGTGTTGCTAATCGTCTACAAGTAAGCAATTTATCTCTCTACTAAATTTCTTGTTGTAAAAAGTGATCTTGCGGTTCTCCTTTATCTTTCATCCTGTTTAGTGCAATACTGTAAACCTTGAATAACACCGTGGTACCCAAACGAAGTGCCACTAGTGATACTGGAAGTTCTCCCAAGAGGCAGAGAAAAGTCATGACATTACAAGAAAAAGTTTAGGCCAGGCGCAGTGGCTCACGCCTGTAATCCCAGCACTTTGGGAGGCTGAGGCGGGTGGATCACGAGGTCAGGAGATCGAGACCATCTTGGCTAACACGGTGAAACCCCGTCTCTACTGAAAATACAAAAAATTAGCCGGGTGGGGTGACAGGCGCCTGTAGTCCCAGCTACTTGGGAAGCTGAGGCAGGAGAATGGCGTGAACCCGGGAGGTGGAGCTCGCAGTGAGCCGAGATCGCACCACTGCACTCCAGCCTGGGCGACAGAGCGAGACTCCATCTCAAAAAAAAAAAAAAAGGAAAAAGTTTAATTGCTCGATATGCACCATACATCAAGGTTTGCAGCTGCAGTTCCTCACCATTCCAGACAGATGTCCATCTTGAAAACAGGCAACATAAACTTACATGTCAGTGAATACAGTTCAGTACTATAAGTGTATTTTCCCTTCCTTATGATTTTCTTAACATTTTCTTTTCTCTGGCTTACTTGCAATATGTAATCCATAAAAAATATGTGTTAATTGGCTGTTTATGTTATTGATAAGGCTTCTGGTCAACAGTGGACTATTCATGGTTAAGTTTTGGGAGAGTCAAAAGTTATACATGGATTTTTGACCCCATGGGGCTCAGCACTTCTAACCCCTGCATTGTTCAAGACTCAACTGTAGTTACTGGAACTCAGAAGGAAAGGGTCCTGTGCAGAGATATATATACTACCTTGACAGGGGCAGTGACTGAAGTCAAGGACCACGCCTCACAGAGGCAGCATCACAGGGAGGAAGTCAGGGGAATATAACCTGACCTTAGTTCCCTCCCTTCAGTGTCCTCCTGAGGCTCCTCATTGGCTGAGTCCCTCCAGAAGCCAGTGTGCAAGGAAACCTCTCCATGTTGTCCTGCAGCTCAGCTTTCCAGGGCAGAGAGCAAGGTAGGGAAGTCTCCCACATTTGGATTTATCTGGATACATTTCTGACTGCAACTTCCCAAGAAAGTGGTTAAATCTGTGCTCACAGCCTAGGGAGAGAAAGGACTATCTTTCAGGAAAACGAGGCTCAGGTCCTGCCTCGCCAAAGGCAAATACACCAGACGGCCATAGCATCCAACAGGAGCAAGGAGGGGCAGTGTCTCGCCTGCCTGCCTCCCACGTGTGTCAGCCTGGGAGGAGAAGCTTTCCCGAAAAAGGATGCAATGGGCAGTAATGAGATGTGGCAGCCGAGTGTGAAATCCTGCCACTGGCCAGCGGCAACTGGAAACAAGGCTGAAAATAGCTCAGGCAGAATCCCAGCTTCAGGACAGGGATGGAAACACTTTTACCAAGAGGCTTTCTTTAAAGCCATGTAGAGCACTTGTGGAAATGGTATTGTGGTGTTATTTTTATCCAAACATCCATTCCCAAAGGAACCCTGAGCCACAGTGCCCTTCTCTGTTGCTGAAGAAAAGGGACTGTGCTGGCAGGGCTGAGAAAGCTGTGTGAAGAGGCATTGGCAGGTGACAACTTAGAAGGACCAGGGTCCGGGACACATCTGCAGGTGCAAGTGAAGACGAAATGCTGTCTTGTTCTCGAAACTACTTGTGTTTCTCCTTGTGGAGAATAATTATCCCCTTTCAATTTTATCACCAGAACTGGATGAAGATCATTATGTTCCCAGTTCTCAAATCGATTCTATGAAACCCAGTGTGGCTGCCTAATAATTGAGTTCCCTAAAAAATGAATGCATTATTTTCACCTTCTTTACCAACCTCTCACAAGCCTCTCTCCTAAAATCATGAGAATTTTCATTAAATATTAATATTCATGTTATGTTTATTGCAAAAGAAGTATCACAACCCTCAAACGTGCTCACCAATTCCAGAGCATAAATTCTGGATCAATATCATTCAGTAGAATGGTGGTGGGTTTCCTCTATATGCTAAGCACTCAGAATACCAAGATGAGTTTATTCATCTTTTTAAAAATAAATTTTCTTGTGTACATTTGAGGTTTATAACATGATGTTATGGTATACATAGACGGGAAAGTCGTTACTATGATAAAGCAGATTAACATATCTATCATCTCACAGAGTTACTTTAGTGTGTGTGTGACAAGAGCAGCTAAAATACACTTATTTAACAAAAATCTCTAATACAAGCTTTTTGTTTGTTTGTTTGTTTGTTGTTTGTTGAGACAGAGTCTCACGCCATCGCCCAGCCTGGAGTGCAATAATGCGATCTCAGCTCACTACAACCTCACTTCCTGGGTTCAAATGATTCTTGTGCCTCAGTCTCTCAAGTAGCTGGGATTACAGCCAAGCTAATTTTTGTATTTTTAGTAGAGACTGGGTTTCACCATGTTGGCCAGGCTGGTCTCGATCTCCTGGCCTGAAGTATCCGCCCACCTCGGCCTCTCAAAGTCCTGGGTGAGCTCCGCACCTGACCCCAATGCAAGTTTTATTAACTATAATCCTCATGTTATACATTAGATCTCTAGATTTGTTTATATCTGCTACTTTGTATCCTTTGACCTATATCACTGCATTTCCTCCCCTCCCCTTGCCCATAGTAACCACTATTTTACTCACTGTTTCTGTATATAAGACTCTTTTTAAAAATAATCCACATATACGTGAGATCATGCAATATTTTTCTTTCTGTGTCTGGCATATTTCACTCAGCATGTCCTCCACACCCATCCATGTTGTGGCAAATGGCAGGATCTTCTTTTTTTCTTTTCATTAAGGCTGAATAAAATGAGTTTAATATGGCCTGGCTTTCAAAGAAATGGATACATAAACGAAGAATTACAAAACAGTGTAATAAAATAAAACGTTATATTTTATAAACAGTAAGATCGTTGCATAAGAAAGGGAATGATGAAACTGTAAGTGGGCAGAGAGGCTTCCTGGAGTAAATGGATTACAAATTTGACTTTATGAGATGAATAGGAGTTTGTGAGGTGGCTACGTGTGGTAAGGGCATTCCAAGCAAAGGGAAAAGGATGTGCAAAGGCAAAGAGGCACAAGTGACTGCCATGTGTCCTAGGCACTGAATGCAAGTCAGTTTGCTGAAGCAAAACGTGCTCCAGGAGGCAGCTGGAGAGGAAGGCAGGCAGCAGTCAGCAAAGCACGATCCGTGGAGGTGTGTTCCAAGTCACCTAACAGCAGGAGCAGATTGAAGATGGTTTCTTTTCTGTTTTTATTTTGTTTAAATTAAATTAGAGTGTCTATCCCTGTAAAAGTTTCATCAGTTTTATTCTCATATGAATTCTTGAGTGGGAGGGACAGAGGCATTGACTTCATCATGCTATGAGTTGAGCATCACCTGTGTCCCCCCAGGGAAGTATGTCATACAAGTGAACAGTCTTTCATGGCATCATAGCAAGGAAAGCGAGTGCTGCCTGTGGGTTGTGGAGAAACAAGGGGTTTAAAGCAGGGGTATATGTTGGTCAGATTCACGTTTAGCAAGATCCCCCTGATAGCACTGTGATGAACTGTTTGTATTGGATGGTGGGAGGCATAATGGGTTAGTTTTTAGGGCTTCTAAACAGATTGCCACAAACTAAGTGGCTTAAAACAACAGAAGAATTATTTTCTCATCATTATAGAGGCCAGAAGTCTGAAATCAAGGTGTCATCACACTCCTCCTGGAGGCTACAGGGGAGAATCCTTCCTTGCCTCTTCAAGCCTCTGGTGACTGTTGCCAGTCCTTGGCTTCCTTGGCTCGTGGCCACATCCATTCATTCTTTGACTCCATCTTCATATTACCTCCTCCTCTGTGTGTTTGTTGTGTCCTCTTCTGTCTCTTAGAAGGACACTTGGGACTGGAGTTAAGGCCCACTGGGGAATCCAGCAAGATCTCATCTCAAGATCCTTAACTTAATTACATCTGCAGAGACTTTTTCCAAGTAAGGTAGCATTCACAGTTTCCAGGGATTTGGACGTGGATATATCTTTGTGGGGACCACCATTCAACCCGTCACACAGAAGAATCTTATTTCTCAACCTATGATCAGCAAACCAACTGCATTAGGATCTCATGGGGTGCTGTACTTTATCATTCGCATACTGCTGGACTGGAGATGTGGACTCAGGAGGTGTCAGCCAGCCACCCTGAGGACACCCTTGTGATGAGTGTGGGAACTAGAATTAGAATGGTCAAGAGTCAGTAGTGACTTCACAGTAGAGATGAGCAGGATGAGAGTGAACATAATGACTTCCAGGTGTCATCACGGGACAATTTACTGAGATGAGAATGCAGGGAGAAAGCATAGTATTCTAGGAATCTCAAAAGTTGGAAAGACTAGTGAGATCATCCTGTCTAGACCTTACATGATTCAGGATTTCCCTTTTTGTTATCCTTTACAAATGATCATGCAACTGTGATTTAAGCAACTGACTTTACTGAAACCAAAGTTGCATGATCATTGGTAAAGGATTTGTCTGACTACCTTGTCTGTTTCCTTCACCAGCTTCTAAACTGAATGAGAAAAGAGGCCATGTTTGTTGGGTTCACAGTTATTTCCCCAGAACCTGATAGAGTACCTGTATGCTGAAGGTGCTCAGTATGTATTTTTGTGGGGGATTTTTGGTGGTAGTGGCTGTTTTTAAAACTACTTTATTGAGGTATGATTGTCACATAAAACGCTGTACATATTTAATGTATACAGTTTGATGAGTTTGGAGATAAGTGTTCGCCCATGTAAATATGTGTTTTTGAATGAATGGGTGAATGAATGAGCAACTTTGGTAACAGAAAGTTGTAGAAACTGGGTAAGAATTAGAATGGTCAAGACTTAACAAGAGTTATTCCAGTGGTTACTCTTCCATTTGGGGCAGCTCTAATTGCATGTTCCTCTTTATACAGTCACTTATTTTGTTCCCTAGGTCACTCAGGTTGAATCTAGCTCTTCCTCTACGTGAAAATTTATTTCAGATACAAAGAGAACTATTGTGCTCCCTGAGTCTCCTTCTCTCTGGCTAAGTATCTTCATTTACTTTAACCATGTGGCCTGTTTTAGTCCTGTTTTAGAAATGCATCACAGTTCTCGTTGTTCTCTTTTCATTCACTCAACAAATATTTATGAGTATCCACTGAGTGCTCTGTAACAGGGCTCTGTATGCAATAGGGGGAAAAAAGAGACATGCACGTGTCTTCCACCTCGTCAGTGTTCCTCTGAAGTTATTATACATAGCCATCCCCAGAATTAAGAAAAGCAGATGCCCCTTCCTTAGTATTGAGTATGTGCTCTTTTACTACTACAATATATCTAAAGAAGAGATATTGGTTCTTCCACCTGCTTTTTTGCAGTATGAGATGTGATATTTCTTATTGTTTCTACAGCCATGGATCATGAATTAAGTGTGACTTTTCTTTTGGGTACAGGAGCATATATACATAGAAGGATGTAGACGGTATGCACAACACAACCATCTACATTCTTCCATCACTTACAAACAGAATACGTGTTTGCACTCTTTGCTAAAGGTAGTGTAAATGCTCAGAAATGCGCCCCAGCATCCAGAGGAGCAGGGTGTTTTTCAGGCATCTGTGAGAAACAGATGCTCTGTCAAGCCAGAGACAGGGGCTCAGGTTACATCATGTGTTCAGTGAAGCACGTCAGAATCATTTGCCTAGTAGAGCCTCAAGTAATTGTTTTATTTCTTATTCTTCTATTATTTTATGTATTTTTTTCTACTTCTAATAATGAAATAAACCCATAATAAAACAAAAATAATTCAACAAAACCGATGTTTTTTTTTTTTTTTCATTGCAAATGTCTGTTTAACTAATTTGTTCACTAATAGAGACTCCCAAGCTTCAGAAAAGATATTCTCCTTTAAGGGAACACAGATGTTTGACTTAAAATTCCATATTTGTGACATTTCAATATTGGTATCCTCATTTTTTTTACTAATGAAATTGTAAGAAAACAAAATCTGCTTGTCCTACAGCAATTTGGCTGTGATTCAAAAACTTTTATATTAAAATGAAATAATATGTTCTGCAAATCTAATTGCAGAGGAATTAGACACACTAAACCAAATAGTCATCTGTGATACAAAATGAAATAAAACAGAGAAAACCCATTTCAGGAAATAGAAAGTAGAAAGAGGTTCTAAGGAATGTCTGTCTGCTTCTATTGTGATCATTTCTGGGTTCAGTTTTGATGTTTTCAAACGAAAAATTTTAACCTCAGACCTCATTTTCCTTATTTTCCTTTTTGCCCTGTCTTATGGTACTGATCAGACCTCATTTTCAAATGACATGTTTATTTCACTTACATTGTACTTATGTAGTTGAAGTGAATGGATTAGGATCATTAACCAACTTAATTGTATATTAATGCAAATAACAATATATCTGTCGGAGTTTTAATAGTGGTTAGAAAATAGGGAAGAATGACAAGAGAAGTCTAGTGGAAGATGGGTATAGACATAACGAGAGTGCATAGGTAAAACTAGCCAGAATTGTTTGGCTGTTTTAATTTGCCTCAGTCTTCAACTTTAAATAAGAACATTTAATCAATTAGAGTACTTGCAGTATAACTATTTCAGTTCTCCAAACACCATTAGGTTGTCTGTTCTTCAGGCCAAGTTCAACGCCACGTACATGGTAAATGCTGAATATTTGCAGAATGAATGAACGAAGTGAACAAATGGACAAATAAATGCCACACTTCTTCCTTTTTTTTTTTTCTTGGTAGTAGTGTAGGTCAGTAAAGACCTCAAAATTCTGACACCCATAATCAAGATACAAACATTTGACTCAACTAATAGAGAACTATCTTTCGCATTAGAGTTATAAACAGAACACTAGATGAATTTTCTTATTATTCTTCTCTACTAAAGGCATTAGGTCACATTTAGCATTTACTTGAAATGTTTGTATGTTTAAGTTTCTCTATATATTTATATTGTTGTGACTAGAATATAATTTTATTTATAGTTTCCAAACTATACTCTAGCCATGATCAGTTGGATAATTCAGTGTTTTTATAACTGATATCAATCATTGCAAGTTATATGAAATCCTGATGATCCTCACCGATAGTTCTAGTCACGTCCCACACATACCTCTAGCCCAAGACGAACAGGTTGCAACAAAGATGTGTTTGTGCACGCATGTATGTGCATACGTGTGTGCGTGTGTGTGTGTCTGTGAAAGCATTGTGGATATTTTGCGTTTGCTTATTTTGTAAACATAATATTAATCTTTGCTTGTCAGTCCTTGAGGATTTTTGCACTTTCACTGTTTACATAAGCAACCAACTGATCATAAAAAGTCAACTTGACCATATAGAATAGGCTGTGGTGTAGTCTGAAATAACATTTTTCTTCAAACTTTCTCATTAATTGCCAGCCTGCTCAGCGACTGCCAGAATATGATTAACCTTCTTAGATGAGTTCCCACTGTTGTGCAATGCATTCTAAAATATAGCAGCAAATAAATATATGATGTCACAGAGACAAAAACTCTGCAGGTAAAAACTAGCATAAAGCAGATAAGCATTCTCTGGCTGGGATACAGAGTTTTAAAACCTCTTAAAATAATTAAACCTTACTCTGAAAACACTACATACCAGATGTGAACTGCCCAAACTTGTTTTTGAACAGATTCATTTTATGCCCATAGAATTTAATGCACAGATTCATGTTCATGCAGTTCAATTTATGGATTTTTAAACTATTTCAGTACTTAGTCCATTGATTGATCTAAGAGCCTAGATATTAAAATGAAGTCTGCTATTCTTTTTATTCATTAAAGATAAGAAAAGACTATTTCTGTCAATGGCTATTGGATCATCCTACTTGACTAGAAACAGATCCTTCACCTACTATGCATGTGCACAAAAAATAGCAGAGCCTTTCCTAAATTGATTGTTAGGTCAATTGCTTTGATGCCACCGGGGCCCCCATATTGGCCGAGGTTGCAGGGAAAAGAGGTTGGGGGAATAATCTCATTTCTAGGATAAGAAGCATAGGAATAGGAATCAAAAGATTGGCATTCTAATCTTGGCTGAGCCATCAAATAGCGTGTGACATGGTCCAAGAAGTGGTGCTACCCTAAACACTCATTAAATCTTTACAACATGGACAGGTAAGTTTAGATAGGTGCTGCAGTATCCCCTTTTACAGGTGAAAAGACTCAGATACTTTCCCTGCGTCAGGCCGTAGGTTAGGATCAGAGCCAGGATTCTGCCTGGAACAGGTTGGCTCCTATGCTGCTATTTTAGAGGTATTGTGATAATGCATGTGAAAGGACTTTGAAAAGTATAAAGAATGATTATTCTTACACAGGAAGTACACTCAATAGACGTATTTATGTACTGAAAATTGGAATGAGGGTGGAAGAAATAGTGAAATAACTGGTGATGATGACTGTTGATGATTGTAGGGTGGTCACCACCTGATTTTGAGGAGTGGTACATGCTAGCTAAACAGGGCAGAGAAGCTAAACACAGTCTAACCATATGATTCAGCATTGGAAACCCTTTAGGTGTTTATGCAGCTGATTTGAGATATATATCCACACAAAAGCCTGCAAACAAATATTTATAGCAGCTGTATTCATAATGACCAAAAACTGGGAGCAACTAAGATATCCTTCAATAGGTGAATGGATAAATAAACTGTGATACAGCCAGTTGATGGGATATTATTTGATGATAAAAATAAATGAGCTGTTGAATCACAAAAAGACATGAATGAATCTTAAATGCATAGTTTCAAGTGAAACAACCCAATCTGAAAGGCTACATACTGTATCTTTACAATTATATCACATTCTGGAAAAGGCAAAACTATGGAGACAGTAAAAAAAATGCATTGATTTCCAGGGGCTCAGGAACAGGGGAGGAAGGATTAAAGAGGTTAAGCAGGAGAAATTTCTTAGAGTGGTAAAACTGTCTACGTAATACTGTAATTATGGATACATGACACTGCATATATAAAAACCCATAGAACTTTATAGAACAAAGAGTAAACATTAGTGTATGCACATTTTCAAGATCATTTAGAAGGTCAAGGGTCCTAGAATGGACTGCAGTGACAGAACAATCTAACTGTACTAAAAATCTATAAAGTAGCTTCACTGAAGGAGGTGGGAGGAAAAGATGCTGACCTAAGTGATTTTGGAATGAGAGGAATCTGTAAGACTAAAGGCGAAAGAAAATGTCCATAAAACTGTACTTATTAAAGTTGTTTCCCATAAGGTTTCAAGTTAACAGTTCTAATACTGCTCTGCACTTATACCAGAATTAGCAATTAAGTAAATGCATGGCAGATGGTGGGAGCCAGATTTCTCATGGAGTTCACAGATAAGAAATGGGAATAGGCTGGGTTGGTCCATGTGGTAATGAATTAGAGTTGGGGCTATCAGTATGAATTCACTCATGTTTAGCTTAACGTAGATACCTATGGTTACATATAGAAATATTTACAGATATTTGTACATATATACAGAGCTTAGTATACATATTTCCTTGTTGTGTCAACTAAGAGAGCCTAGAAAGCAATGACACCTCAGTAGCAAGGAGAACTTCTAGTGCCCAGATTTTGGCTTTAATACTGTTCTCCAGTAAAAGAAACTAGAGCTCCTTGGAGAAACTGCTGATTCTAAGATTGAGTTAGCATATATACAAGTTGGCCCTGGAGCATCTTGTAGTGCCGGAAATTAAGTATCTAACACACACACACACACACACACACACACACAAAATGATAGGAGGATCTCAAAGGGATAGAAGAGCCAACTTCAACAAGAGCTCCTCATGGCCAAACCTGAAACAATTTGAACCACAAAATAATGCAGTATTAGACTATAACTGAAAGTGTAAAATAACTATGAGTTCACATTATTATAAATGAATAATTGAATAAATAAATCAAGGAAAATGACAAATCTCCCATGCAGAAAAATTCCAAATAATTTCTGTAGATATTCTACACTCAAAGAGGTAGAACATAACCCTCTACTCCTTTGATGTGGGCTGTATGTAGTGACTTCCTTCCAAAGGGTGCAGCATAGACATGGTTTAACTTTACAGTGAAGAACATGACAAATTACCTGAGCCGAGCAATCAAGATCAATATCAACAGTAATAAGTCATGTTGATGGAATATACCCATGATACAATGCAACAAAAAGCCTCTTTATCTTTGTGGTTTTCTACCCAAAAACCGATAATCCAGTCTAATCATGCAAAAAAAAAAAATCAGATAAATACCAGTTAAGGAGCAATCTACAAAATATTTGATGAGTATTCCTCAAAAACAAGGTAAATCTGAAAAATCATCACAGCCAAGAGGAGCCTAAGGAGACACAACAACTAATGTAATATGGTATCCTGGATGGGATTCTGAAATAGAAAAAAGACATTAGGGGCCGGGTGCAGTGGCTCATGCCTGTAATCCCAGCACTTTGGGAGGTCAAGATAGGTGGATAGAGGTCAAAAGTTCGAGACCAGCCTAGTCAACAGGGTGAAACCCTGTCTCTACCAAAAATTTAAAAATTGGCTGGGCATGGTGGCGGGCACCTGTAATCCCAGCTACTCGGGAGGCTGAGGCAGGAGAATTGCTTGAACCCGGGAGGCAGAGGTTGCAGGGAGCCAAGATCGCACCACTGCACTCCAGCCTGGGTGACAAGAGCAAAACTCTGTTTCAAAAAAAAAAAAAAAAAAGAAGAAGGACATTAGATAAATACCAAGGAAATCTGAATAAAGTATCGACTTGTTAATAATATACAGGTAGTGATTCACTAATTTTAACAAATGTACTATACAAATATAAGTTGTTAATAATAGGAGAAACTGGATATGGAGTACATAGGAACTCTACTATCTTTATAATTTTTTGCAAGTCAAAACTGTTCTAAAAAATAAAGTGTATATATACATCCTTTTAGTATATATAAATACACTATAGAGAAGATTTTGGTTTAGCTAGATTACATCACTGAAAGATGTTTTGATGTGGGAATAAAAGATATAATCAGACACAATCCTGTAAAAATCAATTCATCTCCTTGGTGATGATGATTTTAGTTACATATGCTCCTTTTGGATGGACATAGCTATAAGGAAAGAAATTTTTTTAATGCAGAAGTGTATTAAATTTATTCATTAAATAAACAATGAACATCTCCAGATAGCGACAAATGGCAAGGAATTACATCCAGCTATAATTTAACCAGCCCTCCTTAGGATTGCTACTATTAGCGTTCAATGGTGGTATAAACCATCTCTAGAGTATGCTTTTTCTATAGATGGTTTATTAGATGACTTGCAATGAAATCGAACACAGGACTCTTCTTTAACCCCTTCAGGAACCTGATGAAATGCCTGGTCTAACAGAAGGAGGCAGAGAAAGTTATGAAGAGGGGTATGTGAGCTTCTGTGCTACTTATTCTTGGTCCTGCAATATGGTCAGTGAAGCACCCTGAGCGCTCACCCTTTCCCAGTGCTATAAAGCAAATTGGATGGATGAGTATGATTTGGAGGAGAAGGAAACTGCAGTTATCACTGCTTTACCTTGACCTCTGTCTGGAGACAAAGCTGAGAGGGTGACTACAAAATTAGAGTGACAACTAACATATGCTGGATACATATCCTGGGCCCGGATGATGCCAGGTATTTTACAGTGGGTCACTCCTCACAACAATCCTACGAGCAGCAGTCTCTTCCTTAAGATTTTGAGGGGGCCCAGTAATCACTACCCCTCTTCACCCCCTGCATTCTCAAAAAATTAAGATATAAGACAAAGGAGTAACAGATGAAGATATTATAATATCGCCCCTATTACTGATAAAGTCTCTCTTACAGTGCTGGTGGGAGCATAAATCGATATATCCATTTTGGAAAACTAAACCTGAACATATGCATTCTCTATGCCCCAGCAATTCCACTCACAGAAATATACCCAATAAAATGTTTACGCAATATACCCAATAAAATGTCGCTCACCAAACAACATGTACTAGAATGCTCATAGGAGCACTATTTGTAAAACTGGAAAATACCCATGTGCCCAGCAGCAGTAGAAGGGATCAATAAATCTTGTTATACTCACACAATAGATTATTATATAGCAATAAGAATGATCAAACCGTCACTACAGGCAACAATATAGATGAATATGACAAATGTAACATACAGGCAAAGAAACCAGATGCAGAAGAGCATGAATTGTATGATTTCATTTATGCAAAGTACAAAAGTAGGAAAATGAATTGGGTTTTAGAAGTCAGTTCAAGATAGTTGTTGCCCTTGGGTGGGGACAGTGATTGAGAGGGAGCAGGCAGGAGACTTTTTGGGGACGAGCAATATTATTTTTCTTGAAATGAGTACTAGTTACTTGGGTGTGTTTGGTTGTGGAAATTATAGAGCGATACACAAGCAGTAAGCATCTTTACCATATATATAGTACTTCAATTAAAAAAATTTTTAAATCCTCTCTTGATCCCATCTTCCCATCCAACTACCACTATCTCTCCTCTTCCCTATAAAGCAAATGTTTTTGAATGGAGTGTCTTTGCTTGCTGTGTCCAATGTCTGCATTCTCTCTTGAACCCAGTCCAGCAAACCTTTTGCCCTAGATTCTAAAAAACTGGTCTTATAAAGATCAGTGATGACTTGCATATGGCTTAACCCAATGGTCAGCTTGCCTCATTGGACTTACCAGCAGCATTCATACAGACTATCACTGTCTGCATATTCTCTTGGTTTCTGTACGCACTATCCATCACCAGGTGAACTCACGGAGTCTCATGGCTTTAAATGCCATGTCTGTACAGATGACTGTCTCATTTATATTTTCAGCCCAAATCTCTCCTTGGCACATCGGATTTGTGCATTCAATTGCCCACTCAATGTCTCAAACATAATATATTCCAAACGGATGTTTTGATATCCTCCAAACCTGCCCTTCCCACATTCTCCTCCTTCTTATTAAGCTTCTCACATCTACTCCATCTTTCCAGTTGTGTAGCACCCAAACCTTGGAATAACTCTGAACTCTTCTTTTTTTTCCTCATACAATGCATCTAATCCATTAACCAGACCTGTTGATTCTACCTTCAAAATATATCCAGAATTTACCCACTTCTTGCTGCTTAGATGCCACCATCCTGGTCCAATCCACCTTCCTCTCTTGCCTGGGTTATCTCAATAGCCTTCTAGATGCTTCTTCCCTGCCCCTCACTGCCCTGCCCCTTGCCTCTGCCCTTGCTGGCCCACAATCTATTTCCTACAAAGAGTGATCCCAGTAAACAATAATCCAAATTATGTCATTTGCTCCAAACCCTTCTAATATTTTCCATCTCACTCAGAAGAAATGGCGATTCCAGGCTGTGAACTTTAAGACTCTGTATGATCTGACCTCACATTGGCTTTGAAACCTCATCTTGCACACTTCTTCCCCGGTGTGCTCTGCTTCTGCCGCACTGGGATTTTTATGGGTCCCTGGACACTCCGGGCATTTCCCTTGGCTCAGGGCATTTGCCTTGGCTGTTTCCACTCACTGGAGTTCTCTTTCCCTGCTATACGCATGGTTTTCTCTCTCATTTCCGTCAGGTCTTTCTTTACTCAAATGACATATTTTTGAAAAGAGGATTTCTATCTAAAATTTTATACACACATCTCTGTATCCCCCTTCCCAGCATTCTTTGTTTTCTCCTTGGCCCTTATCACAGTCATGTGTGTATTTGTTCATGTATTTATTGACTGAGCGAGTGATTTTTTTTCTCTCCCAGTAAGCTGCAAACTCTGTGAAGACAGGGATATTTTTCCCATTTTTGCCCCATCATGCTGCAAGCCCAAGATACAATTAGAATGCATCCAGTTCACTGTCCATCTACCTGTGGCATTTCAACCATGACCACAAACCAAATCACTCTCCCTGTATCACATTCCCTGAGAGACTTTGTTTTCTCCCACAGGAAAGATTTGTTTATTTTTCTGATTCAATCAAATGTACCACTAGTTTCTGCAGGATTATTTGTACCTCTTTCAGGATCCTGAAGAATTTGCTCCTGGGCCGTGAAGATGGGAAGCTGAGTCAGAGTGCAGTTCTTCACCCAATCCCACAGCCACACATGCCTGCTCACTCACGGGATCTTCCCACTCTCCTTGGGAAGGCTTCCGAGCTGCTTCCTCAGGATGTCCTGTGATCGCAGCCTGACCTGTCAAAGCCATGCGAATGCCATCTGTTCAGTTATATAACTTGAGATCTGGGAAGAATTCTCAACATAGGATTTGCTGCCCAAATCGAATCATTTTCAGAAAGGAGATTAAACATTCTTTGCTGGGAAAAGGAGAAATAACCAGACAAATTATCATTTCACTGAGTATAAACAAACCTTTGTCCAAAATACACAAATGAAAATGACAAATTTGCTTCACTAATATTTGCTTGCATTAAAAATATACACAAGACTATGGTTCAATATCTTAAGTGCAAAATAAATTCTGAAGTGGGAACATGGAATTATTAATTTAACCAATCTTAATTTTGTTTAGATCATTAGCCTGCAGTATAATGCCCCAAGCAGAATTTGGGGTGAGGGGCTTGGTGGGGGAAGAGGAAGTGCTCATTACTACAGACTTGACAAGATTATTAACACTACAGAATGATTTTTCTTTCATGGGAGGGGAAGATATCTGGCCCACCAGCAGTCAGACAGAAACCCTGACTTGTGATTTTAACATTACCTTATGTGACCCATGGTCACCTTGTATGACCAAAGAAAACCATTTATGAAATAGCTGCCTGGAGTTAAGGATTTAAATGGTAACTTTGCAGACTAGGTTTTCTCTTGCCATCTAATTTGCTCGCCTTAATGCTTGTTTCTTTGCCCTTATTCTTACTGGCCCTCGAGTATGATATCCTGAGAATTTATGTTGAACAGCACTGATTTTTTCACATGGAGCTAGCACATGTTTATGACTAGTACAAGTTTATGACTACAAAAAACAGAGATTTTGTCATCTTAAACTGAATTTACTGGGAATACAATCAGTCAATACAGAACAGTATAACAAAGGAAATAAAAATCACCACAACTCCTACTACCTGAAGATTATATGGTTAAAGTGTTTCATACATTCTTCTGTAATTTTTACACATATATGTTTTTAAATAAAAATTAACCCTACCTATAAACCAAACAATATTATTTAACTAACAAGAGAAGAATAAATTATATTTTTGGTTGGCTATATAACAAAGAGAATCCAGCCATTCAGGAAAAAACAGGGTAAGACAAGGAAGGAAGCCAAATAGATGGACTGCAATGGAAGTACACCCAGAATGAATGAATGAATGAATGAATGAGGAGCTATTTTACTGACTGTGGTCAGTCAGGGAACACCTATTAGAAAAAGCAGCATTTGGCCGGGCGCAGTGGCTAACGCCTGTAATATGAGCATTTTGGGAGGCTGAGGCGGGCAGATCACCTGAGGTCAGGAGTTCGAGACCAGCCTGGCCAACATGGTGAAACCCCGT